>NC_071400.1:12583164-12894364 GCF_022682495.2 Desmodus rotundus
TAAAGCCAACATTAAGGCATTTTGCCCTCATCCATCAAATGTTTGTTTAATCCATATACTCACCACTCAAATAAACTTCTATTCAGTATATATGTTCTGATTATTAACTTTGTACCTAATGTTCTGGTTTGGTACTAGAGCAAACTTTGTCTAGAGGTAGAGACTAAGAAGATGCAGAAAGTTACAGGATGTGATCTGAGGTATAATAAAAGTATATGCAAAGTGCATTTGAAATATAAAGGAAGTGGTGATTGAATCTGACGGTGGGTAGGAATGTAGAGAATCAAAGATTTCACAGAAGAGGTGATAATTGAATTAAACTTTAAAGAATGATTTGAATTCTAACAGGTGAAAGGCCAGGCCATGTTCGATAGGTAAAAGAAATAGAATGATCAAAGACAAAGATGTGGAAATTCATAGTATATTAGAGACAAGGAGACCAATTAGAAGACTATTTTATGTATCCAAATGGGAGATAAGGAAAGCCTGAGTTTTCAGTGTGTTAGTGGAAGATTTAAGAGATACTAAAACACTGAAATAAGCAATAATCATGATAGACTGAATGAGGGAAATAAGAGGGTTCTAGTGTGACTTATAGTTTTCTATTTTTGGTGACTGGGCATATATAGTTCTGTTCAATGAAGTGGTAAATGTCAACTACGGCCTGTTACCAAGGAAAGAAATTAGGATGCTCCTGCTACATTTTGTGTGAAGAAAATTGTATGTTTTGTGCAGTTTTAGGAGTTCATCACCTGAGCATGAGGAATTACACCCGAATCTGATGGGGTGAAATTTGTATCATCTAAAGATTCTGAATTGGTATGAATACAGTGACTGGTGAGCTTTTTGTCTTGGTTGAATAGAGGGTGTGCATGTTGTTTATATAAAATATATTTGCTTCATATTGGGGAAAATGGTAAACATGTTCTGCATAGGTAGAAATGTGAGAATGAATGTCTAATGGCAAAAGTACTGTGCCAGTCTTGAGTCTGTTACACTTCATATCCATTTCTCCCCTGATGAATTGTGTACTATAAGGTAAAGAGGGGGTGGCCTCTGCAGTATGTTTCTAAGTCTGCACTGATAGCTGATTTCAAGCTGGGTTCAGCCAATTTGAGGCACTGACAGAAGATTGGAAAGCAGAAAGAGGAGAGAAACCAGAGTATTTATTCCTCTCATTTTGCCTCAAATAGAATCTTAAGTAGCAATTACCTTTCTTCTGTGGCTTTAGCTCCCTCTGTAATGCTAGTTTTAGCCATGTAACTTCATCTCCTGTGCTTTGGTAACCCTTCCTGTTCCCTTTGTCTTCTAGTGGTTCCTTCTCATGGTTCCTGACATTGGTAGTCTTGGGTGATCTCACTGTCCACTCTGACTTTTCAGTTCTCCTATTACCTGTGTAAACAATTCCTTGCATTCAAGTCTTTGTTTTAAATATTCATAAGTTTTCTGTTTCTCTAGTTAGAATCATAGTGATAGAAATGGTCAATAATGCCAAATGCTACAGAGTGATAAGAGAAGAAAATAATTTAAAAATCAATGGGTTTTACTATGAGGTCTTGGGTGACCTTTGAGAAAGCAATTTGAGGGGAAAGCCAGACTCTTTGAGATGAGAAATTGATAGGTGAGGAACTGAAAGTAGAAAATATGAGCAGCTTTTCCAAGAAGTTTAACAGTAAAGAAAGAAAATCCTTGTAGTAACCTGACAGGTAGAAAAAAAGACAGTAATCTTTTATATTGTGTTATGTTATATTTTATGTTAGATAGAAAGTCAATTAGATATTTGAGACATTAAATTACTCATTTAGGATTGCCCAGTCTCTGAGAATCACAGATCCACTGGATTCAAAACAGCCATGTATGATCATTGCTCCAGAGCATTACTTTCAGACAGAGCCAGACTTAGAGCATCTTTAAGGGAAAATCCAGGTTCTAAAAATTCTCAGGATTTGTGTCAAAAGTAGAATTTGCCTGTCAAGAAAGCAATACAATTTCAGAATGTATTAAAAGAAATATATTCTACATCAAGAGAAGTCATAATAAGGACATAACACTCTATAGATGGGATAATATTGATGATGTATTCCATTCTGAGGATCCCATTTTATAAGAAAGATATTAATACATTTGAGAATTTCTTAAGGACAGCAAATCAGATGTCTTGCCATATGAATGAGAGTTAAGGTAACTAAGTGTAGGGGTTAGGGTCAAAGAGAATAAAGATTTAAGGAGCTCAGAAGAGAAAGGACAAGAAATAATGTCATTACATAATTAAAAGTTTATTACATGGACACATTATAGGAATTGGTGTATGACAACTACCTACTAAGTGCTAAATACTTTGCTAAGAATTTTAGTTCTCACAGAAAATCCCTGAGGTAATAACTATCTCTGCTTTACAGATGAGCAAATGTAAAGCTCAGGGTGATTAAGAAACTTATGAATATCTCACAGCTGTTAAGGAGAGAAGATAAAAACCCAGAAGACTTACTCCTAGTACAGCATAATACTGATTAAATAAAAGAATTAAATTTACAGAGAATAAGCTGACTTGGTATAAAAACAGAAACCCAGGACCTTTCCTTTTCAGTTAACTCTTTTCTCAATCAAACTGCAGTTAAAAAAAAAAAAAAGTGTCCAAGAAAACAATTTGACCAAACCTCATTCTACCCCCAAGGGGAAGAAATTTGTAGAGGGAGAAGAAAAGATCATGATTAGAAATTAAATTGGGCCTTGACTAGTGTGGATCAGTGGGTTGGACATCATCGTGCAAAGCAAAAGGTCCCAGTTCGATTCTTGGTCAGGGCACATGCCTGGGTTGCAGGCCAGGTGTGTGGTTGGGGGTGACTGATTGATGTTTCTCTCCCTCCCTTCCCCTCTTTCTGAAAATAAATAAATAAAATATTTTTAAAAAGAAAGAAAGAAATTAAATTGGACCAGGACAAAAGATTTCTGTATTCCTGTCTTTTTCAATTGCTTTGCATTCCTCCCACCCATGGGGCTGGCAGGTGCAGTACAAACTTCCCCACAACTGCCTCCATTCTACTTGAAAAAGCAAGGATGCAAAAAACAGTTGCACTGCCTTTGCCCTTGAGAAAAATGAGTTTGTATGACTCAATGTCATCTAATCACCTCCCAAAGCCTACCTGTGCCCCTTCTTTCAAGCTCATATTCCCACTCTATACCTTTCTTTTTCCCTCTATCATATTACAGCAGTACCTGTGTATCAAAGTTAACTGGCCTATGGCATGTCATCTTAGGTATCTGCTTTCTGATTATTGAATTAATATTTCACTACTTATGAAAGTCAAATTATACTCCCTTTCCTTCTAAGCCAATAGGTGAGTTGTAGCAATGGGTTCTATAGAAAATATTTGCACATAGTGAGCTCTCAGAGAATATATCTGGAATTCATATAAATGGACTGAATGCTTGGAATTCCAAGCACACAGTCAGGATTGCAGGGTCAAATGAACTGTGGACTGGTACGCTATCTCAGGGTTTAACAACACTCCTTGTCGGAAAATTCTTCCTGGTATTTTGCCTAAATCCCTTATGATGCAATTTATACTCTTCTCCTTGTTCTGTCCTAAGAGAAGATTGAGACCAGCTGGTGAGCATTCTCTGTGTAATAGATCTTTATATATCTAAAGGCCATTTTTAAATCCCCTGTTGGTATTCTATTTCTCTAAGTTGAATAACCCCAGTTTCATTAACCTTTCTTCATAGCACTTATTTGCAATTATTTAATTATCTTATTAGCACTCCTCTGAACCCTCTCCATATTCCACAAATCTTTCCATCTGTGGAGCTCCAGAGTGAACAAATTTTACAAAGAATCAAGAAAATTCTGAATGTCACGATAAAAGTTTTTCAATATCTTGGGTCATACGGATATTTGTTATTCAGTAATTTTCTAGTATTCAGCTATTCATGAACAACGCTGAGCTATTTGCTACTTTATTGAGTAAAGTTTAAAGTCATTGGCCCTGGAAAGCTTATTGTGTATAGGATCCCAGGCAGTGAATGAATCTATCTAACCCCAGAGCATCCACAACTCAACCAGGGTAAATTGTTCTTAACTTATTTCTACAATATATATGTGCTAATTCCTTGCAAGTATTGAAAATTCTGATAGAGCATTTCCTTTAAAATTTATGTTATAATAACATTAGTGAAATTCATGATTTGAAAGTACTGTGGTTCCAGTTAGATATCTAGTGTTCATCTGATTCGTGGCTTGTTTTGTGATATACTGCTAGTTCTACACCATGATGTTATTAATTTATTCAGTCCTTCAGGAGATGCATCTGGAGTCTGATTTCTTCTCACCACCTTCATTGCCACTATTTTGATCTAAGCCACATCACCTGTCACCTGCATTATTGCAATTGCTTTCTACCCATCTCCCTGCATCCACCCTTACACTTCTGGAATATCTTCTCAACAGAGCAGCCAGAGTGATCTTATTAAAATGTAAGTCAGATGATGGCATTCATCCATTCAAACTTTCCCCAAAGTGCTCCATTTTTCTCACGGCATATCCAACAACAAGCACAACAATTTCGTATTTATCTGTCATTCTACTGCCTCTGTCTCCTCATATTTTATTACCTACATTTCTTCTATCCTTGCTCCACTACAGCCACATTGATATCCTTGCAGTTGTTCAAACCTGCTAGACACACCTCAGCCTCAGGATTTTGCCATTTGTTCCTCTACCTGAAACACTCTTCTCCAAGTTATTCATATAGTTCATGCCCTCATCTCATTTAAGTCTTTATTCAAATGACACCTTTTCAGTGAAGATACCTTGTTCACTCTATTTAAGATTGCAGAGGGGAGGTGGGAGGGGTAATGGGAGGAAAAGGGGGAAGGGTTTTCAGGAACACATATAAAGGACACATGGACAAAACCAAAGGGGTTAGGGAATCAAGGGTGGGAAGTGGGGATTGCTGGGGTAGAAGGGAGTTGTGGGGGTAAAATGGAGACAACTGTATTTGAACAACAATAAAAAAGTTTAAAAAAATAAAATACAATAAAACAACAACAAAAAAATATTGCAAACTATCTCCAGCAATTCTAATGCCTCTGATTCTGCTCTGTTTTGTCCATACCACTTATCACATTATAACAATATTATATGTCACTTTTCATGTTCATTGTCCATTTCTCCTCCACTACAATTGAAGTTCTGCTGTTGCATCACAAATACCTAGAAGGGCATCTGGTACTTGTGACATTTTTTGAATGAATGAATGAGTGAAAGAATATTTATTATTTACCAGCTGTTTGTCTGGTGACTTAAAACACACACACACACATGCATGGACACACCCTAAGAAGGGATATGAATTGAAAGTATAAATTTGATTGTAAAATATGATGGTATGTTTTGCAGGTATAAAAATGTCTAAGACCTGTCTTCTGTGAATCTAGATATGTAAAATATCATACACAAAACAAGTCTATAATGGCACATGACAGGCTTGAAGATTGCTTAGAAGACACTTATAATTTTCTGAAGTCGATGCCACAAAGGATAAATTTATCTGTCAAGCATTTGGCTTGACAAATAGAAAATGCTCAACTGATGACCCCTTCACAGGATTATAAAAATATTGTTGTACTGTTTTTCCTTAAATTGGAATAATTTCTACCTCTAACAGTGTATTATTTTCAATGCAACTTTACTGTTCATGGATCTTATCTTTCTTTTTGCTTGTTATCACTTATTTCATGGGTTAGAATGATACTCCAGTTCTTTTCTTCTCCCTTTCTTTTTTTATTTGCAAGGATGGCATTTCTCTGTATGTTTGTTCATTATTTATATTTTTGCCTATGTGCAATTCTAAGAGATATAAACTATACTATTACACTGTGGAATCTCTTGCTTAATATTCAAAAAGACTGAAGTCACTTCTAAGTATCTGTGTATCCTAAGAAAACTTGTCTATAAATCATATGTCAGTAGTACAGACATGCCAACCTCAAAATGAGGAAGTCATGACTCTTTTTCCGTTTCATGACTGAACTCCCACTAGTTATTTCACATTTACAATGTGCATTGAAAATCAAGCTTCCTTTACCGAGGGGATGGCCAATAGCAAACCAACTTGCCACTGTTCTTTAGGACACTGTAAGCAGCACTTTTATCCTCTGCTGATATGAAAAGCAACATTCATATCAAGATTCTGAAGCTGTATGCCTCTGGTCTCGAAGGTTAATAATCATTGGATAATTAAGGCTGAACAGTATATCAAATCACCTCTTCCAAAGGTCTGAACAGTGATAAAATTATGCTAGAATGAACTAAGTTGCTGTTAGATAATGTCCAAATATTTTTAACCTACAAGGAAATATTTGCCATATAAGTGTGATCCTAAAGTAATTCAAATAAAAAACAACCAGAAATTATTTCAGACTAAATCATTTAGATTTTTTTCAATGTGGCAAACTTTTAAGTATATTTCTGCTGAAATACTTCTGCATTTTGAATAACCATTTTTCATTAGTCATGATGTAATTAACATTCAAATGATCCCCTTGCATTAACTGTAGCAACGATTACACATTGATAAGACCTAGCTAGAGAGAAGGCATTGGCCTTTCCAGCCACCAATGCTGAGCTTGTACTAGAACCTCAGTCTGCTGAAGCCAAGGCCACCTGTTAGCCAACACCTTTTAACCTAAGGCAGAAAATGGTCAGGGACATATGAGTGGTATGCGTGTTTGTGTGTGTGTATGTATATTATATTTGTGTGTGTGTAAAATCAACTTGCCTAGCTTGTTTTAGCTCCCTGAGATTACAGCTTTGCCACTTTTACTTCACCCCTATCCTCCCATTACTTTGAAAATGTAGATAGTGAATGAATAATTGCATGCCCTTGAGACTAAAGTCCTAATCACAAACTTAGAATTTGCCTCCATTTTTCCCTTTAAAGATGTTGTATGTTGTCCCTGCCTCCATCTTTAACAGTCATATGGTAACACACAATGTATTTGCCACTACCAATTCAATGCTTGACTCACTTTTCTGTCCCGTTGACATAATCTTATATATAATTTAAAAGTTCAGTCTAATTTTCTCACCCCTACCCCTGGACAGGCTCCAAGTTTTCCACCAACTGGAATCAGGACTTTCTCCCCTGGTGTTACCCTATGACAGGTTTACTCCCCAGACTTGTTTACACCATGCTTCCCCCTTCCTCTAAAACAACTTCTGATAAAATAGTATTTCCCTTCTGACTTTCTGTGCCTTCCATGGTACTAATACATAATGATAGTAACTGAGTGTAGTAATGAAAGATACCTCAAAACTCATTATTTTTGCAAAAACTTTTGAGAATATGATAATGTTTATCATACTCTACAACCTCTTTTTTCATTCAAAGGACTAAGTCTACTAGTGATACTCCTAGGTCATGTAGGACAACAAGGGCAGCATCGGTAAGGGATACCATGGGAAGAGGAGATATGTAGGAAGGTCTTTTCAGTTCCCTGAAAAATAACTGGGTGCAACACAGCTACTTCTGCTGTAGAAAAATTCTCTCATTTAATTTTCTCTAAGATCAAACAAAGCACCTAATGCTAAGTGTTTTTGTTTCCTAATCATGAAATACAATAGCCCTCCATGGCCTGTCTGGTACCCTGGTTTAAGCCTGTAGTTGTGAGGGAGTATAATATGCTGCATTAGTTAGCAATCTACTTAATGGCTTATTTCCGCAGAAATCAGGATCTCTGTCCAGCCCACCTGAGAATAGGCTTGGGCAGCTCTCCAGGCTATTTGCTATTCAAAGCAGGTGCTCCGTGCTTGGCTGTGCTCAACAGGGAGGATTAGAATGCCAGGAGAGGATTTCCCAGATAATTCACTTTCCAATTATGCTCGGGTGCAGAAGCCCCATCAGAGACAACAGAGCCTGAGAAAGAAGGATCCACCAGCAGAAACACACAGGAATTTTTATCAACATCCCCAAAGTCCCAAAGCAAAAGGGGCAATTTCAAGCCTCAAGGAATGGGACTGAATAAGGCAAAGAAATGCATGTTATAGTGGAGTGGGGCTGGGAGAGTAACTAGGTGTCTATGAAAAAAATCTTCATCCTAAATGGTTTTTTGGAGGCATTTAACAAATTCCACTTTTTGCCATATATGCTTTGGTGGGAATTGGGAACAGAATTTGGGTCAGGGCACAGAAACATACAGTGTTCACTCCTTATGGGAATAGTGCCACATGACATATAATTTCAGCCTGGATTCTGAATATTCAATACAACACATTTTCTTGAGAACTGTTTTCATGTTGCACAGGTAAAGGTAAAGTTGTTCTTAGGTTGTTCCTTTATTTGGTGTGTGTGTGTGTGTGTGTGTGTGAGAGAGACAGACAGACAGACAGAGAGACACAGGGAGAGAGAGACAAAGGCATGCAGAGAGAAGATTGGGCTGACCTTTTTTTTATACTTTGTTTTCTGCACTCTCCGAAAGTTTAATTAAAAAATGGAACTGAGTAGCTTTATACTATATTGACAACTTAATTATTCTAGAAAAAAAGTAGACAAATTAGATGACATGTTAAATATAGAGAATGTTTACTCAGAACTGAGAAAATAGGGAGACATATAATTATGTCCAAATGTGCCATTAAGTTTTCTGTCCATTAAATTTATGATCTTGGGCCATATGGAGCAAAGCAAACTTTTCCAGGGGTGTCCAATCCGTGGCCCATGGGCCGCATGTGGCCCAAGGTGGCCATGAATGTGGCCCAATACAAAATCATAAATTTACTTAAAATCTTTTTTTGTTGTTCATCAGTTTTCATTAGTGTTTGTGTATTTAATGTGTGACCCAAGACACCTCTTCTTCCAGTGTGGCCCAGAGACACCAAAGGTTGGACACCCCACTAGAGCTTTTAAATAGTTGAGGAATAGAAGATGGGGCATTAGGCTTGTACATGTTAAATTTTTTTAAAAAACAGGATGCAAAAGTACGTAGTCATAATTAAAGCTGTATTAAATTATGTATATGACAAGAGGTTGCAGAAATAAACAGACTACAAAACAAAATGCTAACAGAGTTTGAGGTAAAACCCTTAGGTATGCATCCTTTTCCTTTTTCTCAAGCATCCAAATTCCCTGATACACACTGAAAATATAAAAATACCAAATATAAAAGAAGGAAAAAAAAGAAAGGTTAGTGAGCAGTCAAGCAGATGGCATGAAGGGGCAAAAAAGGGTTCCCAGAGATTAGGTCAGCTGACACTTTTCTAGTCTCCATATTCCCATAAAACCTTACAGAAATTCAGGTGCATGAGGTGTTCAGTCCCTCTCCTCAAGCCCCCCTTACTTTCTAGGGACATGCTTAGCTCAGTTTGCAACTGCACTTCCTCAAGAGGAAGAAAGGCAGTGTGTAATGGAGGACTGGGTCCCACATGCACAGTTAAACTTCTTGCCTAACACCTAGATTATTTTAAAATAGCCCTTCTGTATTATCTGAGAAAAATTGGATAGCTTGGCTTTACAATAAATGGCTGTTAATTTAGCAGTGAGTGTCAACAGTCTAACAACAGAGTTTTCTGGTGTACCATAACGTATACAGCAAATAGATGTACCTCTCTCTTTGTTTAGATAGAAGTTTAAGAGCCTTGGGGTTTTTTTGGTTTTGGGGTTTTTTTGGGGGGGTTGTTTGTTTTTTTGTTTTTTGGTTTTTGGTGATAAAGGAAAGCAGTTACAATTTAGTTACACAATTTTGGAACAACAGCTTTCCACAGGTATTAGCTACTTAAGCCTATCAATTAAGGCTAACTTCTTCAACTCTTTAGTTACAGCTTTAATCACTTAGACCTATCAATTAGGGCTAAAGTAATGTGGAAAACAGTATGGAATTTCCTCAGAAAACTAAAAATGGAACTGCCCTTTGACCCAGCAATTCCACTGCTGGGATTATACCCTAAGAACCCTGAAACACCAATCCAAAAGAACCTATGCACCCCAATGTTCATAGCAACACAATTTACAATAAGAGCCTTGTTTTTGAAAGTGATGCTTACTTCAGGTCCACAGTCCTTTTTATGAGTTCCACTTTTCTTTTGTTTTATTTTGGATTCTGTAGTGCCATAGGTAAATAGCCCTATGTATTTCTTTGTTAAACTGATGAAGAGAAATGTCTTATTTATTGAAATTTTCCTAATTCCTAAATCCTACATCCTTTTATCCAAAGGAGAAAGATGATCTCAGTTCCTAGAGTCAGGGATGTGATTTGACTGAAAGGAGAACAAAACTAAACCTTCTTCTTTCTCTCATTATGGTTATGGATAAATGAGTAGTAAGATATATCTCATAGTGCAAGCAGTGACACAGCTGCAGTTGATCTAAAATATTAAAAAGATCTAGCTGGTTTGGGAAAAATAATAAAATTAGAGCTGCAAATTAAGTTTAAGAAGTAAATCAATCTTTTGATTACTAGATTCAAGTTAAAGGGCATGAGGAAAACTTTATAATTTTCTCGGCATGATTGGCTGTTTTTAGTCAGGCGTGTTGACTGCAGCATAATGCCACATCCCTTTTATTAAAATGTCAAATTCTATTCAGCTGAAAATTTTCTTAAACACCGAAGAAGGTTTATAGTGAACACACTTCAACAACACTTGGGTTTACATCAATAAAGTGAAATTTTGTCAGGTTGGATCACACTTCTTCTGAAATAACAGAAACATGGTTCACCTTCATAATCTCTTGCAATTTACCTGCATGACATAAAAAAAAACAGCATTTGTTCTGACTAAAAATCTACATGTTAAGACTTCTGATTAAAAATAGGGTGAGTTGGACAAAAGCAGTAAATGCTGTGTAAATATGTAGAAAACATTATATTATACAAAGGCTCAGAGTCAGGTTTGCAAAACATGCAACGGATGGTGTTAACTGACATTGTAGCATGAGTTGGTTTGTGCTTACTTGTTTATTTTTACAAGATAATTCCAGAGAATAACCACCAACCTTCTTAGAAACTAAATCTCAATTTCAAGAAATATAAGCCTTTGCTAGTTTCAGGTCTACATCTCTTTAAAAAAATATTGTTTTTCTATTACAGTTATCCCAGTTTTCCCCCATTGGCTTCCTCCACCCAGCCCACCCCTGCTCCCACAGTCAATTCCCACACTGTTGTCTATATCTATGGGTCATTCATACATGTTCTTTGACTAGTCCCTTCCCCTTCTTTCCACCATTAACCCCCTCACCCCTCCCATCTGGCCACTGTCAGTCTCTTCCATGTTTCCATGTCTGTGGTTCTATTTTGTTCATTAGTTTATTTTGTTCATTAAAGTCCTCTTATATCAAAGGGAACCCTAGTGCACTGTTGGTGGGAATGCAGATTGATGCAGCCACTGTGAAAAATGGTATGCAATTTCCTCAAAAAACTAAAAATGGAACTGCCTTTTCACTTGGCAATTCCACTGCTGGGAATATATCCTAAGAATCCTGAAACACCAGTTCAAAAGAACCTATGCACCCCAATGTTCATAGCAGCACAATTTACAATAGCCAAGTGCTGGAAGCAACCTAAGTGCCCATCAGCAAATGAGTGGATCAAAAAACTGTGTTATATTTACACCATAGAATACTATGCAGCAGAGAGAAAGAGTTCTTACCTTTTGCAACAGGATAGTTGGAACTGGAGAATATTATGCTAAGTGAAATAAGCCAGTTGGTGAAAAACAAATACCATCAGGTCTGCATCTTAATCAGACACCAGTATATTAAATAATAAGAAATATACATCCCCTCTATCAGAATCAGCAAGGACCTGGGGAGCTGGTTCCCATGAATCTTATCCATCAGTTTTTCAGAAAAGAAATTAAGAAAAAGTAATTAATCTTTTATATGTTAATCTAAATCAGAGTACACCTCTGAATCTTTAATAATTGTCTTTATTGTTGTATATAATTATCAGAATTATCCAGAAATCAGCAACTATACAACTTACATGTAGTTTCACTGAAAAATAAACATCATTGTGGTGTTCTTAGTCATCTTTTCTTTTGGAGTATATAGTAGACTTTTATTTGCACTCCTTACCAGGAACTGGAGGAGGAAGAAATTGTGAGTGACTATTAATGATATAATGTTATTAATAATAACATTCATTAAATAAAAGTGATTTTTTAAAAAGTATTTTGCATTTAAAAAAGAATTTTTTAATTCAATTTTTAAATGATTGTTATTTGATATATCTCACAAATAATAAAATTCACCTTTTTAGGGTTTATCATTTAGTGAATGTTAGTATATTCACAAAGCGAAGCAACCATCACTACTATATAATCCATTATATGTTAATAACCCCAAGAGAAACCCTATATCTTTAACAATTACTCACTATTTCTTCCTCCCCTAGTCCATGGTAAGCACTAATCAACTTTCTGATTCAATGGACTTGCCAATTCTGGATATTTAATATGAATTAAATTGCACTATATGTGTACGTTTATGACCAGGGTTTTTCTGGGAGGAAAGGGTCTGATTTCTTTCAATTAGCATAGGATTTTCACTGTTAATTCATGCTGTAGTATTTACCACTATTTCATTCATTCTTAAGTAAATAATATTCCATTATATGGATATACAAACATATATCTGTCTCTTATCAACTGATAGATATTTAGGTGGTTTCCATTTTTTGGCTAGTATAAATACTGTTTCTGGGAATATTTATGTACAATATTTTCTTGTGGATGTATATTTTCAGTTATTTTGGGTATATGCTTAGATGTAGAATTTCTTGGTCATATGAAAACTCTATGATTGACATTTGTAGAAAATGTCAAAATATTTTTATAGCGGTTGCATTTTATATTCCCATGAGCAATGAATATTGTTCCAATTTCTCCAAATTCTCACCAACACTTGTTATTTTTTTCTCTCTCTCTCACCTCCCTCTCTCTCTTTTTGTAATTTTAGCCATTCTAGGTGGTATCTTATTATGGTTTGGATTTGAATTTAATTAATTACTTATGATGTTGAACATCTTTTCATATGTTTATTGGCCATTTTTGGTTATAAAAAGACTGTAACTTTCCTCTTGATAGCTCTCTCTCATTCTGTGTTTCATTACTTGCTTTGGGTGGGGGGTGGTACCTGCTGCTATGTCATGAGGCAATTATTTCAGGAGGCTCACATGTAAGAAACTAAGACCTGCCAAAACCACATGAGTGAAGTTGGAAGTAAATTCTCCCTCCTCCAACAAGTCTTCATATGAGATTGCATCCTGGTATACAAATTGATTGTAACCTCATGAGAGACCTTGAACCAGAGGCCACTCCCAGATTCATAACTTAGGGAAAGCAGAAAATAATTGCTTGTTGTTTTAAACTACAAAATTTTAAAATAATTTCCTTTAACAAGAATTGGAAACACATCACAATGACTGTTGTAGATCAGTCTCTTTCTGATTTTCCTGACAACAAGGGAATTATTTTTTATGCAAGTATTGAACCAAAACATAGCCAATAAATAATTTATAATTTTTTCTGTTAATTAAAAGTGAGAAAAAAAGAAGTCATAATTTCTTTCTTTTAAAGATTTTATTTATTTATTTTTCAAGAGGCAAAGGGAGGGAGAAAGAGAGCAAGAGAAACATCAATGTGTGTCTGCCTCTTATGCATCCCCTACTGGGGACCTGGCCTGCAACCCAGGCATGTGCCCTAACTGGGGATCAAACTGGCGACCCTTTGGTTTGCAGGCCGGCACTCAATCCACTGAGCCACACCAGCCAGAGCAAGAAGTCATAATTTCTATCTCCATTATGTACTCACTACCATATTTTAATAATCTTTTTTATCATTTAAAGAAATAAATATTTTCCATCACCATTTATCCTTTGTATTCCCTCTTCCACCTAATTTGTCTGACACTACAATTATCTATTAAGTTTGCCATCTTATATAGGCACACTTGGTGGTGCCCAAAACAATTACAACAGTAAGATCAAATATTACAGATCACACCATAATAAGTGTAACAACAACAACAACAACAATAATAATAATAATGTTTGAAATATTACGAGGATTACCAAAGTATGACACAGAGACATAAAGTGAGTAAATGCTATTGGAAAAAAGATTTGCCTAATGCAGGATTGCCACAAATATTCAATTTGTAAAAAATACAATTGTTTGCAAAGCACAATAAAGTGAAACATAATAGAATGAGGTATGCTTGTATGCCCTATGATTAACCTAAATAAATTAATTGTGTTTAAATTTAAAAAGCGATAAGGCATATTGAATATTTTCTCATATTTTTATTTTTCTATCAGAAACATTCATCAAATTAGAAATCATCAGTATGCACTAAAAATACATGTATATTATATTGCCTCAAATAAGATATTAAGTTATTTTTTCTATTTAATTTACTGTCCAACATTATTGAACTGATGCTGAAAGCAAAATACCATTTGAAAGAAAATTTACTGTGCTCTGTAGAGAATATCCATCATATGATCATAATATCACTATTGAGCTAATCATGATTGCCTTTTCCATTTGCTTAAAAAGAAAACAGCAAAAACACAGTGTAATAACCCTTGTAAAAAAAAACGTCATTTTTTATCCCTATATTTAATTCACTAGAATAAGGGACTCTGCCACTAACATATGCCAGAGGGAGGTATCACAAAGTTTGGGATAATGCTAACAAATCCTAGAATTATAGTTTCCAATATGCAATGAAAGAGGCAGAGACCCTTTCAGAGAATGTATTGTGCCAGCAGTAGGACTAGTCTTAAATGATGAGAATGAAAATTTATTAGAACACCTGAGCAATGTATATCTTACTACATAGCATATTCCATTGCGTACAGAGGCACAAGTCAGATAAGAATGGATCTCACAGGTGCACAGATCCAATTTAATTTTATAGATCAGTTTTCCTTTTTCACAGGCAGTGAAATAAGGCACAAGAAGTGCTCTCTGTTAGAGACAATGAGGTCTTACAATATTTTTATTGACTAGCAAATTCTTATCCATATCCAAGACATCCCCAAGTTCTGATGGTTTCATCAGCTTCATCACTACCACCAAACCAACTTTTCAGTGGGAGCTGTGAAGAGATGTGATAGCACCTTCAGTTTTCAGCCTTTCTGGGGAATAAAAGATAAATCTCTTGCAACCATGACATTAATTTGCAAGAGATATTCAATACTTCACCACAGATCCTTGAGTCAACTCTGTTCCAGGTCACCGCAAATGCATCTATTTCCATTTGCTGGATGGTGAGTAGACTTATGAAAAAGTACATACTTGAAAAACAAACAGTTATAGCAACCTTGTACATACATCTATTTTCTCCTGCAGACCAGGGCTATGGTAATATGCCTACTTGACTACAGTAACATAGCACTCTTTCCTGCTAAGTTCTCACAATCTAATGAGCCTTCACAACTCAGCTCTCCAAGCAGCCATGAGGTAAAACCTTTTTCACATCCTTGGATCAGACCTTATTTTTTTGTACCCATTGCCAAACCAAATGGGTCGTTAGAAATTGGTGCTCTATGTTCAAACTCAACTCTAGTTACTACTATGCTATAGATGCCTGTTGCCATTGCTAGCTCATCTATTAAATGGCACGTAATTGATACATATGTAATGATAAAATATATAATATATCATATGTAAAATGTATGTGAGAGTATATAAAATTCATGTAAGCTATGAAAAACGCTCAATGTAAGTAAATATTCTCAAGAAACAATGGTTGTAATTCTTTCCAATGAAAGAAGAGCCTATTTACACTGATTCAACTGTCAGTTATAGCCTCTCCACCAGTAATTCTTGATCTTGGCTTCATAATTCAGTATCTTTGGGAGCTTCTAAAAAATAATGATTCCTGGGTCCTGAAACTCTAGGCCAACTGAAATCTAATTTCTGGGGGATGGGAGACTAAAACATTGGTATTTTTAAAAGGCTGCATATACCACTTAGCAATAAAGCGATCAAGGAACAGGTACAATGATAAAAATGATCAAATCATTTGGACTGACTTTTCAAATATTATTCTATTACTTTTATAATTGTGGAGAAGTAAATGGCTAATATATTATTTCCATCAGAGCTCAAAGTAAATATCTGAGATACTTCATGAGCACAAAGCCACTGGTTTATTTATATTCCATGTGGAAGTTGGGGAGGGCAGGAATGAAAGTTTACCAAATTTTTCCTATGAATCTGGCAGCATAGATACACAAAGCAAAGATAAAACACATTTCCTGACCTGGGTTCCAGTGATGAAAGGAAGACACATAAAGAGATAAACTGTACCACCACTTGGTGTGTGCCATACCAAAAGCCCTATAACTACTAGGGAACACAGAAAGTAGATTAATCAATATTGTCATGGAATAAGGGACATGCAAGAGAGGTCTGGGATGACATGCAGAGTCTTGCAGAAAAAGTTTCATGTGGCAGAGGAGATGGCAATTATAACACACTAAACAGCAAATTTTAAAAAAGGAATCAAGAAAGACCTGGGCATGACAGGTGACACTGTAGATAGCTCACGTGATATTCAGTGAACTAGAATATAGGTTATATGTAGGAGAGCACGCGAAGGTGCATTTGAAGAGAAAGTCAGAATGAGAAAGTTAAGAAAAATGCACCTAACTTGAAAGTGATAGAATAGCAAGAAAGCAAAGAGGTTTGTAAACCGGAGGGTAAGCTGATCAGATTCCCATTAGTGCAATTGTCAGTGGAATTCTGTAAGATATGACGAGAGAAGAAACTTTGGCCTATGTAGGTCTTTGCTGCAATAGTTATTTCCTCCTTTGAGCAAAATCAAATGGGTTTCCTGCCTATGATGAGGAAAGAATGTGAATATAAATGTTAAAGTCAATAGCATTTGTACTTCAATCTTTTATCACAAAGGTGAAAAATAATGTTTGGAAAGGCAGGTGTATTTGGTTTCTCATGGTTGCAGGACTGCTAACTGCCTTTCAGGGTTTTACCAAGAGTATATTTCCAGTCTCTGCAGTGCTTTCCAACAAGGGCCCATTTCTGCTGGGCACTCTTAGCTGCCTCTTCTGCCATTTTTTTTTCCTCTATGGATTAGCAAGAAGCCTATTTAAACCAGGTGGTCCTGTTTAAGGAGAATGAATACATTTTGAGGGACTAACTCTGCAATGCTATTTGAAACAGTTCCATCTGCCCTCAGGCTGATCAGGTAGTAATGGTGCTTTGTTGATTTCCTAGACAAGGAAAAGCCTTTGTGAAACTCTTCTACAAAAGAATGTGAGTGGCAACTGTGCACATCAATAAGCCAAGTAATAGATTTCACACAACATGCATTTCCGCTTCAGTTATGGTAAGTAATTTGAATAATTGTGACGAATGTGTAACTAAGTATGTCATCTAAAAAAGGACACTAATTTGCCCTGGCTTCTGTGGCTCAGTGGATTGAGTGCCGGCCTGTGAACCAAGGGGTCACCAGTTCTATTCCCAGTCAGGGCACACACTTGGATTTCGGGCTGGGTCCCCAGTAGGGGGTGTGTGAGAGGCAACCACACATTGATGTGTCTCTCTCTTCTCCTTCCCTTCCCCTCTGTCTAAAATAAATAAGAAAAATCTTTTTAAAAAGTACACTAATTTTATAATTGTCAAGCTAACCACTGGAGACAAAGACTGAAGCCACTTCCAATTACCTTTATATAATAGTGGCAGAAATTATGTTCTGAGAAAGAAAAGTACCTCATAGTGCCAGTCTCAGCAGCTGATTTTGTACCTAGCAGTGAGGAGTGTACAAACAATTACACTTTGCAATTAGAATCTATGCAAAGCCCTAAAGTAGTTTTAAAAAAGAACAATACAAGCTGCTGTTATAAGGTGCTTTTATACATGGATTTTTTCTGTAATATATGCCAAAACAGTTATGAATAAAAATTGGTGTATCAACAGTTTGCAATGAAAATATGACCTAATATAGATAAGCAATATTTTACTCATATATCATCTGAGGAAAATGACAGAAATTATTGCAATTAACTGGTTAAGTGCAAAGAACAGCTGCCTAAACTTCACAAACTAAGGCCAGGATGTGTGACCTTCGGGAGTCCTTCCCCTCTGTTTAGATGTATTTTCCTTAGATGGTACAGAGGGCAGGAAGTAGAATAGGTAACTTATATTGCAGGACCTAATCTCACCCATTCTGCAAGTAAGAAAGAGTGAAAAGAGCTCATCCTCAGTTATTGTGGCTCCTAGAACCCCTAGATACAGTATACACAATTGTGTGAGCATATACATTTTTATGGGGAGAAAGACTTTTTCTGATGCTCAAAGAGGTCCTTAACACCCCCCCCCAAAAAAAGATTAGGAACAACTGATCTAAGGCTCCTTCAAGCTCTTTGCATCTGTGGCTTAATATTTGGAAAATGCAAAATAGATCTGCAAGTGGTTACATGTGGAAGGCTCATTATAAGTTGACTCTATAATTATAAATACAATTATTCCAAAAATATAGCCCCATCAAACACATACACAAACACGCACACCTTCTAAAATCATCAGACTTTGTAAATCATTTTCCAAGTTCACATCATGCAGAGGAGCCACCTTATAAGTTTCTTCTGAGTTAATTTCCAACGAGTTCTAACACAAGCCCATTTTATAGTAAAGTGAAAAGAGAAGTAGCCTTGGAAATGCTAGCCTGAGTTTTAGTCTCAATTCACTAGTATCTACCTGTGTAACAACAACTAAGGCACTTGCCATTTCTTAACCTCAGCTTCTCCCTCAGTAAAATGGAAACTATATGATGATGGCAAAAAGTTCCAAGTTCATTCTTTCTTCAGAGTTGTATGGTGCTGTTGTACAGTATTATAGCAAAGATTCTCTGCTCTCTGCTGACCCAGAGCTATAAATGTTATAATATCTGGCAAACTGGTCTCTGTTCTCCTACATTTCTTTAGTTTTGTTGGATACCCAGGGAAGATTATAGCTAAAATATCCAAAAATATATCATAGGTCAAAAATCAAGAAATCTTGACATCATATGTAAGAAAGTAGATGTAATCTATCTCTGAACTCAAATGCTAAAACCCTCAAAAACAAGTGGCCAGGGAAATTGTTTTATTGCTGCCATCAGACATTTGAATACAAGCAGTACATGAGATTAATTTGTAAAAGCACACTAAAAATGATTTTATATTTAATTAAATGTATCCGTGAAGTTATCCATAAGTTGAGGAAGCATATAGCAATGATTTTTAAGATGTTCAACATGTGGATAAGATGTTAGGAAGAATGCATATCAGAGCCCTATTTTCACGTAGAGAAAAATGCACAATGCTCATGAATAGGTGTTTCTGTTGGCAGGTAGTCATGCTAATTTTGCACAAGTCAGATGCAATGGGAATTGTAACAGGTGGTGATTAATAACACAACTCTGTTGACCCTTGATATAATAATGAAAGATTCAGAGCCAATTTGGGATGATCTCGCTATTTGAAGGTAGCTTTCTCACACTGAAAGTGGGCTGATTTGTACATGTGCTGTAACATAGATATTCTTTACCTTGAAAGCTTTGGTATTGGTGTGTAGAACTATGACATGGCATTTTAAAACAGATGGTATTATGAAGAAATGATTTTCTGACACTTTTGGTAAATATCTTCCCCTATGTGAGCTCCTACAGTACTTCCTGCCCAAGTACTCATTATGTATTTTTTTTGAATCAGTGAATTAAGAAATTGTTTTCTATAAGTTATTTTAATTACTTATTAAATTGTATACTCCTTTTGAGTGGAATAGTGTTTTTGTCATATCTTCAATACCTCACAAAGTGAAAATCTGATATCAATGTAAAGTTTACGAGTCCATGCTCACGAAAATTATAGAGGAGAGGAAAGTCAGGGCTTTGTCTGAAATTCATCCACTAGAAATGACTGGAACCAAGGTAATGAAATAATTAGGCCAACAATGTAGCTGAGCTAGACAGTCCAAGAATCTGAGCCCTGGATTCAAGTGAACCCTTTCTTTTGCACAACTGTGCCATAGTGTTGAGTTTGGTGGAGCACATGAAGTTACACTGGAACTTAGGACAAGAAAATAGTGTATGTCTGGAGGCACTGACCCCACATTTATGGAGGATTGAGGCTCAGCTTTATCCCACCAAACTGGTGAGAAGGCTGCTGCTATACAGCCCAGTTTAGTCATGTTGATGTAGAGATTGAGTTTAGACTAACCTGACATGTGGGAGGGTCACTGTTTATCCAAATGTGAAGCGTTAATGAAGGCAGGTATGTAGTCCCCAGTGTGACCTTGTGACAAAAACCGTTCTATTTGCATATTACATTACAGTTACACTGTTTCTTCATACTCTGATGTGAGCGGTAAGCACAAAGTAGTATTAACTATCTGTGCAGTTGAACTGAATTGTATGTTTTGATGAATAAGAATGTTGCAGATTTTCAAAATGTTCCAATGCTATTTAATTTACAGAGGCCTATTATTTGACTTGGAACTATGTATAGAACACACTGGAGGCAAAGATAAACATCTTGTAAACATCCTTTATTTCACATAAATAACCTCTATCGAGCTCTTAATGTTTGTACGGGAATGTGATTGAATATTCCAAGGTAAAAACAGCCTGGTCCCTGCCCTCAGTTAGATTATGGACCATTGAGGGAAACAAACACTTTTTAAGATAATCACTATATAATGTAATCATCAAACTAAAAAAATAGTTCAATAAGCACTGCTTGCAAAATCATTTTTTTATATTTTTTATTGTAATTTTCCATTACAATTTAGTACTATTGGTGGGGCTACCCCTCCTCCCCCCAGCAATCACCACACTGTTGCCCATGTCCATGAGTCCTTTTTCCTTTTTACTCAAACCCTCCACCCTGTAACCTCCCCACCTTAGCTGTCGTTCCGCTCTCCATCTATGAGTCTGTCCCCATTTTCTCTGTTAGTTCAGTTTGTTCATTAGATTCCACATATGAGTGAAATTATATGGTATTTGCCTTTCTCTGACTGGCTTATTTCACTTAGCATAATGTTCTCCAGGTCCATCCATACTGTCCCAAAGGATAAAACTTTCTTCTTTGTTACAGCTGAGTAGTATTTCAGTGTGTAAATGTCCCATAGTTGTTTTATCCACTCATCTACTGATGGACACTAGGGCTGCTTCCATATCTTGGCAATTGTAAATAATGCTGCAATAAACACAGGGGTGCATATCTTCTTTCAAATTAGTGTTTTGAGTTCCTTCAGATATATTTCCCGAAGTGGGATCGCTGGGTCAGAGGCAGATCCACTTTTAGTTTTCTGAGGAAATTCCATACTGTTTTCCACAGTGGCTGCACCAGTCTGCGTTCCCACCAACAGTGCACTAGGGTTCCCTTTCTCCACATCCTCACCAGCACATGTTGTTTGTTGCTTTGTTTATGATGGCCATTCTGACTGGTGTGAAGTGGTATCTCACTGTGATTTTAATTTACATCTCTCTGATGATTAGTGATGTTGAGCATCTTTTCATATGTCTATTGGCCATCTGTATGTCCTCTTTGGAGAAGTGTCTATTCAGGTTCTTTGCCTATTTTTAATTGGGTTGTTTTTTGGTGTTGAGTTTTGTAAGTTCTATATAAATTTTGGACATTAACCCCGTATCAGATGTATCGGTGAATATGTTCTCCTATTCTGTGTGTCATCTTTTTATTTTGTTGACTTTTTTCTTTTGATGTGCAAAAACTTTGTAATTTGATTTAGTCCCATTTGTTTATTTTGTCTTTGTTTCTCTTGCCTGGGCAGATATGTCCGATAAAGTATAGCTACAAGCAATGTCTGAGATTTTGCCACCTATGTTTTCTCCTATGATTTTTATGGTTTCAGGTCTAACATTGAAGCTCATAGTTGCCATGGCCTAAAAGTTCTTTAGTATGATATAGTGTGCTATCTTTGATGCAAAGTTCTGTAAAGGTTGGTACTATTTATTCTACTCTCATTCCATGCCCCCATAGTACCTATACACATGCTTAACACATGGACATTTGAAAAAACACTCTGACTATATTGTCTTTCCAAGAAATTTCTTTATTAAGTGTAAAGTCATGTTAAATGGTAGCTGTACTATAATGATGATATTGCATAATGACTAAACATGCAGGCTGATGTTGAGTCAAATTACCTGATTAAACTCTTACTTTGGTACTGCCTAGTGATATAACCTTGGGGAGGATATTAATGGCCTTGTACATCACTTACCTCATTTATAAAATGGGATAATAGCAGTACTTAACTATCCTATAGCGATGTTATGAAATCACAACATGAACTTTCATGCAAATGAGTCAAACATGAAAAGTGAATATGGTAAAGACCCAATATATGTAAACTATTATTATTAAATGTATACCATTATATAAGCATGCTTACAAGAACTAAAAGGGGATTTGAACCAATGACAAAGTGGGGCTTACTGGGGATGGAGTAGCACTGTGCTTGATTTTATTTGTTTGATTTTAAATACTTCTTTAATAACTTAAAATTGTGTTTCAAAAACTCATACATTTAAAACAGCTTAGACTATATATCTTACTTGTTCTATTAGACATAATAAATAAAACCCCATCAAATCCATATATATGTGTATCTACCGAATTCCTGTTCTAACTCCAACAGTTAACTCTTCCACAGCAACACTCAAAATCACTCAATCTCCAGTCTTGTACTTTCTCAACTGTCAAATGCATATATCCAATTGATGCGGCACATGGGAAGGCGATTACGAGGATATATAAATTAACTTGCTGTCTATATAAAATTCACTTAATAGTTATGTTTTGAAAATGTTCTGGGAGTGTTGATTAATATTCATTGAAAATCACCTAGCCCTGGCTGGTGTGGCTCAGTGGATTGAGCACTGGCCTGTGAACCAAAAGGTCGCTGGTTCAATTCCCAGTCAGAGCACGTGCCTGGGTTGCAGGCCAGATCAGGTCTCCAGTAGGGGGCGTGTGAGAGGCAACTACATATTGATGTTTCTCTCCCTCTCTTTCTCCTTCCCTTCCTCTCTCTCTAAAAATAAATAAATATAATATTTTTTTAAATCACCTAAAAGTACACTCCTTTCATCTTGCCTTTGCTATGCTGACTTGTGGCCCTCACTTATTTTCTCTGGATTACAGAAATACTAATTTGAATTCTGACACTGCATGCTGGAAAATCATATTTCTCCTATGACAAGTGAGTTTCCTTGGAGCCCAGTTTTTCTGTCTTATAGACAAAATAACACCTGATCTGGACCACAGTCCTTTGCAAATTAGCATGTTCTCAGTATTCTGGTGAATCTTCATTAACTCAAACTTTCAGTTTTATAGAGAAATATTGTGTATACTATATCATATTTATGTAAGCACAATAGCATTTGGGAAATTTGCCCCTTAAAAAAAGAGAAAACAGCAAAAGAACAAAGGGCCTATACAATAAGAACAAACATTAGCTGTGTGTATATGATGTAGGTCAAATGTGATCCATAATGTAATTCCTTCTTTGGAATTATTAACGCAATTTATTTACTTACAATCCCTTTCCCTGTCTCTATTTCCAGCTCCCTCTTCTACAAGAAACATGACTTTCTGTCCCAAGATCGGTAACTTTTAGAGTGACACTAAACTCTGATTCTGGAACCCTAAATCCAGTTAGGTGTAACCAATCAGCCAAAACAAAAAAAATATGAAATCTTGATAAGCTCCAGTCAATTAAGGTACCTACTGATAGTTCCCATCTTTGACACCTGGTATTTGAAGGGCTCTGCACCAAGCATTTCATGACAATTACTTTTTAAGACCGCATTTACCTCCATTTGTCCTTTACTCTAGCAGCAAGGGAGCCTTCTGATAACTTAACCCAGGCATTCAGATACATCAGCTTCATTTATAAATTGGCAAGCACTGCCAAAGTTTATTCAAGCACATTTAGAAGTGAACACTTCACTATAAACAGCTATTAGGCTTGGGCCTAGGAAAAACACTATGCTGTGAAGGACGCACACCTGCTGTAGTAGGCAGTCTTTTTGAAAGAGCTTTTATGTTAGTAAAATATACACTTTTTATTTAGAAACCTCTGTATGTCACAATTTCATTTCCAGATAAAACCAAGTATAAACATTGCCTTAGTACTCAGATTCAACTGCACAATTTGTGATATTTTATGAACTTTATTCACAAAATGTTTATATTTCCTATAGCAACATGTGATTTTACTTATGAGTAAATGCAATGAGTTTCTAATGTGTGTTTCAAAATGTGGGCGGGGGGGGGAGAGAGTGAGCACATGGGGGTGGGGGGGGAGAGATGGACCTGAAAACAGAGACAGAAATGGAGAGACACAAAGTCCAACAAACTTTTCCCAGAGAGACAAAACTGAAATTGATGAAGGATGACTTCTGAGCTCTTGGCATAGAGAGGAATAAATGCCACATTTCATCTCTAAATTTTGTGTTTGGATGTGTGATAAGCATTAAATTTCAGTCATGTAAGAAAATTGCTTGGGGAAGTTTTGTAATCCAGCTTTACAAGATGCCAATATATTTCCTTTAGGAGATATAGAAAAAAAAAAGAAAACAAAACAAACCTAGACTGAGTTACGTATGCTGTATTTGTTACCAGGATATTTTAATGTTACAATGTTATTTTTTTCAAAGAAATTATTTTATTTTATTCTCTATTTTTATTGTTTATTCTATTACAGTTGTCCCATATAATGTTACCTTTAAGAGAAATAACATTAATAATATATTGTAAGTAGTTAATAATGTCCTTAGAAAATCCAAGTATCATTAGATTGTATCAAAACTTAAAAAATCCACCACCACAGACTATATGTATATATCAGAAGCCTATTATGGTGGGAACTGGGCAGGAGGGATGGAAGAGAATTCCCAATTTTCATTATTACCACCTTTCACTGTACCTATCAGAATGATTTGCTTTTTGCTTTTTTTAAGAAAATGCAGTCCTGGTGACTCTAATGCAGGCTCATATGCAGATAATAACACATTGTGGTGTTTTCAAATTTCCTCCTCTGTAAGTGCTCAACTACTTCCTTCTTGTCTAAAAGATAAATGTTACATTTGCTTCATGGTGATTCTTCTAAAATTAAAAAGGAACACCCTTACTTGAAAGTGTTTTAAATTTGAATAGCAGTGCAACCTTCTCATCTTGGCTCCATCTAGAATAAAGTCTCCTAGGCAACTGAATTAAGTGTAGTGATGTCCAAGGCATAAAAGCAGGAACCACTTATTGATTCATTGATTCCTTTTACTGGGGTAAAAGTCAACTGAAAATTGCTATAATGGTGGTTATAACTTACTTAATGTGGGGAAAACTATAGATCTATAGATAAATCTGCTACTTATATGCTTTTAAATCATCTGCGTTGAAGCATGACCAGTCCAATTTTTCATTTGTTTAATGTATAGTTATTGTTGAGGAAAAAAATGGGAGCTAGTCCAAATTTTGAGTGTTCCAGATATATATAAGTATCATTTTACATCCCTCCATTTCTGCATTGAGATGGTCAAGTTGCTTAAAGTTCTTCTAAAACCTAACAATGTGCAAATATCACGTACCAAGTTTTTTTTAATATATTTTCTATAATGGAAATGGAAAACAATCATTGAAAATTAAGACCATACGTCACAGACATCTAATTAGAGGACAGCATATAGCTCTAGAATGTGACAGCATTGTTGTCCTCTTTCTGAGTCTTTCCCAACAGCATCGACTGGGATAAAAGTAATTGCTTTTTAGGGATGATTTTAACATCAAAATGATATAAAAGTACTATAAAATCTGAAGCAGCTATTAGATTACAATTTTCACGTGACTTTTATGTTTATTACTTATCTTGAGCTCCACAATGCCATGCAAGTGTGGTAGAAAACTAGAAGTACAGTCATTTACAGAAGACACAGAAGCTCAGAAAGTTTAAATGATTTATAGGTATGTCTAATAAATGCTGCTGAAACGTGAGCTGACATTCTGACCCTGACCGCAGTGCTTTTTTTCATTCTATCATGCCATCTATTGGATCGATGATTTAATGCAAAGTCCATGTATTTCTGATCTTATTACATGGCATCATCATTTTAATAAAACATTGCAATTCATACTAGCCAAATATCAGAATTGAGTTTAATTCAGCCAGACCTATAAGAACATCACCACAGTTCTAAAACAGTAGCTTGAATCTTTGGTAGCACTTTAATCCTTTTCAAAATTGAAAAGTTCTTTCCAACATTTACCTTAAGTCTCATTCAGTGCAACCGAATCTTATTCATGTTTGGTTGGCGCTGAAGCAAGACAGAAAAAAAAATCTATGTACACAATTTGATCTCAAAAATTTTTTAAAGAAGATCAGAAGCTTGCAGAAAAGGAGCCACCTGAGGGGTACCAGGTGATTAGTAAAGTGAAAACCCAAGAGAAGTTGCGTTCTTGCAGGTTCTTAGTCATAAAGTTGAATTTTGAAATGTTGATTTACTCACATTTCATGCAACTAATGAGTTTTATTTGATACAGTTATTACATGAGAACATAGGTAATTAGTAGACAAATGGTAATGAATTCCTGACCTTTTTAATATGAAAAAGTAATCAATAATAAAAGTGCATTCATATTGAAATTATTAAGGTTGTTCTAGAATTTGAATTTTTAACTTTTGTTTCCACAGATTTATGAGTCACAAAATCTGTTTCTAAGTTGCATACCAAAATCTGAATTTGAGATCCATTCAAAAACAATAAAAAAAAGAAAAAGAAACAGAATGCTTCATGGCAAAAAATAATAAAAATAAAAATAAGACACACTCCACTCTTCTCAGTGTATTCTTTTGCTTATCAAATTATTATTAGCAGCTAACTGGTTCTCTTTCTAGAAGATTTCCACTTTTTACCACAAATTTTATAGATTAGTCTGCTTGCAATGTTTTAGTTAGTTTAGTACAAAATCCATTCACTAAATATTTGAAACAGCTAGCACAGATATAGTAATTCCCTTGGTTCATCCATAGTCATAAGATTATTAAGTATTTGGTTGTATTAGTTTCCTATTACTACTGTAACAAATTACCACAAAAAATTTGTTTATAACAATGCAAATTTATTATCTTCTGCAAGTCAGAAATCCAACACGAGTCTCACCAGACTAAAATCAAAATGTTGGCAGGGTATCTAGAGGCTGTCCACCTTGCTTAGCTCCAGGAGCCCTTTCTCCATCATCAAAGCCAGCAGCTTTGCGCTTCTCTGACTATTAATCTGTAGTCACATCTCTCTCTGACCAAAGATAAAAAGTTATGTTCCTTAATTTTAAAATTTCATAAAATTAAATTGGTTCTACCTGGATAACCCCGGATAATCTCCCCATATCAAATTTCTAAACCTTAATCCCATCTGCAAAATCTTTTCCCATGTAAGGTTATATACTCACATATTCTGGAGATTAGAATATAAGCAACTTTGGGAACCTTTCACTATTCCTACCACAGTGGTAAAGATGAAATTAGAAGTCAGGACTTTTATATGTGAAGTGCATTTGAAGGCAAAGTAGGCTGTGGATGTGGCTCTGTGATGGATCAAAGATGTATCCTCCATGAGAAATTAGGTAAATATTTCTGAGTTGCTCCATTTTGTTATTTGGAATTTAGAGAAAACTAAAGAACAGCAAGTGCATAGTATGCATCTGCATTGGGCTTTTCAAGTGTAGGAAGTATTGACATTCTAGGTCAGGTATTCTTGTTCTGGATGGCTGTCTTCTGAATCAAAGAATTTCATTAGTATTCTGTCCTCTAACTCTCCCAAAATGCTTGTAGTCCCACAACTCCCAATATACATATAAGAAAGGAGAAAGAGACAGGGAGAAAGACAATGACAGACAAAACAGGAGATTGAAACAAAGTAATATGAGAAAAACAACTCAAAAAGCAAATAAAGGTGGCATTCTCTTTTAAAAAAAAAAAGAAGTTAGAACTTTTGATGTTGATCAGAGTGCTTGTGTCACTGGACACATTCAATAAGTATGAGATAAATAAATACAATAAATAAATTAAAGTAATCCTAGAAATCCAAGTGTCAAAATAAGGTTACTATGGATTTAATACAGTGATTGACTTCAAGGTGGAAATTAATTTTAGTTATTTTATATTTAATTATACTTCCGCTTTATTTATTTTTTATTGTTGTTCAATTATAGTTGTCCCCATTTTCCCCCATTGCTCTCCCCTGCCCCATCCAACCCCCAATCCCAAAGTAATTATACTTCAGCTTTTTTAAGTGTTCACTTGATTTTTCTTTACTGAGGTCAAACAATTATAGTCAATGTCTTAACAAAAAGTAAGAAAGTAACAAAAATTTAAACCCAAAGCAGTGTGTACAGACATTGCCATGAGATAATTTCTCCTTTTCAAGGAAATAAAGTCAGAGAGACAAAAACAACAGAAGTAATTATAAAAATCCGACCAACCAAATTAAGGAGAATTTAGAAGAAAACTTTCAAACATTTAGGAGAATTGCTACATTTTCTTCAGTTTTAGTTTATTAATCTTTAACAACATACTGATTAAAATGGTATTTTAAAAAGTTTCTGAGAATCATTCTTTGCAGTGGGTCCTAAGTATATTCCTTGTTGACTTTTTATAACAGCTTTATTGAAGAGAGATTGACATACAATAAAATGAAATGCTTAAAATGTACAATTTGATAAGTCTTGATTTGTGCATGCACCTGTGAAACTATCACCACAATCAAAGACAAAATACACATACCCATCATGACAAAAATTTCCTCAGGCTTCTTTATAATTTCTCACTCCCATTCTTTCCAAACCCTCTGCTTAATGTAACCACTGAGCTGTTTTCAGACACCATAAATTAGTTTGCATTTTCCAGAATTTTATAGAAATTGAGTCATGTACTATTTACTCTTGTCTGGCTTCTCTCACCCAACATAATTGTTTTTAGATTTATCCATGTTGTTGCTTCTATCAATACTTTCAGTCTTTACAGACTGGAAACAGAAAACTAAGAGCAGTTAAGTAGACATTGGGTAAAGGAGCTAGGATGAAAAAGTTACCAGGTCGAAAATACATAATGGAAATTTGTTGGATAGAAGTGGGATGATACATATCCCTGCTGAGATTTAAATATGATCATATTAGCTTGAAGGATATCTGAAACAGTAGATTACATAATGCAGATCGGTTAGAGACTACAGAATGAACTACTGAATAGGGTGGCCATGGAGAATGGCTTGGAGAAAACATCCCCTCCCTGCCATGTATACCACTAGAACGGAATCTGGTGAAAGGAAAAGTGGTGCTGGTCAGGTAGGCAAAGGTCTTTATGTGGTACTAAATAAAAGCCCTCCTTCTCCATCTAGAGAATCTTGGCCTCCCAGATCCCCACCCTCCCATGATGTTGTCAGAAGTAGTGCTTTCCTGTGTCTGAGCCATCTCAGGGCTATCATTGACTGGGGGATAACCATGCTGACAACAAAGCTGAAGAGCATAGCTACTCATGTCCTGAAGAGGATATAGATTATGTGTGTGTGTGTATATATACACACACATGCAGGAGGCCTGGGGTAAACCACCATTGACTACAGTGTAGCTAAGGTGAGCAACAAACCACCAGAGCCTAGAACATTTAAGTTTTTCTCTTATTGCCTGTGAGTCCCACCTACAACTCTTATCTGTCCTTGCTTGGCACAAAACCTCTTCTCAGAGGTTTTCATGAAACCCACCTTCCTAGCTAGTCCCCATCCTCCTTACTCAAAACAGGATCACCTCTTTTCCTACTAGGTACAGAAGATAATGATGATTTTAAAAAACCCTTTAAGGGACTTTAAGAAAAAATTATACTCAAACAATTACCACCTTTTCAAGAAAACCTAAGGCCAACCTAATAAGGCCAACCATATTCAACTGTTATCACAGGCTGACAGGCTGACCGGTAAGACTTGAAAATAAAAATTGGCAGACCAGGAACTTGGGCCACTTGAGAATTCCCCATTTCCAAGTAATGCTTTCAGAATAGCAAGGCTCAGAGCCCTAGAACAATCTGCTGTGCCTACAGAGGAGACTGTGGAGAAATGGTCACCTGCATGGGAACAAATCTTGCTCCAACGTGGTGTTTATATCGATGATTAAAATATAATCAATGAGATGTGAAAAGGTGTGTGTCTGTGTGTGCACAAGTTCCCTGATGGTGGGGAGGAAGAGAAGGAGAAGAAAAGGCAGGTATGTAGGAAACGAGGGAGTTAGAGTCCTGCAGAATTAGGGGCCAGACTTGCACATTCATGGATAAGCGGACTTTATGGATAAAGGTTCAATGAGAACTGAGAACTGAAGACAAATTTCCCTAGATACCACTTCTCTGCTTACCACGAGAAAGGAGGAAAAGGGCTTGGCATTTCTACGTGTGTGGTGTAGACCTCAATTCAGAGAGGTGTGATGTGAGTGTGGTTACAGTACCACCTACAAAAGAAGTGAGAAAAAAATTAACTCCATACGACATACCTTATAATGGTCTTTCTTGTATGTCATTCTATGTTGTATCCAAATAAAGCCCTCAGAAAAACCAGGAATATCTTCTTACACACCCAAGTATGGTGACCACAAACCTAACACTTATTAGATTACTTTCTTAGACCCTACTTATAACTTAATCTCTTAATTACTTGATTATACCTAAGAAACCTGGGGTTGGAGCAGTGGCCCACCAAAGATGGGGTAGTGGGAATGGTCTACTCTCCCTGCAGGCAGTAAAGGGAAGTATTGTTTACACATAGTTTTAATAAAAAGAATAAAGCTGAGTGATAGCTGCTCTTATTTTCACCACCAACTTCATACTCTAGCATTTCTTAAAAATGCCAATGAAAAAATATACTCTCCTCTCCCCCAAAGTGATCTTTTTTATGCTTGGTGTATATTATTTCTTTTATTTGTGAGTTTAATGTCTTATTCAAATTTGGGGAAATTTTAGTCATTATTTCTTCAGATATTTTTTCTGCCACCACTGTTTCTTTCCCCATTCCTGGTCAATCATTCAGGAACTCCAATTATATACATGTTAGACTGCTTAATCATGTTCCACTGTTCACTGCTTCTCTTTTCTCATTTTTTAAATATTTTTTTATCTGTTGAGTTCAAGTCCATTAACCTTTCTTCTGCAATATCTAATACTGTGTTAATCCCATCCATTGTTTTTTCAACTCACACATTATAATTTTTATTTGTATAATTTTGATTTGAATATGTTTTTAATCATCTGCATCTCTGCTTAACTTTTGGGACACATGGAATATAGTTATAATAAATATATTAATATTTTTGTTTGTTACTTTTAACATCTGTATCCATCCTAGGTTAATTTTGATAAACTTATTTCCTCCTAATGGTTTGTATTATCCTGCTTCTTTGCATGTGTGGTTATTTTGTCTTGAATGCCAGATGTGAATTTTATCTTGTTGGGTGCTGATATTTTTATATTCCTGTAAATTTTATTAGGCTTTACTCTGGGATTCAGTAAAGTTATTTAGAAACAGCTCAATCCCATTTTATCTTGCTTTTAGGATTTACTAGGTGAGTCTAACACTGTGTTCAGTCCACAGCTAATTATTCCTCATTACAGAGGCAAAATCCTTTTGTGCAATCAACAAAAATTTCCATAAATTTTGAAGTTTTTCAGGTTGGTTGATTGGTACTAGCCCCATGTTAGCATCAGGTAATGACTCCTCTTATCTTTTCTCATGGCTGTTTTTTTCTCACCCCACCCCCTTCCCCAAACTTGAGTTAGTTTTCTCACGTGCATGCTCTGATTAGTATGCTTCTGAACACTTTATAGAGACTGTTTGCAGAGCTATTGAATGCTTTGTCTGTACTGCTCTCTTTTTTCTGTTCTGTTCTGTTCTCTGCCTTGGTTTTGCCAGACTCAATACACTGTATTTAGTTTTGTGATTAAAATCTGGCTCCATCTGAGTTTTCCCTTCCTGAACTGCAGGCTGAGAATTCTTACAAAGCAGGTATGTGGGACAACTATAGGGCTCACCTAGTTTATTTCTTATCTCTCAGGGATCCTTATCTTTCATTGGCTGATATCCAGTGTCTTGAAAAACATTATTTCATATATGTTTCTGCTTTCTTTGGTTCTTTCAGGTAGAGGGTAAATTTAACCCTGTCTACTCATTCTTATTTGTAACCAGACATTTCAAGACACAACAAGTACCATTTTTTGTGGTTAGTGCTAATTTTTGTCTACAAGTAATGTAAATTATATTGGTTATTATACATCAAGTACTCTACATACATGATCTCACTGAACCCTCTTACCAACTTCACATAGTAAACATTATTGTCATTCACACTGTTCAGATGAGGTAACTGAAGTTCAGAGAGGTCAAGTAGCTTGGTGAAAGTCATACACCCAGTAAGTGAAGAAGTTCACCTAAGACTTAATTCAGATCTGTCTGAAACCAAATGCTCTGACCTTAATAGTATTATTATCCTTTCATGACTGCCAATCTACTCATAATTTTTGTGTTATCATTAGTACAAAGACAATCATTATCATTTTTATGGCATTTGGAAGTATGGTTAATTTTTCTCTAGTGCAGTCTGCAAAAGAGCTTATTAAGTCAAAAATAATTATCATACCAGAGATACTGTATGCCTTGGGTTTAGGTAAATAAATCTAGATGTCATCTTGTCAAGTCCAAATACCATTTGTGTGTGCAGCTTCCAACAACACAACCTTTAAAAACTTGTTTTTCTTTAATTGCATAAGATACAAGATCTGTGGGAGTAACAGAATGCTTAATGTTGAGCGGTGCCAAATGCAGGTAAAACAGCTTGAGAAAAACAAGTACCATTTGAAAGGGCTTAGCATCACCTAGGGCTTAGCAGAGTAGTGTCATTTTATTCACAAGTTACCCAGAGTCGCTATAAAACTTTATCTGCCCCCTCCAAACAAAGTGGTTTGGATGAACTGTGGATGGAATAGCAAATGGGGCCAGGGATCTAGAGTAGTAGGTTAGCCCATCAGAGACTAGAGAGTTAGTATCGGGAAGGCAAGATCTAGCATACACATCTGAGGGGTTTAGGCCCAATGCCTTCTTATACCTATTCTTTCTGTCTGAATAGCCCACTAACCAAACAAAAGAAAACAAACCTCTCAAGTGCACCTAGTTTCATCATTTTTGTCTGCAATTGAGAAGAACAGGAAGAAGGAATGAAGTCTTTCACCCTCCAAATTATCCTCAATACTACTGCCAGCATGATCTTTCTAAAACATGAGTCTGAGAATGAGACTCCCTTGACTAAAAAGTTTACACTTTTTCCTTAACATGCCGTACAAGGGCTTCTATGGTCTGACATCTGTTCTTGTTTGATCTCTTATCATGAATTCATGCCATGACATATTAAACTTCTTGCCATTCTCTAAATGTACCAAACTATTCAATGTCAAAATGCCTTACTTATCTGCTCCATTTCTCTTTGGCATGGCCTGCTCCTTCTCCTTACCTTCCGAGGAAAATCTTCCCTATCCTTCACAAAACAGCTTAGAAATCTCCTATTTGGTGCACATGTCTTTGACTTGCTCAAGTGAATGCCATCACTTCCTCATTATCTAACACCGCACCTGGCCCTGACCTTAATTATTGGATTTATCATACTGTGTCATGTATGTACATGCCCATCTCATTTAATATACTGTTAGCTCTTAGTGTCAAAAAATATATCTTTAACCATGTTGGGCAGGGCTAATGACAGATAAGTAGGTAAGCTGGCAAAAAAAAAAGAGGAAAAAATGAAGGAAAATGCAAAGAATAGACAGACTGGGAAAGGGTATTGTTGAAAAAAATTGTTTGATAAATACTATAATAATATGCATTTAAAAACAGATGGGAACTGTGTTAACCATCAAGAAAAAAATGCCAAAGGCTATCCAGATCGTTGAAGAGACACATTTGTACTATTAAGTTGATGGAAAAACTACAAAAATTATTTTAACTTACTCTTCATTGATTCTGATCATTTTTTTCATTTTATTTTTCTTTGTTGGCAACCATGTTTTTTACTTGTATTGGCAGTATGGAGTAAGAAATTATAGAGAAAATTTAATTAAATAATAACATATATGGAGTCACTTCAAACCCAGATATGTTTGCATTCTCATGTAATACAGTAAATAAGAAATTTCTGATTTGATACATCATTTAACTTTTTATGAAGCTGAGATCGCTGTTGTCTTGACTTTGAAAAGGTCACAATGAATTGTCATTCAATACTAGGAAAAACACTTAGCATAATACTTTCCAGGTCCATCCATGCTGTCACAAAAGGTAAGATTTCCTTGGTTTTTATGAATGAGTAGTATTACACTGTGTAAATGTACCACAGCTTTGCTACTATAAAGGACACAAGGACAAAATCAAAGGGGAGGGTAGAGGTGGGGGAGGGAGGTGGGACTGGCTGGGGTGGGGTGGAGGGATGGGGAGAAAATGCAGACAATTATAACTGAATAAAAATAAAAAATAATAAAATATATTAAAAATAATAAAATAAAATAAATTAAGCCATTCAAAAAATAAAAATAAAAAACCATATGATTTCACTCATATGAGGAATCTAATGAAGAAAATAAACTAACAACATAGAAACAGACTCATAGATACAAAGAACAGACTGATAGTTGTCAGAGGGGAGGGTGGTTGGGAGGCTGGCTGAAAAGGGTGGAGGGATTAAGCAAAAAAAATAATAGCAACTCATAGACACAGGCAACAGTATGGTGATTCCAGACAGAAAGAAGGATGGGGGAGGCAGAAGATGGTAAAGGGGGAATAAATGGTCATGGAAGGAGACTTGGGGTGGTGAACACACAATACAACATACAGATGATGTATAATAAAGTATACACCTGAAACCGATAGAATTTTGTTAGTCAATGTCATCCTAATAAAGTCAATACAAATTTTTAAAACATACTAAGAAAAACAAGAAAGTCCATGTGTTTGCTCTCCTAGGACTATTATAATGTCAAGAAACAGAAACACATTTATGGAACAGCACTTAAAAGCAGTTAGTTACCAAACAAACTTTTCACTTCATAAATGAGGAAACTATATCCTAGGGACCTTAAAACTAACCTGCTTGAAGTCATACAGTAAACCAACAGAGAAGTGGAAACAGGAACTCAGGCCACCTGATTCCTAGTCAAGGATTCTTTTTACCACACACAGGATGGTATACTTGGTATACACAAAAATACTTTTTGTACCACACTGTTTCCATAAACAGATGCCTTATAAGCACCATGCAATTAACATAAATGACTGAGTTGAGCCAGATTCAAAGCAATGAGAACTGGTTGGCATGGGGGTAAACTGGACAATAAATGCCCCATGTAGAAGGGGCAGCCATCAACTGATTGTTTTCATATGGGAATATGGGCCCAATGTTTCCTAATATTCTGATTATTCACAAAGAGTCAAAAATCCAGATACTAATATGATAGCTCTTGATAACAACTCATCATTTGTTCTTTATTTAAATATTGAGCTATCCAGTTTTTGCTCATGGGCAGCCTGTATTGTCACTGAGCCTATATATAAATGTGATACCAGAGGAACATGGTTGACAATGAGGAATGCTAATGTATCAAAATTTGAATCCTTGGAGAACCACGATGGTGGCGTGGGTGGACACGCTGCGCCTCCTCGCACAACCAGAGCTGACGGAGAATCGAATGGCTGGGGGGTCCGACACCAAGAAAATAGAGAGTGAACATTCATCCTGACCAGTGGGGGGGGGGGGCGGAGACGGGCAGCCTGGGCAGAGAGGACTCACGTGGCCGTGGCGGGACTGAGACTGGCGGAGTGTGGGACGACGGGGCAGGCAGTCCGAGCACTAGCAAACCCTGCAACCCTACATTTGTGCAGATAAACCGAGAGGGCCGGACTCAGGGTGGTGGAGAGCAGGGCAGGCAGAGTGCTGGGTAGCACCCTGTGGCCCCACATTCACGCATAGATAAACCGGACAAACAGCGGGGAGCAAGGCAGGGCTCCAGCGCGGGGAAATAAAGCCTCAAACCTCTGATTGAAAGCGCACGTGGGGGTTGGGGTGGCAGCAGGAGAGACTCCCAGCCTCACAGGAGAGGTCGTTGGAGAGACCCACGGGGGCCTAGAGTGTGCACAAGCCCACCCACTCGGGAGCCAGCACTGGAGGGGCCCTGTTTGATTGTGGGTATCGGAGTGGGGGATTGGGGTCCGGAGGAGAGTAGGGCAGGCACCACTGCTCCCTCTCGGCCCCTCCCCCACGTATAGCATCACAGTGCAGCGACTAGCGTTACTCCCCAACAGTGAACACCTAAGGCTCCGCCCCTTAAAGTAACAGACGCGCCAAGACAAAAAAAAAAAAAAAAAAAAAAAAAAAAAAAAAGACCCAAATGACAGAACACTTCAAAGGTCCAGAAAAAATACAACTAAGCGAGGAAGAGATAGCCAACCTATCGGATGCACAGTTCAAAACACTGGTTATCAAGATGCTCACAGAATTGGTTGCATCTGTTCGGAAACCAGATGAAAAAAATGAAGCCTATGCTAAGAGAAACAAAGGAAAATGTATAGGGAACCAATAGTGATGCTAAGGAAACTGGGACTCAAATCAACGGTGTGGACCAGAAGGAAGAAAGAAACATCCAACCAGAAAAGAATGAAGAAACAAGAACTTGGAAAAATGAGGAGAGGCTTAGGAACCTCCAGGACATCTTGAAACGTTCCAACATCCGAATTATAGGGGTGCCAGAAGGAGAAGAGGAAGAACAAAAAATTGAAAACTTATTTGAACAAATAATGAAGGAGAACTTCCCTCATCTGGCAAAGGAAATAGACTTCCAGGAAGTCCAGGAAGCTGAGAGAGTCCCAAAGAAGCTGGACCCAAGGAGGAACATACCAAGGCACATCATCATTACATTACCCAAGATTAAACGCAAGGACCTACATCCAAGATTACTGTATCCAGCAAAGCTATCATTTAGAATGGAAGGGAAGATAAAGTGCTTCTCAGATAAGGTCAAGTTAAAGGAGTTCATCATCACCAAGCCCTTATTATATGAAATGTTAAAGGGACTTATCTAAGAAAAAGAAGATTAAAAATATGAACAGTAAAAATGACAGCAAACTCACAGTTATTAATGACCACACCTAAAACAAAAACAAGAGCAAACTAGGCAAACAACTAGAACAGGAACAGAACCATAGAGATGGAGATCACATGGAGGGTTGTCAATAGGGGAGAGGGAGAGGGAGAGGGGGGGAAAGGTACAGAGAATAAGTAGCATAGATGATAGGTGGAAAATAGACAGGGGGAGGGTAAGAATAGTGTAGGAAATGTAGAAGCCAAAGAACTTATAAGTATGACCCATGGACATGAACTATAGGGGGGGAATGTGGGAGGGAGGGGGTAGGCAGGATGGAGTGGAGTGGGGGGGGAAATGGGACAACTGTAATAGCATAATCAATAAATATATTTTTAAAAAATTTGAATCTTTTATAGAAGCTCCAAAAGTTCAACAGTTATTAAAGTAACCATCGTAATTATTATTATATAAAATTACAGCATACGTATATGCCGCATATATAATGATATAAAACATTTATCCCTGCAAAAAGAGTTCACTTTAGTTTTCCTTGGTGAATTTCTCTAATGCATTCCAACTAGGAGTCTATTTTATGAAACAATTGATATGCACACAGCTTTTTGGTGCACATCTACCAAGTAGACACATATCTGTACTTTTCAGTAACAGTTTAGATTTGGCATTAGAATTATACAGTAAGTCCTGGGTTAGTTTCACTTTTTTCTATAAATAATAAAAGGATCTATATTTCAGTTTTTGTGTTTATAAAGCATCTCATATCTTTGAAATGTATATCATTCTAACACACATTTTCTTCAAATGTTAGCTGTAAGTATAAAATGCATAAAATATGTGAACATTTAATTTTAGTGTAAATATAATTGAATTATAGTTATCAGTTGTTTTCAAATTATGAGTTTCCATCACACTTTCAGGAGTCTTGTGGTCAAAAACCTTTTCATAATAGTATTAAAATATGGTTATCCCTTTTTACTATGTTGACACTTTTACTATTTACTATATGACAGAAGTTGAACTAAATAGTTCTGATGATTCAAAAGCAATGGCAGAGAACTTTTGGAAACTTAATATAAACCAAGGCACTTGGCATCAAACTGTATTCATCTTTGCATTCTTTACTCCACACTCACAGAAGAAAAATACCTGCCAGTTTCATTAAGAATGTCCTGATGGCCCTGGCTGGTGTGGCTCTGTGGATTGAGCGCCAGCCTGCAAACCAAAGAGTCATTGGTTCAATTCCATGTCAGGGCACATGCCTGGGTTGAGGGCCAGGTCTCCAGCTGGGAGCTGAGAGAGGCAACCACACATTGAGGGTTTCTCTCCCTCCCTTCCCCTCTCTCTGAAAATAAATAAAATCTTTAAAAAAAAAAAAAAAAGAATGTCCTGATGAAGCACTAAAATGTTTACTTTTATTAAATCTCGACCTTTGAGTACAACTTTTTAAACATTATGCATAACAAAATGTGAAGTATGCATAAAACATTTCTGCTAAATAACAAAGTATGGTGGTTGGCTCAGGAAAACTACCTGCATTTTTGTATGGAACACCATTTTTACTTGACACCTGGGTAATAGAGTATTTTTATTCAGACATTTTTTTGATAGTGAAAGAAATAAGCCTATCACTTCAAGGAAAACTGATAGCATTTATTACTAATCATAAAATTTGAACTTTCAGGCAATAAATAGAATTTTGAATGATTTGTAGCTGCCCTTATAAGCTTGATAGCTTCCCAATTCTTAAAGACACTTCTGATGAAATTGGTGGTAATATTAACAAATGTGATTTTTTATATTGTATAATGAAATATATTAACATACAAACCTGTGTATCATGGTAAACCAGTATTTCTCAAATGAACAGTTGATGATGTTGCAAAATTATCCATTTAAATTGCAAGACATAACCACAGATATTAATATAACAGAATATAAAAAGCTCATTGATAAGGTTTCAGATTTCATGTTGTAACTGCCCTATAGGAAACTACCCCTGTTGAGCTTGGATATTTCATTATTCAAGAAAAAATATCCACAGTTATAAAAGTCTATACTCTTCACTTTTCCAACTCTCTGTATATATGGGCCCTATTATCTTCATATACATTAATGAAAACTGCATATTGCAAATGATGAATGTACTTACTTTAATGAGAATTTCACTTTTCCCAATACATATTTTTGTTTTGAAATATAATTTTTCGTAAAATTGTTATTTATATTAACATAAAATAGATTTATTGTTAGTTGTAAATGAACTATTAAATAAAATCTTTTAAAATGTGTTTTAATTTTAAATATAATAAATATTGGTTATTTCAGTACGGATGGCCCACATAAATAAAACTCTGGGGAGTCTCAATAATTTTAAAAATATAAAGGGGTCTTGAGACCAAAAAATTTGAGAATCATTAGTATATATTAACTCATTCAATAAATACTCATTGAAAATCTAATACTCTCATCAAAGCTAGGGAATGGATATGGTGAGCAAGAAAGACAAAGTCCATATAGTCGTGGAGATGACAAGCTTGATGGGAAAATGGGCAATAAACAAGTAACACATTCAACAATAAATCCATCACAAGTTTTAAAAAGTGCTATTTAAGAAATAAACAGGTGGCAATGTTAGTAAATAAACAAAATCTTCTCTTACCATACCCTACTTTCCTCCCTCTATTCTCTCACATTAACCTTGTAGTTTTACAGCTATTACTCTTGCCTGCCAAGGCTTCCTTTTCTTTTCTTTTCTATTAGTATTATTACTCTAATTGTATTTTGGGGGAGCCATCTATCCAGTGGACATATGACTCAGTCCTAAAAAGAGTAGTGTGTCATCTTCCTGTCCAGAGTGCTCAGGAAATGGTATATGACGCAAGTTGAACTAAATAGTTCTGTTGAACTCAGATAAAGATACTGTAAGTTTAGAGGCATGTAAGGCCTTCCCTTGTAAAGCAAAAGTAATGAAATAAATGATGCTTATGTTCCAATAAGCACAGGTGGAGAGAATGTACCTGAGAACAAAGCCAAAATTATGAAAATCAGGAGTGAAAAGTGGAAAAAGAAATGAAGACTTAGATAAAAATATGTATAGGTGAAAAGAAAGGGAGAAGAAGTATTGGAGAGCCAGTTTGTTACATTTACTATTTTTATTTCCTTTTGTGCAAGCTACCACTACTACCTTAGCTCACATTAATTCATTTTCTTTATGAATCACATTCAACATGAAGAAAGTACCAGAATAACTGTAGCAAACACTTATGGATTTATGATCCAGAATTAACAAATAGAGATATAATGAATTGCTTTTCATTCTTTCCCCTTGCTTATTTTCTTAATGGAATCACTATCTTGAAGTTATTGTTTATAATTACTGTCTGTTTTTATACTTTTATATCATGAGGTATTTATAAATGATGAATACATAATGTAATTTTTGAGTTTGAAAGTTTATTAAATGAAATATACTATATACTCATCTGTACACTGCATTTTCACTTAGTATCATTATTTTTCAAGGTTTTTATTTGATAGAAAGCTTTTTATTTTAACTGCTATTATAACTTAATTATATAGATTTACCACAATTTATTTATACATTCCCCTATTAATATATATGTGAAGATTAAATTGGTAAGTCATAGGGTACTCAGGGCATGGGACCTTCAACTTGACCAGATATTACCAAACCTCTCTCCAAAATGGTTGTGACAATCTAGATGCTAACTTATAGTAAATGAGAACTTCTGTTTTATCAGTCTCCTATTAACATTAGTGTAATCAGACTTTTTTGATTTTAGCTGATTGAATGGAATAAAATTGTTCAATATTTTATTGTGAATTTAATGAACATTACCTTGATAACTAATGAGCTCATACATCTTTGCATGTTTATTGATTAAATTTCCTTCTGTATAAAACAGCTGTTAATGTATTTTGCTTTTTGTTGTTGTTGTATCTGAGTTTATTCATTCAATCTGTATGTATTAAGTGTCTGTTATTTGCCAAGCACTGTTCTAGGTACTGAGGATATAGTAGTAAACAAAATAGACAAAAATCTCTGCCCTTGTGGAGCTTATCTTTTAGTATCGGAGCTATTTCAATATCCCATATAGAATTATTAGTTACTATATTTCAAATATCTTTTTTAAGTCTCTGGCTTCTATTTAACTTTGTGCTTAACTTTGTGCTCTATCATGATACATGTAAGTTTTAAATCTTAACATGGTCATAATTACCAACATTATTCTTTATGATTTGTGCTACTTGAATCTGATTTAAGAAATTCTCATTTACTCCAAATTTTAAGCCATTTGCTTATATTTCTTGTAAATTTTTTAATGTTTCTTTTTTAAAGATTTCCTTTATTTTACTTTTTGTTTTTAGAGAAAGGGGAAGGGAGGGAGAAAGAGAGGGAGAGAAACATCAATGTGTTGGTTGCCTCTTGCATTCCCCTCACTGGATACCTGGCCCACAACCCAGGCATGTGCCCTGACTGGGAACTGAAGCAACAACCATTTGGTTTGCAAGCCGGCATTTAATCCACTAAGCCATGCAGCCCAAGAGTAATATTTTTATTTAAAAAAATATAACATATCACTTTAATCCACTGGGTATTTATTTTTGTGAGATGATGTAAATTAAAGATTTCATTGTATTTTTATCTGCATAAATAATTGCTTCACTAATATGTTAGGATAATGAATTTCATCACCACTGATTTGTAATTTCACTTCTATAATATAGCATGTTTCTATATATACATAAGTAATTATTCAAAGTTCCTCCATTCTGTCTTCTTCATTCTTAGCATTATACCAGGTAGCACAGAGTTCCACAATTCATAATTGTTGAATCCAAATAAAACAATAAATGGTCATTCTTTTAACTGAAATGAATATTTAGAGACACATGAAAAGATGTATAATTACAATATTTATCACATCATTCAAATAATAAAGATAAAACTTTTGGGTAATAAATATACCTAGCAATAAAAGATTGATTAAAAATGCACACTACCAGTTCTGCCCAAGATGGAGGCATAGGTAGAAACACTGCTTCCTCGCACAACCAAAAGAAGGATACAACCAATTTAAAAGCAAAGAACAACCAGAACTGCCAGAAAATCAAACTGCGTGGAACTCTGACAACCAACAAGTTAAAGAAACATTCATCCAGACTGGTAGAAGGGGTGGAGACAGGCAGCCCCATGGAGACAATGAGTGACAAGGTGGAGGACCAAATGGACAAGGTGGGGGCTGACAGACCAGGTGCTCCCACATTTGTGTGCGGATAAGCTGGGAGGAACAACTGGGGAGTGAGACAGACCAGGAAACCTAGGGTTTCAGCGCAGGAAACTAAAGACTCAAAACCTCTGACTGTAAAAACCTGTGGGGGTTCTCCCACCCTCACAGGAGAGTTTGTTGGAGAGGCCCACAGGGTCCTAGAATGTACACAAGCCTACCCACCTGGGAATAAGCCCCCAAGGGCATAATCTACTTGTGGGAAGCAAGGGAAGTGATGGAAAGTTGGGGTGAGAGCCAGGCAAGTGACATTGTTCCCTCTCTGACTCCTCCCCTACAGATAGCACCACAACGCAGCAACATGGGTTGTCCAGCCCTGGCAAATACTTAAGGCAATGCCCCTTACAATGTAACAGGTGTGCCGAGACAAAAAAGTATGGTCCAAGTGAAAGAACAGATCAAATCTCCAGAAAAAGAACTAAACGATAAAGATAGACAACCGATCAGATACAGAATTCAAATTACTGGTAACCAGGATGCTCACAGAAATGACTGAGTTCACTCACAAAATGAAGGAAGAAATGAAAGCTATACAAAGTGAAATAAAGGAAACTATACAGGGAACCAACAGTGAAGGGAAGGAAACCTGGATCAAATCAACAATTTGGAACAAAAGGAAGAAAAAAACATCCAATCGGAACAGAATGAAGAAACAAGAATTCAAAAAAATCAGGAGGCTGAGGATCCTCTGGGACCTTCAAATGCTCCAAAATCCGAATCATAGCACTGCCAAAGGGAGAAGAGGAAGAGCAAGAAATTGAAAAATTATTTGAACAAATAATGAAGGAAAACTTCCCCAATCTGGCAAAGGAAATAGACTTCCAAGAAGTCCAGGAAGCTCAGAGAGTCCCAAAGAAATTAAATCCAAGAATAAACACACCAAGGCACATCATAATTACATTACCCAAGATTAAAGATAAGGAGAGGATCTGAAAAGCAGTAAGAGGAAAGGAGAGAGTTACCTACAAAGGAGTTCCCATCAGACTATCATCTGATTTCTCAAAAGAAACCTTGCAGGCAAAATGGGGTGGAAAGAAGTATTCAGAGTCATGAAAGACAAGGACCTACATCCAAGATTACTCTATCCAGCAAAACTGTCATTTAGAATGGAAAGGCAGATCAAATACTTCCTAGATAAGGTCAAGTTAAAGGAGTTCATTATCACCAAGCCCTTATTATATGAAATGTTAAAGGGACTTACTAAGAAAAAGAATATCAAAAACTATGAACAGTAAAATGACAACGAACTCACAACTATCAACAACTGTACCTAAAAACCAAAACCAAAAACAAAACGTAGAACAGGAACAAAATCACAGAAATGGAGATCACGTGGAGGGTTATCATCAGGGAGGGAGAGAAGGAGCGGGAGAATGGGGGGAAAGGTACAAGGAATAAGAAGCATAAATGATAGGCATAAAATAGACAAGGGGAGGTTAAGAATAGCATAGGAAATGCAGAAGTCAAAGAACTTATATGTACAACCATGTACATGAACTAAGGTGGGGGGAATGCTGGACAGTTAGGGGGTGCAGGGCATAGGGGGATTAAGGGGAGAGAAAAAATTGGGACAACTGTAATAGTATAATCAGTAAAATATACTTTTAAAAAACGCACACTTCTTTCAGATCATGAAATATTGTGCCCTTTCTGAAATCTAACCTAGCAGACATAAACTTACTGACATGGAGATACGTTTACAACTTACTAATCCTGAAAAAAAACTTAGTTTACAATAATAGTATCCCATTTATTTTAAAATATCATATTACTTTGTACACAGACAAAAACATCTGAAGTGATAGACCCTAAATTGGTGAAAGGTGGTTATTTCAATGAAGTGAAATATTAATTTTCCTTTTCTCCCCCCTTATTGTATTTTCTCTTTATTCAAAATATTTTCCTAGGAAATTATTTAAATAATTCCATTAATCTCAGCTTCCTTATCATAACCTTAAAGGGTGGATGTATAACTTAATATTTAATGAGCTTCACTTGGACAGTCAGTGTAGTAATAAGGACATTTGCACTGAGGCTATACATACTCCAGTTCAAATTTTCCTCACTGCTTTCTCGTCATGTATTCATGTGCTATTTCTGAACCTTTGTTTCTGCATCTATAAAATTGGAATAATTTATAAAACTATTGTGTGGGATATATTAAATGGTGTATGTTAAGCAGATAGCACAGGGCTTAGCACATTACAAGTTAATGCAACATGGTAGTTATTGTTATTGATGACATATAGCACTCAAATTATACCACACAATGCACTGGGAAGAGGAGACCATGCTGTGAAAGACAATGCAATCTCACAGGATGGAAATGACAAGATAGCATAGGAGAAATCTCATGTCAGATTTGGGTATCATAGAGGTACTGGCTTAAATCATGTTTCCAACAAAATAATTCCCAAGAGATTGTACAGTAGAATGATGGTTACAGCAGAAATGTTCTTCTTTTGGAGTATGCTCCCAGAACATGTGTTATGCAAATTTACCTTTGTGTATGTTTGTGCACTTGTGTGTGCTTGTATTCAACTTGGTTTTTTGTTGTATTGCTCCACAATGAAATAACAGTGCTCAGTACATTTTGATTTGAAGAGAATGGTGACAATTTATGATATTGAATCACTCTGGGCTAGGTTTCAGGAAATAGGACACTAAAAAGGTCATGTTTTACAGCTAAAATTTACTCTGCTATAATTTTGAATAATAAATCATTTTGGAACTTAGCAAAAGTTCAAAGCCAGATTTTTCTATGGTTAGCATAGTGAACAGCAAAGAACTTAAAGATTAATTGTAATCCATTTTAAAATAAAACTACATTATAAATTGTATAATGATTATACATAACATTTTGAATTTTACCAATGTCCAAGGAATGTGTTGTGTTAATGCATATACATATGTATATAAATAAAAGATGACAAATTCCCCTTGGGTGAATCTTACTATAAAGACCCTTGCAAAGTTATTTTTAAAAGAAACAGAATTTACTTGGCTTTGAATTATATTCAGGAAGTAGTGAGAAAAATGTAAACCTTTCCAAGCAATGAAATCATTTATTCAATGAGAAGTTGTGTTTCAGCTCAAAAATGTTGGAACTAGCATGGCTCTTGTCTATAGAAGACTTCAGTAGAATCTTGACCTTGCCACCTACACCTTCATTCTGTGGTTTACAATTACTCTACATTCTTAACCTCTTGTTTAGACATTCCCTCTTGTCTTTACTGTTACTGGATATTCATTACTTTTATAAAAGTGCTCTCAAAATAGATGCTCATGTTTTTCATTCTCCAAATACTTTAAGGTCATGAAGTGATATTTTCATCATACTTGATCATTACTCCACTGTGCTCATGTAAATTTTTTTTGAGGCTTATGACATTGAACTATACCTCCTTCTAAATCCACCTACTAACTTATTGTTAATCCCCCAATTTTAGAACCAGCAAACTATAGTTCATGGGCCAAATTTATCTGGCTTCATTTTGGAACACAATCATGCTTGTTCACTTAACATAGTGCCTATACCTCTCTTGCAGTACAATAAACAGATTTGACCATATGACTTGCAAAGCCTAAAATATTTACTGTCTTGCCCCTGATAGAAGTTGGCTGACATTAAAGTATTCATTACATTCTCATAATTATCTCCTTTCCAAGCCCTGTCATCCTCTTTCACGGCATTAAAATGACCCAAACAGTACTTAGTGCTTTGTTTTTTTCATTGTCACAATTCATCATTTCTACTCTCCCTGAGTGACCGTCTACGATGATCATCCCCCAGATCTTTTCAATACCTAAAACTATTTCATTTCTTTACTGTTAAAGTCAAATATCCCATTCTGTTCATAACTACACTTACTTTTTTTGTTATGGGAAACACCAAGAGCACCTGAGGCTTACAGACCTTGCTATACAAAGTTACAAAATGCTGTGTGGTAGTGTCACTTTATGCTTCCTAACCCCCAAGTGCAATGCCCTGCATTTCATAAGGGTTTTCCTTTGTCCCTGTGGGGATGTTGTACTCTTGTCTGTTAGGACCACACAATGTATCCTACACATTTATCCTGATGTGCACTATATTCTGCTAATCCTAGCATTTTCATTTCTATATTTGCGTCACCTTCTGTGAAAGAGGATAAGGGGCTTGAAAGCAGGCACAATATCTACATTTTATTTGTTTCTGCTGCCATTGGTGCTTAGCTAAGTAACCCTGCTCCACCACCCCATGTATATCTACAAATTGTGTGCTCATGGGTACATACTATAAGTAGCTCAGATCTCAGTAGAAACTACTAACTTTGTTAAATTCTTATCATTTAATTTTGGCAAGTATATTTCACAACACTCTTTCTGTCAGTCAGCATCCACATTTATTCTTCTCCTTCCCCAATGAATTTCTTAGAATTTTGAGCCATGTAGACTATGAATCCACACAAGCAATACATTCAAGCTGGACTTGAGGAAGAATATCCTCAAGAAAAAAAAATCAGACAGCTTTTTCTCCATTTTTTTTAGAACCAGAAATTCCTATTTCTAAAAAAGTTTCAAAATGAAACAAGGGTAAAATATATTTCAAAATGTCACACTTTTAAATGCAACACAGCACAGAGAAATGAGAACATTTTCCTGTACTCAGGATGTTCTATTTATCATCTTTCCCAGATTTTTAAGACACTACATCAATAGGTAAAACATTGAAATTTTAAATAATCTGACACACTTAATATCTAAGTGTTAATAAAGACATTTTGAAAGATATATATAATTTAAAATGATGAATAATTCAATAACTATTCATACTAAAAATTATAGCTTCAAAACAAGCCTCAACAAATTCAAGAAAATTGAAATCATACCAAACATTTTCTCAGGCCACAAAGGCTTGAAACTAAAAACCAACCTCAGGTAGAAAACTCAAAAACATTCAAACTCATGGAGACTGAATAGCATTCTATTAAATAATGAATGGGTTAATAATGAGATCAAGGAAGAAATCAAAAAGTTTCTGGAAACAAATGAAAATGAATTCACAACATTCCAAAACTTATGGGACACAGCAAAGGCAGTTCTGAGAGGGAAGTTCATAAAGATACACGTCTACCTAAAAAATACAGAAACATTTCAAATAAACAGCCTAACCCTGCATCTACAAGAATTGGAGGAACAACAACAAACAAAGCCCAGAGCAAGTAGAAGGAAGGAAATAACAGAGATCAGAGCAGAATTAAATAACATAGAGACTAAAAGAACAATCTAAAGGATCAATAAATCCAGGAACTGGTTCTCTGAAAAGATAAACAAAATCGACAAGCCTTTAAGCAGACTCATCACGAAAAAAGAGAGACAGGACCCAAATAAATAAAATCAGAAAGAAAGAGGATCTATTACAACTGATACCAAAAAAATACAAAAGATTGTAAGAAATTTCTCTGAACAACTATATGCCAAGAAATTTGAAAACCTGGGTGATATGGACAAATTTCTAGAAACATATAATGTTCCAAAACTGAATGAAGAAGAAGCAGAAAGCCTGAACAGAAAAATAACAGCTGGTGAAATCAAAGCAGTAATCAAAAAACTCCAGGCTGGAAGCTTTCACAGGAGAATTTTACAAAACATTTACGGAACAGCTAGTCCCTATCCTTCTCAAGCTATTCTGAAAAGTCCAGGAAGAGGGAAGACTCCCAAACTCTTTTTATATGGCCAGCATCATCCTAATCCTAAACTGATAATTTTTAAATGGTAGCATGAGGTGCATATTATTTTAACCAGAAGTAATGGAAACAGGAGTTGAGAGGTAAAGGTGAGTAGTATTAGGAGATTAGGTGAGTTTCCCATAGGAAGTAACTACAACTGCTTCAAACTCTAAGAGCACATCTGCCTCACACTTTACATAAACAAAAGTGTCCCAAAAGTAAGAGAAACAAATAATAAAATTTTGAAACTGTCACAGGCTTAGTCTTATATCTCACAGAACAAAGACCTTCAAATTAAGGAGAAAAAAGCCCTGAAAGAGCTGTGAAAGGTGGTTAATCTGCTAATTAGCATTTCAAAAGACAGAGAAGATAGCACAATCAAAATCTGTGAGAGCTAGGGCTTCATACACTTAGCTGGGTCTTCCTCTGTTCTCTTTGTACCTGCTCAGAGATCCAATAATTGTATCCCTCTTTTTCTCTTTCTTACTCTGTCTTACTTTCTATTCATTTCTTAATTTTTATTTTTATACAAGCTCTAAGAGATACATGTTTGACATTTACTTGTAGTTATCGGTTGAATTTTCTAATCTTAATACCTAAAAATCAATTGAATTAAAAATTTATATTTCTCAATGATGAAAACCTTTCTGGAAGAAACTCACTACAAAACAGAGAAACTCTGGAGTGGGAATTGAAATTGAGTATCATTAAAGAAAAATACATTCATGACACTTTAAAAGAGTAAGGTCAACTTTATTCAGGACTACTCCAATAGGGTTTTGCAGTGGGGAAGAAAGATTGAGCCTAACTCCAAATATAACAAACAAAAGTGGAAATTATATCCAAGGAGCAAGATGGGGCAGGGGTGAATACTAGTGGCTGAAAAATTATTAAAACGAAACATCAGGGTAACGTAGAGTTCTGGCTACCATGACCTATCAAGAATCTTGTTGAATACAGGCCAAGGTGACCATATATTACCTGGGGGATGATGAAGGATGATGAATTTGATCAGATATTAAGAGTGATCAGATATGGAGGTTGGGGAATTAGAGCTAAACTGGCAAGGGTCCAGTTTTTGCTAAAATTGGGCTCTTGATTACATGTCTAAGGATGAGGTATAGTTGAACAAGAGCGCAGAGGAACCTGACTGAAGTTTGGTCAAGGAAAGAATCTTTTGTCAGTTCCTCTTCTGCTTCAAGGAAAGATATTTTTGTTTCCTTTAAAGAATGTAAATATATTTTTCATTTCAATGGCTTTTTGCTTATTAAGGAGTAGCTGAGCCAGCCATCTGTTGGGATCTGGTAGTACAGGATATTTGCTGGATAGTGCTGGCAGGCATTTAATGAGTAAAATTTCTATGAAAATAAAGTGAGAGAAAGTGATAGTTAGAAATTCAATTTCTGAGTCTAGAGGGCAATCAAGATGTCTAGATGTTGGCAATGTAGTGACTGAATGCAGGTCCAGCTGCCTGCCACTTCAAAAGCCAATACTCAAGAGGCAGGTGCTAATGTAAAGAAAAATGATTTTATTTCAGGTGCTGGCCACCTGGAACATGGAGACTCATGTCTCAAAGCCCATCTCCACCCCTCAGTGCAGGCAGAGGTGTTTATAAGAAGGGAGAAGGGAACAGGACATAGAGATCAAGGGAGAAGTTTGAAAAGTTCTTTACATGCAAATTGGCCCAGTCCATTCTGATAAGGCAAGTGATAATTTGGAGTGTATCATGCTGGTTTAGTCATCCTGGTTTCACACCATCCCGGCTCCCTGTTACCCTGGCTCCACAGTTGAAGGTCAGCAAATCTCCCTGAGCTGAAATGACTGAAGGTTGGAGGCTGTATCTTTTGAAGTTACTTCCTAGGATTCTTATACAAACATGCTGTTTACCTACAAGCTATGTATGAGTCAGAGTCAGCATTTACAAAAACAATGTCAAGAGAATAGTGGGGTGGGCTACAATTCCCCACAGTTACAATTCTCCACAGTTACAGTTTGATGAATTTCTTGGTTTGCAGTTTAAATGTCTTTGGTGATGGCATGTGATATTCCTGTGAACTACTTGAGTAGCCCATACAACAGCAGGCTTGAAGGTTGCCCACACATGACCTGCTGCAGTGAATTCTTTGATGTTTATATTAAGTTAGGTTCTAGTTTGCAGTACTTGGGAGAAAGGGTAGTATTAGTTTTCAGGGATGAACAGACAAGAAAGTTGAAGAATAATTTGAAATATTTGGAGGGTTGTAGCCAGATAGTGGAGGAAACTAGAAGAATTTAGACTCCGCAGGATATGGTATAGTTTTTCATCAAAACAAAAAATGTTTCTCTAAAATACCCCCCATTTTGATTCTTGTTTATAAAACAACTTTTGTCTCATTAAATTTGGATTTCTAATTTACATAATTGCAAGAAAAATAATAATTGACCACTTAGGCATTTTTGAGTTTGCTTCGCTGGGACTTGTCATAAGGAATCTGAGGTTAAACTTTTAAAAAGTCTCTTGAAGCTAGAAAGCCAAGCCAAGAACTTACCATCACACCTCACTTGCCACACATAAAGATTTGATTGAAATCCTCTCTTCTTCAGGTTTCCAAGATATCCCTAGTTTCCTGGGTCTTCCAGGAAGTAACATTTTTTACTCACCTGTAAGGCTAGGAAGCCTGTAATGCAGATACCAGGCTTGTGTTCCCAAAAGAGCTGTGTAGGCATTGGTTCCATAAAGTCAATCTTAATTTCTTAAGCCAGATTCTATGTACATCATTTTCAAATAGGACATTCTGACATAATCCTTGGTTATTATAATCAGTGTTTGCAACTATGAAACGTTACAAGTAGAATAGATTCTTTTTTTTATTCTTTTTGAATTTATGCAAATTATTTTATTGTCATTAAAATAGGAATATTCATTCAATAAGACTTTTTGAAGTCTAGAGGTATCAGGCAAGGGGAAAATAAATGTTTCATTCCTGTTTATAAAACATGATCTAATAAATAGTTGTGAGTTATAGATAACTAAAGATATAAGGGAAAAAGAGTTCCTTACATCTAGATAATAAGACATTAAAAGAACCAGCAATATTCCAAACAAAAACCATAACCATCCTTTACCAGTTCATTCAGTCCCGTATAACTAACACTTTTTCTGTTTGATCTTGGATTAGCAGTTTCATGAACCCGTAAGTCTTTCCATGAGAATTCTGGGAATCTTTATTTAGTACAGTCATATGGTCATAAAGTTTTTAAAGCAACGACATCATGAGCATTCCAGTCTGTAGGCAATTATAAACATTTTCAGAGAAGAATCAGAGTGAAACTATTACTATCTCTAAATGACAAAAAACTTAAAATGGTCATGTTTAAAGATCTGATGAGACTTCATTTGACGAAGAAATGTAGTTATTTCTGTGACATACAACATTTAAAAGAGTAACTAGAATTATGACTGAAAATATTACTGCAGGACATATCATAGGCAGAAAAAGTATTAACAAATATCTATGAACTTCATACAATTTCTGAAATATTTATATGAATAATATTTATTCATATAAATAGCCTATAGAAGATTAAGCATCTCTTCTTGACACCTTTTTATGCAATTCAACATATCAAGTGAAATAAATTATTTCTAACATTTCTCTTTGCAAATTGAAAAAACAAATCTTTTAAGATTCTCAGGGCCCTATAAGAAATCTCAAGGTCAGTTCTAGAACAAGAAGATTTCATTTAGGATTTAATCTGGGGAAGGTAAAATTGCCAAAAGTGTTAAAACCATTAGCTCATTTAAAAGTAAGCAGTTTTTGTCCTCTTAAATAATCAAGGACATGATAAAAGTTTATATAAAGCACAGGAAATTATTCAAATAAGAAGTAATACCTTTGTTTCCTAGGCAGGTTACTTAAAAGATAAAGAAAAGACATTTACAATTTCTTAGTACGAACAGACAGATAATCTAAGAAATTTGTAATTTTAACAGATATCTAAATTCTAGATTTGTACCAGGGTAATTTTGAAATTAAAAATAATTTTTAAAATACTTATAAATAAACCTTTCAATCTTACCAGCTTGAATAAAATTTTTTGAGAAACCTTCCATAACCATTAATATTTGCCTTGTATTTTCCATCTTTCTCCAATTGTGAACTTTCTTTTTTTTCCTTCTTTTTTGGCAATTACTTTTTTTTATTGTTGTTCAAGTATAGTTGGCTCCACTTTCCCCTCACCACTACCCCCTTGCCCCACCCATCCCCACCTCCCACCCTCCATCCTACCCCCCCTTCCGCTTTGTCCATGTGTCCATTATACATGTTCCTTGATGACCCTTCCCCAATTATCCCCTCCCACCTCCCCTCTGGTTACTGTCAGATTGTTCTTAATTTCAATGTCTCTGGTTATGTTTTGCTTACTTGTTTATTTTGTTGATTAGGTTCCACTTATGGGTGAGATCATATAGTATTTGTTTTTCACTGCCTGGCTTATTTCACTTAGCATAATGCTCCCCAGATCCATCCATGCTGTCACAAAGGGTAGGAGCTCCTTCTTTCTCTCTGCTGGGTAGTATTCCATTGTGTAAATGTACCACAGTTTTTTGATCCACTCATTTACTGATGGGAACTCAGGTTGCTTCCAACACTTAGCTATTGTAAATTGTGCTGCTATGAACATAGGGGTGCATAGGTTCTTTTGAATTGAGTTTTGAGATTCTTGGTGTATAATTCCAGCAACAGAATTGCTGGGTCAAAAGGCAGTTTCTTTTTTAGTTTTTTGCAGAAATTCCATACCATTTTCCACTGTGGCTGCACCAAAAAACTACTCTACCTAATAAGTGAATTTGTCAAAACAGCAGGATTCAAAATCAATATTCAGAAATAGAAGGCATTTTTATACACCAACAATGAAATAATCAGAATAAGAAATCAGGAAAAAATCCCATTTGCTATAGCAACAAGAAAAATAAAATACCTAGGAATAAACCTTACCAAGGAGGTAAAAGACCTGTACTCAGAAAACTACACAACACTGAAGAAAGAAATCAAGGAAGACACAAATAAATAGAGCATATACCGTGTTCATGGATTGGAAGAATTAACATCATCGAAATGTCCATACTACCCAAAGCAATTTATAGATTCAAGGTGATCCCTATTAAAATACCAAAGACATATTTCACACATTTAGAACAATTGTGAACTCTTTCACACAGAAGAATTCTGTAGCAGACTAGCAAATTTTATGAATATAACATCTCACAATTTGTATGGCCATGTTCTTCCTCATAGTATAAATCCTCAGTGTGGCAAAGAAAACATACTTATTAATAGTCCCAAATATATTTAGCTTCTCTATACCATATAAAAATAGGATGCCAACAGTATGCGCACTTAAACTTATCATGAGTAATTAATATTTCAGTAGTTTATTTTACTTAGAAATCATCAAAATATTTAATAAAAATATGTTACTTGAGTTAGCATAATGATGATGTTTCAAGTTACCAAAAAGATTTTAGGAACTATTTTTGGGTAGACAGGTTACGACACCAAACAAGGCTAGCCATCATCTCAAGGTAGGCCCCGGTGGCTACTACTACAGCACTTGCATGTTAGGCAAGCATGACAAAGCAGAAACCTAAACAATTAAATACATGTTTATTTTAATATACTACTCTTCTTGATATACATGACATAATGGGATTCAAGCAATTATTTTCACTGCACCTTTACATGTACATTTTTTCCTTAGGTTGAATTTACAATTGTATACTCTTAAGCAACCAGTAAATGTAATATCAACCTGTTTGGTTAGTAAGCCCAAGTAAAATTAAAATGTGTGTTCATTTTATACTTAATGCCGGTAATTCATAAGGCATCCCTTTTTAAAAATTATACCAGCAATATTAAATAGTCTTAAGTGCCAAAGATTTACTCAATTGATGTGAACTTGAAAAGCATTTGGGTTAGTTTTAATATTTCTGGGAATTTTAGAAATACTTAATTTATATAAGAGCTCATTAATCTCCAAATCAATTTGAGTAGAACTCTATTAAGGGATTTTATAAATTAATTAATACTGTCCACAGGTAATAAAATGTCACATATTCATTGCACACTGTGGATGAAAAAATGGGTTCTATAGAAAGTAACCTAACAGGGTGATTTGATTTTAAATTCTTAACTGGGCAGGTCAATGTAGTTAATCATGCCCCAGGCATATCACTTCTTTAGTAAAAGGGTTTTTTTAAGATTGTATTTATTTATTTTTAGAGAGATGGGAAGGGAGGTGAGAAAGAGAGGGACAGAAATGTCTATGTGCAAGACATACATTGACCAGTTTCCTCTCCCACACCCGCAACTGGGAACCTGTCCTGCAACCCAGGCATGTGCCCTGACTGGGAAAAGAACCAGAGACTTTTCTGTTTGCAGGCTGGTGCTTAGTCCACTGAGCCACACCAGCCAGGGCAGTAAAAGGTTTTAAGCAAAGTATAGGTTAACACACTTTGGCAATAGCAGAAGAAATAACCCTGGAAGGGGGTATTAACCCTCAAGAGAGCACAAAACCATCTTAACTCTCTTGTAATCTCATCCTTGTGTTGCTTCCTTCCACATTTATTTAATATTTCTTAAATTTCCTCTTTAGTTTCAAACAGATAAAAGAAAGTGCAAAACTGTTGTTCTCTGGATTATTTGGGATTTTGCTCCCTGGAATACGTCATCAGTTTGACTTAAATAGACTCATAAAAATTCTCTACAGGTTTGAACATTTCCTGCACATGTAGACACACAGTCATAGGAAGAGACACAGACTGAATAGCTTTCCATTTTAAAATTCTAGTACAGTTTGTCTTTGATATTTTTAATTGAAGATTGTAAAAAGTACGAATGAAGAGCCAACATGATGATGGGAAGGCTCAGTCTTTAGAGCAACAATATTGAGAGGATCTTAAGTTTCCCAAGGGGCCATTGAAGTTCCATTTATTATTCTTAGTAAAATCATGCTAATAAGAAGGAGTTGGACAGAGTTTGTGGTTTGCATAGTCAGTAGGGATTCAAGAAATGAGTTTCAGTCAACTGAGAACTAATCATGGCAGTAGCAAGGTCAAATAGAGAGAACAGTGATGTCTCACAAAGCACCAGGAAAATGTTTCTAGCCCATAAATTGGGAAGTGAAACCTCCCTCAAAACAAAGAACCATGAAAAACCTCCAAGCCCAGGGAATTAAGGAGTAAGCCCCACTTGAAATAGAGAATCAGGAAAAAGAAATTCCAACCCAGCAGATATTTTTCAAAGAGAGAAGCCTGGACCTCTAACCCAGCTTTGGCTGGCCTAGGATTCAGGAGCCTTAAACGTAAAATATTTTTTGAAATGAAATTCATCGTCAAGGTACAAATATTTTCTTCTATTAGGAATACTATTGTGAGCCCTTGCTGGTGCGGCTCTGTGGATTGAGCGCTGGCCTGCAAACCAAAGGGTCACCAGTTCAATTCCCAGTCAGGGCACATGCCTGGGTTGCAGGCCAGGTCCCCAGTAGGGAGTGCGTGAGAGGCAACCACACATTGATGTTTCTTCTCTCCCTCTCTTTCTCCATCCCTTCCCCTCTCTCTAAAAATAAATAAATAAAATCTTTAAAAAATACTATTGTGAATGTGATACAAGATTTGAAGGGAAGACAGCTATGCTCACCACTATACCACCAACGGATAGTGGGGAGAGGGGTTTACAGGAGCTACTATAAAGGACACAAGGACAAAATCAAGGGGGAGGGTGGAGGTGGGGGAGGGAGGTGGGATTGGCTGGGGTGGGGTGGAGGGATGGGGAGAAAATGCAGACAATTGTAACTGAATAACAATAAATAAAATAAAATAAAATAAAATTGAAAAAAAAAGATTTGAGGGAATCCCAAATGTGGAATTCAAAATAGAATTCTAAATCCCATCTTTGTAATACAAGACTATTTTATAATATAAATCTCTTTAGTTCATTTCCCCTTTTAAGGGTCTCTGGTGGCTTCTTATCAAAATTCGAATACTCTGCAAACTCCTTCCATGTCTTACAAATCCCTGGTTCTCTCATTCTTGCTTTCCTACTGAATCTCTCCTCCCACTCTCTCCCTATTGTTCTTTGCTCTAATTATACAAGAATTTTTTGCAGCTCCTTCAACATGTCAAGCTTGTTCCTGTGTCAGAGCTTTAATCCTTGCTGTTCTCTGCCTGAAGTGCTCTTCCCCCATACTTCAGGTAGCTCCTCCCTCCTTATTGGTGTCTGTACTCAGTGTCACCCTACCTGAAACAGGCCCTACCTTCATTCCATCACCCTCTATTTACTTACCTGGGTCTTCTTCACAATACTTAATAACTGTCTGAAATTGTCTGGCTAGTGTGTTAATGGTATCATTAACCCTTAAGAGTTGGGGGATTTTCACTGCTGTGCCCTGATCCCCTAGTACAGAATCTTGATACACAGATTTTTCCCATACATATCTTGAAAAAAAATGATTGCTTAATGAATGATTATATCTTAGTGACTACTGTAAGGGGAGCAATACTCATTTAAAAAAATTAACTCAGCATAAGTATCAATTACATACTTTGAGTGACAGCTTACTTATAAATTTAGATATTTAAGCTTTTTCAGGAAAGCATATATGTAATGGGGTAAGTCAGACCTGAGATCCCTGGAGAACAGGGGAAGACCCCAGGTTCAGGGGAACCCCCACCCCAGGGGAACTCGGAGACTTAAGATTAAAGCAGCCTGCCTTCTGGGAAAGGAAGGGCTGACTGAAAAGGGGAAATTGCTTGAAGCAAGAGGGTAGTGTAAACACAATGTAGTTGTCAGGAGGAGGGGAAGAGAATTCTTGGGATTGAAACCAGAGGTGGAGCTTAATAACCCACAGCTTTGAGGCTACTAGCTCAGGATACAGGCTACACAATGTTTACATGAGCTGTGAGGGGTGGGTGCCCCACGCAAGGTGAGTGGAGACTTCTGCCCATGCCCAGAAAAAGGGGCAAAGAGAAACACAGCCATTGCTTGGAAAACTACACTCCCACTGGCTTCCAGTGCTCCTGGGATTTTGGAAGGGCCCTTTTTAAAGTAAAGGCACAGAGAAAGTTCTCTCTCTCTCTCTCTCTCTCTCTCTCTCTCTCTCTCTCTCTCTCTCTCTCTCTCTCTCTCGGTACTAGGTTTTTGCTTTGGAGTTTGGTGCAAGCTCTCACTCTCTCTGGGCTTTTGGCACTGAGTGCAGGCTCTTGGCTCTGGCTTTGGCATTTGGACCTCCTGGGTCTCTGGCCCTGATCCTCATGTGGACTTAAATGCTCGTGGTTCCAGGCAGATGTTAGGCCCACCAGGGGCTTAGACCTCGCATTTGGAAGCCTGCTCCTGGAAGCCAGGTCCCACAATGGGACTTGTGTCTCCCTGGGCTCCAGCCTCTGGGAGACTATGATCCAGTGCAACATGGCACATGGGTCCTGGATGGCTACATGCAGACTAAGAGCAGCACACCCCAGATCCTGAGAGAGAGAGAGCTGCTGTAAGGAGACAGCAAGTCTGAAACCCACAAGTGTACATTCCAGAGAGGATGGAGATCCCTTTTTGTGACAGGCTCAAGGACAGACAAGGAAATGGGGAACTTCTGAGTGTGGTTAATTTGGCTTGTCGTCTTTTGAGAAACAAGAGAATTTCTGTGCCTCATGGGGGAAGAGGGTTCAGAGCAGGAGTGCTTTCAGCCCCCCAAAAGTTGGTACCCTGTTAATAAAAACCTGTTTCTTTCAACATAAATTCTTAGGTCATGTATTAGTGTGGCAAGCAGCTGAACCCCATGCTGCACGGTTACATGTATGCTAGCCTAGATACAGGGTGGGGCAAAAGTAGGTTTATAGTTGTAAGCATGCAAAACAGAATTTATTCTTATATTTTCTTTATTAATTATTGCATTATTTTCCATACAACTGTAAGCTTACTTTTGCCCATTCCTGTATTTCTTTATACAGATAAATGAACAATAGCACTATTGTCCATTGTCATCAGAACATATCAAAATGCATAAAGTTTTTTTCTGTAAGATTAAAGAATTCATATTCACACCTGAGATGGGTTATTTCATGTTTCTTAAGCAAAAGGCAGCTCAGGTGTGTCTTAGGCTTAAGAACATTAGTTTATGTAATTTTAGAGATCAACTATTTGCACAAATCCACACAGGATTATGATTAAAGATCACAGGAAAGATCATTTTGTTTTCTTTTTGATTGAGATGAGGGAAATGTCTTATATAATCAACAATCAACAGTCTACTTCATATTTTCTTTTTCATACATTTATTTTAAAAATATATTTACATATATAATTTTACATAAATGCATTATATGACATCATACCCACTTGTACTGTGTTCAACCATTTTTTTCTTCTTTATATTATTTGGCTTCTCTTTATCCTCTCCCCCATTCAAACAGCTCCTGCCTTGTAACTCAGCAGATGTGTTTGTGTATATATTTATGTTACATACATACACACATGCACACACAGGCACCTCTATGCATCATACATTCAAATAGCAGAGAAAAAATTACAAAATAAAAAATCTTACAAGAAGCCTGAAGAAAAAAACGCTTACCTCTAAAGAAACAGGAATAAAAATTTACAGTGAAGTTCTTGTCAGGTACTATGGAAGCCAGAAGAAAGTAGAATGAAATATTTTAAGTGTTGAAAGAGGAAAATCGCCATCATAGAATTCTATAAATGGCAAAATTCTCCTTTAAAAATGAGGCAGAAATAAAAACTCTCTCTAACAAAATTCCTGAAATAAGCCAATATATCATGGCCCCAGGATATAAAGTCAATATACAAAAGTCCATTGTTTCCTTATACACCAGCAATAAACATTTTGAAATTAGAATTAAAAAAAAAACTTTGAAACAGCACCAAAAAGTAAAAACTTACAAGATTAGTATGTAGTAAATTACAAAACAGTGGTGAGAGAAATGATAGAGGATCTAAATAAATCAATAGAGAGGTATTCCAAGCTCATGGACTGAAAGACTCACTATTGTTGATACTCCATTTTTTCCAAATCTATCCATAGACTCAATACAGTTTCTATCAACATCCCAGCAAGGTTATTTTCTAGATATGAACACACTGATTCTGCAGTTTACATTAAAAGTCAAACAATTAGAATAACCAACATAACATTGAAGAAAAAGAACAAAGTTAGAAGATAACCTCACCCAAATTTGTCTTACTATAAGGCTGCTATAATTAAGATAATTTGGTATTGATTAAAAACCACATATATGTCTATGAAACAAAATAGAACCCAAAAGTAGACTAGAAAAATATAATCAAATGATTTTCAAAAAAGTTGCAATGGAACATATAGTTTTTTTCAACAAATGGTACCTAAACAATAAGACATCCATATGCAAAAAGATGAACCTAGACAATATCTTCCACTATTCAAAAATTAATGCTAGATCATGTATCATAGAAATGTGCACTTGAAACCTATATAATCTTATTAACCAATGTCACTCCAATACATTTAAGAAAATGATGGAAAACATAAATCGTAGAATCTAATGTCGAATTCAAGACTACAAAATTTTTAGATGAAAAAAATAGGACAAAATCCACATTGTCCGGTATTTGGTGTTGAATTTTTAGATATTACATAAAAGCACAAGCTATGAAAGAAACATTGATGAGTTGGACTTAATTAAACATAAGAACTACTCTGTGAAAGAAAGGGAGAATACAAGCTACTAACTGGGAAAAATAATGAGAAAGCACAGGTGATCAGTGTTTATCTAAAATTTACACAGAACTCTCAAACTCAACACAAAGATAACAACCTAATTAAAAATGGACAAAATATCTGAACAGACACTATAACAAAGAATAGAAAATGATAAGCATATGAAAATACATCATTATCATTAAGAAATTTCAAATTAAAATAACGAGATAACACTACACAGCAATTAGAATGGCTAAAATTCTAAACACTGACAAAACTAATTCCTTTCAAAGATCCAGAGTAACTAGAACTCTCATTTCTTGCTTGTGAAAATGCAAACTAGTACAGTCACTTGGAAAGACAGTTTGTGTTTCTTACAGAACTAGAGATGAACTTACCACCCTATCCAGGATTTGTGTTCCTAGGTATTTACCAATTGGGTGGAAAATCTATGTCAACAACAACAACAAAAAACCCTGCACATCAATATTTATAGCAGCTCAATTCATAGTCACCAAAAATTGGATTCAACCAAGACGTCCTCTAATAGGTGAATAGTTAAATAAACTGTTTTACATTCAATCAATGGAATTGATTGACATAGCCTTTATTACTCACAATACAGGGAGCACGGGTGTCATATTGGGAAGCAGGACCATGCCTCCATGAGTCCAAGACTTGTTTTAAGGGGTCACAGACAAAGGGGGCATGTGTCTTGCATGTGACTAAGCTACATTACTTCAGTGTGTATATGTAAAGATAGAAGGTCAAGAAGCAGACACAGGATTAGAAGGCTCTCCCAAAAGGAGATAAGGAAGGAATTACCATCCATTTCCAAAGCAATACACCTTCCTTCTGGCTGTGTGCCCTCCAGCCAGCCTTCCATTGCTGGGGGTTGGCAGAGCCATGTGCAGCATAACCCCACAACATCATACATTATAATTAGAGTGAAAGGCTAAGTTTTCCCTCTAACATCAGGAAGAAGGCATGAACATGTGTCACTGTCACAATGTTTTGTTCAGTGTTGTGCTGAAACTACTTAACAGTGACTTAAGAAATAAAAGAAAGGTGTACAAATTGGAAAATAATACAAAGAAATACTTAGACATAAACTTAACAAACAAAACCTGTACAGGATTTGTATGCTGAAATTTACAAAATGCTCATGAAAGAAATCAAAGAAGACCTAAAAACTTGAGAGACATACCACGTTTATGGATTGAAAATCTCAATGTAGTAAAGATGTCACTTCTCCACAAATTTATCTACAGGTTTAACACAATTCCTGTCCTCATCCAGGCATTTTTAATAGACATAGACACAACTTGTTCTAAAAACTTATGTAAAAAGACACAATTTTTCAAATAACTAAAAAAATCTTGGAAAATGAGTACAATTATTGTAATAACTCAAAGTTTTATTAAGACATTATATAGCTATAACAATCAAGCCAATGTAATATTGATAGATAAACACTTGCATAGATCAAAGGAACAAAATACAGAACCCAGAAATAGATCCACACTGATGTTCTTAACAGATTTTGCAAAGGTGCAAAGGCAATTCAGAAGAGGAAGGATCTTTGCAACAAATGGCACTAGAACCATTGCATATCCATCGACAAAACCATGAACCTTTACTTAAACTGCACACTTTATACAAAACATAACTCAAAGTGGACTATAAATTTAAAGTTAAAATATAAAGCTATAAACATTTAGAAGAAACATGTGAGTATCCCTGGCTGGTGTGGCTCAGTGGATTGAGTTCGTTCCTGTGAACCAAAGGGCTCTGGTTTGGTTCTCTGTCAGGGCACAAGCCTGGGTTGTGGGCCAGGTCCCCAGTAGGGGGTGTGTGAGAGGCAACTAGACAATGATGTTTCTCTCCCTCTCTTTATCCCTCCCTTACTGTCTATCTAAAAATAAATAAAATCTTTACTAAAAAAAAAGATTTGTATTAAAAAAAGAAACATGTAAGTTTTTGCAAATTTTAATAGAGTTAATAGACTTAACACCAAAAGCTCCATTAGATTGGACTTCATCAAAATTAAAAATTCATATTTATAATTAAAAATTTTGCTGTGTGAATAACCTTGTTAAGATGTTGAAAGGACAAAGTACAGACTTAGAGAACATACTTGTGGACCACATATCTGACAATGAACTAATATCTAGAATGTATTAAGAACTCCCAAAACTCAAGAATCTTACCACAATAAAGTCAACTAAACTCAGTAGTAAGAAAATTTCAATTAGAAAATATGCAGTTGACAAATAAACACATAAAATATGTTCAACATTATTTGTCATCATGGATATAGAAATTAAAACCACAATGTAATATCACTACACACCTATCAAATTTTGTAACATAAAAATTAGTGACAGAGAGCACCTTTCTACTTACTAGACGAGAGGCTGTCCAATTCATGAATTATTCAATAAAGCCAATTAGACCTTTTAAAAAAATAGTGACAATACCAAGAATTGGTGAGGATGTGAGGAAATTGGATTAGTTATACATTGCTAATGACAATGTAAAATGGCACAGTCACAGTGGAAAAACAATGTGCAAGTTCCATAAATAACTAAACATGAAACTAATAAATCACTCTGCAATTAAATTCCTGGCCATTTTTACCAAAGAAATGACAACTTAGGTTTACACACACACACACACACACACACACACACACACACAAATGTGTGCACAAATGCTCATAACTGCCTTATTTACAATAGCCAAAAACTGGAAATAAGCCAGATTTCCCTCACTGGTTAATAGTTAAACAAACTATGATGCATATATACCATAGGATATTACTCAGTAATAAAAATTAAATATATATGTATGTATGAGAAGTCTGTCCAGAACATATCCAGCCATGTAAAATATGAAAAATAAGTATATTTATGTAAAAAGATATAAGATACAAGAAATGTCCATAGGACAATCACATCTCAGTCCCCTTCAAAGTAGACACTTTGGGACCTTACATAGTTCTCCCCATGTAATTATTTGCCATCAGCAGCCCCATCGTATTTTCCTGAATCTCATTGACAGTCTGAAATCTCTTCCCTTTCAAAGCTGATTTCAGTCTTGGGAAAAGCCAGAAGTTGTAGGGCACCAAATCTGGGCTGTAGGGAGACTAAGTCACCTGGGTGATTTGATGTTTCACCAAAAAACTGTGCAGGAGACATGATGCGTGAGTGGCTATGTTGTTGTGATGAAGCTGCCAATCACCAGTTGTCCATAGCTGTGGCCTTCTGAATCATCCGAATAGTTTTCACAGAGGAATGTTCAAGCTTAATGCAAAATTTGATGCAGATTCATTGCTCTACTCACTCAGTCATTTTGAATTAGATGGTCACACAGTACACATGCTCACTCAACAGCATCTACTGCTCCCACTGACTAGCACAGTGAAGTTGTCATTGTTCACACATGCACATTCTAGTCCACTTTCCTTGGCTGCCAGGTTACATCAATGTCACACAAACCATTCTCATTATATTAACAATGGCTGGACTTTTTCTGGATAGACCTCGTATATATGTATTCAACAATTTGGATTAATTTCAAGAAATTATGCTGAGTAAAAATACCAATTTCAAAAGCTTACATACAACATGATTTTACTTATTTGCATTCTTGAAATAACAAAATTTTAGATATAGAAGACAATTTTATGCATTTCAGGGCTTTGGGAGGGGTGGAGACAGGCAGGAATTGGGTGTGGTTAAAAAAGTAAAAGAAGAGGAAGCCTTGCAGTGATGGAACAATGCTTTATCTTTGACTGTAATGTTCTTACCCCAGTTGTGACATTGTATTATAGTTTTGCACCAAATTTGTGTAGTTTGTTTATAAATTTTATGGTATTTGCTCTTTTTTCATTTTTATAGTCTTCTGTTTCTAACTGTCTTTTAATTATTACTGCGACAATTGCAGTCTTATTAAGAGATCATCCTCCCTTAGGCTGTACACACAGTCTCCTAGACTTTCTTGTAAGAAGTCATTATTGCAACTGGAATTTACTTGGAATAATGATTTAATGTAAGGATTTGATTTGTTTTTCTGGATGGATATCAAAACATCCTTCTACGCCTTGCTATCCTCCTTTGTTATACTTTCCTCGGCTGATCTTGAGCATTTCTATTTTCAAATGAATCTTTAAGCAATTACTTTTAATTTAAAAGTCCATTTTGCTTATAATTAAAAATGAGTTGTTAAATATTAATTATGAGAGAATTTATATTTTATGACTCTTATATTTTGATTATGATAGTTAGATGTTTCCTTCCATATCTTAGTCTTATTGGCAAGGTCTGTCTTCCATAAACACCAAAGAAGAAAAAACAAAAATGCTGGAAAGACCATACAACAGGATCTATTTTACATGAGATACAAAATTAGATTTACACTTAAGATGTTTAGAAGTAATTGGAGTAAGTGAAAGTGTTTTTCTACTGTCTTCAACTGTGAGTTGTAGCAGGTAGGGCCGGAGATCTCAGCCCTGTAAATGATGGTACAGATCTTGGGGCTATGATGTCTACTGGTTGAAGCCTTGCCTCTATAGGGAATACAGCAAGTTTTCTCTTTGATACTAATAAAAATGATGTCTATATGTCATAAGAAGGGTTAGTCAAAGGTTGAAAAGACTTCAATTTGTCACTGCAAAACCCAAAGCCCTCTAGACATTTAAATATTTAAAATGGAATTCAATCAAAATAGTTTGCATTTGAAATACACGGTAAGAAAAAGTGGTAATTATGTACATTTGAAATAAAAAATAATTGTTCCTAGTAACTGAACAACAATAAACAATAAATTAAAAAATAATTCCTAATTTGCAGTACAAATTTCATAAGCAATACATTATTTTTTATGAATTTGAAAACTTAAATAACTAGCTGTGGGTGTTAGAACAGTTTTTAAGAGTATATATGTTTGAGTTAAAAAGGAAATCTAACTGTGTATATGCTTTTATTTTACAGAGGGGTGGTGTGAATGTCTAAGTTTGCTTAGATGCACAGCCCAAGTTAGAACCAATTCTATCACTTCCCAGTGCACTGCACTTTGCAGGGCTTCATATTTTTGTTAGCCATCAGAGCTTTACTAAATCAGCCTCCCCCTCCCTTGCACTCTCTCTCCTCTAATAAATAAAAAGCTCTTGAGTTTCTGTTCTAGCTTTTATGTGTATTTTAGGTTTCTTACATTTGTGTATTTTTATTCTTTGTGGGCTTCTCCCTATGCCTCACCCTTTTATTAATTATTGTACCCCTTAATTTTTTGTGTGTGACAATGGAAGTGTACCATATTTACATCCACAGATAATTTTTCCACAGAAAGAAAAGCTTGCTTTGTTCTGGGTGTATTTTCACACATTAATGTTGTTTTTTTGCTCCACATAATGAAGCTTTTTGACAGCAGCCTGTTCACAAATATCTATTGCAGCAATAGGAATTATTGGGAAAGCTTTACCGTCTACAGAATAGCCCCACAAAGTCTGTTTTCATCTGTCTTTTGTGAGAATATCTCAATGATATTTTGGTAGATTAGTGATCATTATTGTCTTATGAAGAAATACCCAACATTCTGAACACTCAGAACAGTCTGATATCCATGCACTATTTTAAGGATTTTTTTTTTGCTTATTCTTCCTGAGCAGAGTTTTGCAAAATATATGATATCAGATCATCCATAGTGCAGAAAAATTCATTAATCAAATTATGTGGATATTAGGCATCTCTTAGTGGATCAAGACTTACTTCAATTCATCATCTAAGAGCTCCATGTGTGCCAATTCATCACTATTGCAATCCTGTCAGTTCGTACCTTCATAAATAATTATTTCCACACCCAGTCTTCTAAGGGGCTTGGTAGGGCATCTTGCCAGCTGGTCCACATTAATGAAAAAACAAACCGCTCGTGATCTATGGCTATGGCTCATTCTAAGCTGAGTGATATCACACTTACATGAACAATGATTATACTGTTTGAAATAGCATTTTCACATGAAAGAATTTTCTGCACATTTTGTAGGAAACTATTTTTACTTTGTCAGGAATGACTGGCAGGTTGCCAACCTAACAATTGAAAAAACAATAGGTTATTTAAGTGTGTGGCCACACTAATAGAAATAGATGGTTTGTCAAGAATCATCATCTCTGGGTCATTCAATGCTTTGTGACATTTTTATTTATGTGCATGTTAGAATCAGAATATCATGGCCAGATGCCAAGAAAGAAACCATTATACTCCTTTGGCTGGGCAAACAGCTCTCTATCCATACATTCAATGACGTCATGCCAAGACTAAATCAGAGTTGTTATTCTCCACGCACTTATATATCTGGTGAGTACACCTTCTTTTAATATTAATATAAAGATCTCTAGAAATGTGTGAACCTATGACTACATAATGAATGCTGTGATGTTTTTTATCTGCACACATACACACCTTTGTTTATTTTCAAAGAAAATATATATTCTTTATCACAAACTTTTGTTTTAAAAAATGTTGCATTTAATCACTTGGTTCCCTATATAGAGATTATATAATATAAAATCCATTAGAAACCTAACAAGTCACAATGACATTACTTTTGTTAATGTGACCTAACCATGAGATTTCCTGTTGCCTAGAAAATGCCAACACACAGTTAATCCAGCACCACTTGTATGTAGGCAGGAGACACAAACAAACCAAAATGATTGTGTCTAGCAGATGCTGTTGGCACTTTGCCCATATCACCTTGACTTACTTTGGAGTCTCCTGCAGACAGTTCCAATACAGGGCAATGACTTTCTACATCTCTGTGTTTGAGAATGTTCTATGACCGCCACCATCCAACATACACACCAACGGACAAACTGTAATTGCTGAGGAATTCAAGCCCTAGAAGCTATTCTAAACAAATGAAGAACAGGAGTTGTTGTATAAATATTTCAGCTTCCTTACTCCCTAGTAGGATAATTCTGAGACGCGTTCCACACTGTCTCTCAGAGGATCACCAACAAGACTAATTTTATTTCCTAGCATGGTAACCTCCTCTTCAATGCATTTTTTAAAAGATTTTATTAATTTATTTCTAGAGAGAGAAGAAGGGAGGGAGAAAGAGAGAGAGAAACATCAATGTGTGGTTGCCTCTCACATACACCCTACTGTGGACCTGGCCTGTAACCTAGGCTTGAATCAAACCAGCAACCCTTTGGTTCGCAGGCCCACACTCAATCCACTGAGCCACACCAGCCGGGGCTCAATGCACTTTTTATTGACTTTCTTCCCTTGCCTTTCTTCCTTCCCCACTACCCCACATTGTTTCCTGTGATAACCTCCCCACAAAAAATCTACTTGTAGCCCTGGCTGGATCCCTCAAAGTGTCACATAAATCAGGATATTTGTAAGTAGGATCCCAGCACTGGTATTTTTAGAAGCTCCAAGTGCAGCCAAAGTTGACAACTAGCAATCTAAGCAATATATTGTCTAGTTTGAATATTTTCAGTAAAATGGCTTTTTAAAAAATGTTCATGTGTGTGTGTGTAGTAACATACTAATTCTTAGTACTTACTACACAGGGTTTTAGACAAAGATTTTTACATTTCTTTTTTAAATTATATTTTATTGATTATGCTATTACAGTTGTCCTGATTTTCCCACTTTGCTCCCCTCCATCCAGCAACCCCACTCCCTCACGCAATCCCCCCACCATTGTCCATGTCCATGGGTCATGTGTATCAGTTCTTTGGTTACTCCATTTCCTATACTGTACTTTACATCCCCGTGGCTATTCTGTAACTGCCTATTTGTACTTCTTAATCCCCTCACCTCTTCACCCATCTGGCAACCATCAAAACACACTCTGTATCCATGACTCTGTCTCTGTTCTTCTTGTTTGCTTCCTTTGTTCTTTGCATTCAATTGTTGATAGGTTTGCATTTTTTGCCATTTTATTGTTCGTAGTTTTGATCTTCTTTTTCTTAAATAAGTCCCTTTAACATTTCATATAATAATGATTTGGTGATGATGAAGTCCTTTAGTTTTTTCTTGTCTTGGAGCTCTTCTTTATCCACCCTTTGATTCCAAATGATAGCTTTGCTGGGTACAGCAATCTTAGCTGTAGGTCCCTGCTTTTCATGACTTTAAATATTTCTTGCAGATCTCTTCTAGCCTGCAAAGTTTCTTTTGAGAAATCAGCTTACAGTCTTATGAGAACTCCCCTATAGGTAACTCTGCTTTTCTCTTGCTGCTTTTAAGATCCTCTCTTTATCTTTAACCTTTGGCATTTTAATTATGATACGTCTTGGTGCGGGCATCTTTGGGTCCAACTTGTTTGGGGCTCTCTGCTCTTCCCGGACTTTCATGTCTATTTCCTTTACCAAATTAGGGAAACTTTCTTCCATTATTTTTTCAAATAGATTTCCAATTTCGTGCTCTTTCTCTTCTCATTCTGGCACTCCTAGGATGTGAATGTTGGACCTCTTGAAGTTGTCCCAGAGGCTGCTTATACTATCCTCATTTTTTTTTTTTGGATTCATTTTTCGTCTTCTTGTTCTGATAGGTTGTTTTTTAATTCCTTCTGTTCCAAATCATTGATTTCACTTTCAGCTTCATCCACTCTACTTTTTTCCCCCTATAAATTGTTCTTTATTTTATTAGTGAATCCTTCATTTCTGACTGATGTTTTTATGCTGCTAAGGTCCTCACTAAGTTCCCTGAGCATCCTTATAACCAGTGTTTTGAACTCTGCATCTGACAGATTGCTTGTCTCCATTTCATTTGGCTATTTTTCTGGAGTTTTGATCTGTTGTTTCATTTGGTCCATGGTTCTTTCTCTTCTTGTTTGGGCAGCCTGCCTGTGTTTGTTTCCACGTATTAGGTAAACCTGCTTTGACTCCGTGTCTTGGTAGTGTGGCCTAATGTAGTAGGTGTCCTGTAGGATCCAGTGGCACAGCCTCTCCTATCACCCAAGCTGGGTACTCGAGGTACGCCCTTCATGTGGGCTGAGTACACCTTTCTCTTGTAGTTGAGCCTTGGTTGCTGTTGGCAGATCAATGGGAGGGATTTGCCTAGGAAAGTCAGCTACAAGGATTGGCTTTGACTGCTGACCACCAACCTCTTGCCCTCCGTGGAGAGTCAGCTGTGTAGGGGCGAGGTGGTGGTGCTCCAACATAGTTTGTAGCTGTTCACTGGGTGCACTGGCCCTAGGGTTTCCTGGGTGATACAGACCAAGGTCAGCTCCCCACCTTTTTTGCCTGGGGCCACGTTGCCTGAGCTATAATGCAATCTGAGATGGCTGCTGCTTGTGCTGGGCTTGGAGATTCACAGGTGAAGCCAAGCAGTGAATCGAAACTGGCTGCTATTAGTGCTGGACCTGAAACTCACTGAGACCAGCTGTTGCTTGTTTGACAGGATTTGGGAAGTTGTGAAGCATGAGCCAAGACCAGCCATTCATATGGAAAAATAGCTTAGGTGGGCCTGTAAGTTGGGCGAGGCAGAGTCTCTGGGTATCTCCAAGGCAGGTCAAACAGTGGTAGTCAGGTCATTGGAGTCTCTGATTTGGCACCAGCTTGCTGGCTCTGTAGAGGAAAGGTTTAGAAAAGGGACAATGGCCTCTGCTCCCCTTGATGCGAGACACTTCAGTTTCTCCCTGTATGCCACTGGTGCCTTTCAAGCTGCTAACCTTGTGCTGGAGCTCACTGGCAGTGAGTCTGAGTAGGTGAGTCTGTGTGTGGGTTCTTTAAGAGGAATTGCTTGTGGTTCCAGGAGTTTCTTCCACTGACTCACTCCCCACTGATTTTTGCAGCCAGAAGTTGTGGGGACTTACCTTCCTGGCACTGGAACCCTGGGCTGGGGGTTCTAGTTTGGGGCTGGGACTCCTCGCTCCTGACAAATCCCTCCCGAATTTTTATCCACCACACGTGGGTGTGGGACTAGCCCGTTCTGGTTTGTGCCTCTCCACCAGTCTGGATGAATGTAGTTTCTTTAAATCCATAGTTGTCAGACTTCCATTTAACTTGATTTCTTTCTCTTTTTTTAATTATTTTATTTTATTTATTTATTTTTATTCAGTTACAATTGTCTGCATCCCTCCACACCATATGATCTCACCTTTAACTGGAACATAATCAACAAAAGAAAAAAGCAAACAAATATAACCAGAGACATTGAAATTAACTTGATTTCTGATGGTTCTGAGTGATGGTTGTTCTATATTTTAGTTGTAATTTTGAGGTGGCTGTGCGAGGAGGTGAGCCAAGTCTGCGATGCCACCACCTTGACCAGAAGTCATTTTATATTTCTTGAGTTACTCTTTTTCTATGAAAACAGGGAACTTCAGCATAAATAAGAGGTGATGGGGAGAGGGACTATGATGGATAGAGTGTTCTGGTCCCCTATCCTGCACAAATTTGGGGGCAGAGAGTCTCCCCAGACTGGCCTAGACCCTTGGGGTGATGTAGTTGCTGATGTGGCCTCAGCCTTGTCCCCACCCACTGCCAAGTATGGTTACCCCTTCTGCTGAAACATGAGTGTTAACCTCATTCCTGTCCCCAGAATGTGACTGGTCACTGGTGGTGGATTAGGGGAGGGAGAATCTCATTACCCACAAGAGCCCCAGCTCTGCTCTTGGTCTGTGAGAAGGGCAGGAGCAGCCTGCCCCTCCTCAACCCCCAACCCTTGTCCCCACTGCTGTCAACTTATTTTTTTATGTAAACTCTTCAGAACATTTTTCTCTTCTACCAGGTTCAATGAATAAATTGGTATTGACATTCTGTAACAGACTTAACACAATTATTTTATTCTAGTAGGAAACAAACATCTCTAGCTTTACTTTGCATGATAAGGAAGTTAACATTTATTGAACACTTAGTATGTTGCAGACTTTGTTCAAAATGTTTACCTGTATTAAAATATCTACCACTTGTAACTATCTAATAAGACTTTTACAAGTGAGGAAATTGAGACAAATAAAGTATCTTCTCAAAATCATAGAGTTGGCAGATTAAAATGTGGGGATCAAAATTAGGGAACCAGACTATGGAAACTGCACTTTTAATCACTACTCTATACTGCTCCTCAAATAGATTCTTTGTAATTCACATCATTGCTGGATATGGGGATGGGGAGACAAGAAAAAGAAAGAAATTGGTTTCATTTCCTAAGATTTGACTATGTCTACATACATACTAGATAGTGTTGGATTTTTCTGAGAACCACGTAGATTCATTTAAAACTACTTGGGGTGTCCGCATACTGAAAAAGAATGTAGTTAGCAATGCAAATCCCACATGCCTGTTACCTAGGATTTGCAAAGAGACCAGGACCAATCTAGTTGGGCCATTCATCTCTCTTTTATGTTTCTGACAGTGGCAAGGAAAGACATTAGTTCTCCTTTTTCTTCCTTTATGAAATCCTAATGCTAGTTTCTCTTTAAAATAAATTTGAAAGGTTTGAGAGAAAAGCTGGTGTCCAAGATCTACCTCCCAAAGATGTGGAACCAATTAATATGAAATTGGGGAAAAGACACAGGCATTGTTTTGAAGTTTTATCAGATAATTCCAATGTTTAGCCAGAGTTGTAACCCACTGCTCTATCACAGCAACTTAAAATGTTAAGAAATGTATATCTAGTATACGTAAGTTCTCTTTAGACTATTGTGCTGTTTCAAATTATGCATGCTTTTTAGGTCAATGGTATATAGTCTATGCTATTCTTAATAACATACTTTCACAATTTATGTCTTTGGAGCTCATATTCTATATTATATTATCATTTTACAAGTATGGTGGTATGAGCTGTTTTGAAAATGCAGTTCCTTAAATTGTCACTAGGAAGTATGTGAATTAATCAACTTTTATGACATTTTTATCAATGAAAACCAGGAAACTTGTGAAGCCTTTTGAAACAAAATATACAGATAGTGAATCAACTAGAATGAATTCAATACAATAATTATTTTCCTTTTATTATAAAGTACAAAGGTCCCTGCTTGGGCTGGAGTTGCTTATTCTGGTTATGGAGAACAAAGAGAAAAATATTAACCAAGGTACTGTCCAAACACAGGTCATTAGGCAGAATATCAAAGAAGAATGGTGTCTTTTTGTCTAACCACTAGGCTGCACACCTGAAACTAATACAAAATAACATTGAATGTAAACTGTAATCAAAAATTTAAAGAGTATGTTGAACTAATAAAGTCAGACCTAGTAAATCTTAATTATTTTGAAAAGACCTTATTATTCTTCTGAAGTTGAGCCCATCTATCTGTTCTCATATAGGCACTCCTAGCTGTAAACAGGAAACTTTATATTGTAATAACACTCGACATGAAATAAAATTGACTGTCATACTTTTATTTTTTTAAAGATTTTATTTGTTTATTTTTAGAGAAAAGGGAAGATTGGGAGAGAAACATCAGTGTGTTGACGCCTCTCCAGCACCCCCTACGGGGGACCTGGCCCACAACCCAGGCATGTGCCCTGACTGGGAATCATACCGGTGACCCTTTGGTTCACAGGCCAACACTCAATCCACTGAGCCACACCAGCCAGGGCTAACCTCATACTTTTAAAATTCCCACAGTACAGGACATACAGCTCACATGTCCAATAAATACATGTTGATAGTTTATGATTGTTTTTCTCAAAAATTTGACAACTATAGGAAATATTAGCAATCAATGTCTGTAAGTCTAGGATATTTTCCCTTATATTCTGCATTAAAAATTCTCCTGCATTGCCAAGCAATTCTTTGTATCTAATACCTTAATCAACTTTTAGTTACTTGAATATGCTTATGTGTAAATATCTTACTTTATGTGTATTGAGGTCTATGTAGAAGAGGATCATTCTTAATATAATAAGCCTCCTTGAAATTTCATGATAGTCCAAGTAAAATATAAAATAAGTTCTTGTGTCAAGTGTACATGTTGAATGAAAGAAAACAGTTGAGGGTAATGTATATAAGGTGTACATTGTTAAATTTTTGGAATTTATTCTGATAATTTTTTTAAAAATACATAGTCTTTATTATGTTTTTTCCATAATGTTTACACAATGTAATAACATTATCATTGTGAACATGTCTTCAGAAACAGCAGTGAAGACATCTAAGAACTAAGTCAAATTTATTGTACAAACCACATTTAATGGTTTTCTTCTTTCTTTGTTTCTATATGATGCATATCTTTTAAAGTACTAGGTAACTGGTGTTATTTTCCTATATACCATTAAACCTGCTCATTAGGAATGGATGCACAGGGGAACCCAAAACAATGAGTAAGGGTTAATAGGGTGATTTGTTAAAGGTTGAATATATACTTGACATATGCACCAGAGGTCAATCTAAATTAAAATCAATGAAGAACAAAAAAAGATCGGTATTTAAGGACACTATTCATAGATATTAATAAAATGTTATGACTTAATTATTAGTGGGCTTGGGATGTGTTTCCCTGTCATTTTTATTTTTGAGACATACTTTGTTCTGTGTCCTGACTTTTTCTCAGAATCTGAGATGAAGAGATTCAGGACAGGATTTAAATTAGATTGTGTTTGCTTCAGTGCTTTGATTCATTTGACCTAAAGAAACACCGAGGGACAAAGTGTTTGACCTTAGCCATGTCTTCTCTGCTGTGTCACTTCAGCCCCTCTAAGATCTTTAGGAAAGAGTCACTTCTGGAGTCTGGAATCGACTTTTATTGTTGTGTACTGTAAACCAAGAAGGCATTGCTCATTTCTGCTGGCGAAGCATGTGCTCCAGTTATTTTTTCATAGTTGTAGAGCAGATCTATTCTTACTGTTTCCTCGGCTCATGGTAGACTAGGGCATGCTATGTAAGGTGATTGGATGAGAACTTGCTGGAAGAGGTTGAGAGTATGGGTTCTGGAATCAGAAGTCCTGGCATCAAATCCTAGGTTACTTTGGACAGACCACTTAACCTCTGTGTCCATCCATTTCCTCATCTGTAAAATAGCTACCATAAATGTGCGTATCTCATGGGGATGCACTAAGGATTAAATGACTCAATACATGAAATGCACTTAAACTGCCTACAACCTCACAAGTAGTATATAAGTACATTATTTTTATGATAAAAATTCAGGAATACATTCTATGACCTTTCTTTCTTATCTTTGTTTCCCCATCATTACCAAACCCTAGAAAATTGATTTTCAAACTCTAGGGGGCAACTCATTAGTGGTTTGAGAAGTCAACTTGGTAGGTTGCGACTTGTATTGTTCTTCAGTTGAAACAGAATAGAAAATACCAGAATGCATCACACAAAGAGCTAGTATTGTTCCATGAAATATGTGATTCAACTATCAGTAAATGTTAGCTCCCAATTTGAAATGGGTTTTGTTCAGTGCATACATTTTATATCTCCCACCAAACCGGAGGGGAAAGGAAAGATTTGATGGAGTATACAACCATGCACGCAGTCCCAACATAACTAAGATATATGTTACTCTAGTTGATAACTGCGGCATATTTATAGAAGTGATTTTAAACCAGTTATCCTTGTAGAAGGACACAACTTAACTCCTTTTCACATGGTCTGTTATATATAACCCTGGTAGGTTTGGGGTGTGCAAAAGCAGAAGGGTCTGGCATAAATTCTTTGCACTTTTGAGAATCACTGCACTAGACTATAACCTTGTTAACATGCAGCACCCTTCTTTGTGTTTTTTTCTAGTTCCTTACACATTGGAGATGTGTAATACATATATATCTAATAAATTACCAAGTTTCATATAGACTTGTGCTTAAAGAATGTTGGAAACAAGTAATGAAAAATACTCAGTTAAATAAACCCTATGGAACAACTGCTATTGGGGACAAAATATGTTTTACAAGCAATCCGATATAAAGGAAAGAAGTTGTCAGATCTGGACACCAGTGAATATTTGCAGAGGAAAAATAACCCTGTTTCTTTCTGAGGATGCTGTTCTTTATGATCAATGTTAGCAGTTCTCCTTTGCCAGACAGTCTCCAGATATGACATTGCTAAAGTCAGCAATTTGTCTGCCTGCCATCTTGGTTGGATGCAAATACAAGTGTATCTTGCTTTATACAAGAGATAAATGCACAAAGAATACTTATTATTTACAACAGAATTTACAAAAATAAAAATATTAAAGTAAAATAAGTTTATAAATTGTGAATAACATTTTTAATCCTCATGTAAGGATGTGTTTTATTGGTTTTACAGGGAGAGGAAAGGGGGGAGAGAGAGAGCAAGCTATATCTGTGTGAGAGAGAAACATCAATTGCTTGTTTCCCTTATATGCCCCAATGAAGATTAAACCTGCAACCTAAGTGTGTGTCCTGAACAAGAATCAAACCTGCAAACTTTTTGGTGTAGGGGGTGATGTTCCACTCAACTGAGCCACCCAGCCAGGGCAAATTATGAATAACTTTTTATAAATTTCTCAAAATGTTCTTCTACTTTCCTCCATGTCTCATCTCTTTGTAAATATAAACAAATTCACACTTAGTGTAATGGACTCATCTTTACCTGAAAATTCAGGGATTCAAAGTTCCCCCAAAGCGTGCCTTGTACTTCCACTAAAATACATTGTATGTCCTTACCGATGATCCTCTGAGGATCAGTCTGTCTAGTTGCTCTGATTGATAGTCAATCATCATGAAGCTGCATGAGAACAGCAACTTGCCCTTGTCTCTGCTACTGGCATCTCCACAGGAAATGTGGTTATTTGTATGTAGGGCAGATTCCTAGTTGTTTCCAAAGTGGCAAACCCTAGATGGAGTCACACGTTGCTGGATTCCTGCAGTTTCTACTGCATGGAACCATGCTGTCATCCTAGGGCTCTCTATACTGGGCTGCTTCACCAGATGAGAGGTTTCATGTGGAGCTGCTTTGGTGCTCATGCACTCAAATCCTTTGTATCTTCTTGAGCTTCTGTCTGAGGCTCCTCTATCCTGAGGTGTCAGGCAGAATTCATGGGGCTAGTAAGACTACTGTTTTTCAAAAGGCACCACTGCCATGACAACTAGGCCTTAAGGGCTTTGCTGGGCCCTACAAAAAGTTTGAGATCTGAACCTGTAAAAAATCCTAAAATATAAAAAGCCAACTGAAAAGTCCAAATCAACAACTACAAAATATAAAATTATAAAGGGATAGATTCTGAAATCAGACTATCTGTGCTGAGCCATGAAGAGCTGATTTTCTTCATCTGTAAAATGAGAATAACAACAGTATCTAGCCCATGTTGTGAAAATAAAGTCTCTTAATATAGAGTGCTTAATATTGCATGGCACAAAGCATTTGCTCAGTAAAGACTAACTATCACTATCTTAAATTTTCATCATTGAAAAACAGGCAAAGTTGTTGTGACTTTACAAGAATTCTTGATTATGGGTGATGAGGATAGAATTAATATCCAATCTTAAAAATTAAAATAATTTAAAATATAAGACAAATAGATCAAATACAGAATATAAATAGTTTTGATATATTTCATACGATATAGGCTAGAACCTCCAAAAATGAAAGTGTACATCACTTACTGAGGTCTTGAAAACCCTAGTGTTGTGTGTGTGTGTGTGTGTGTGTGTGTAATGGTGGGTGAATTCAGAAGAATGTGTTTTTCAGTATTCAACTCAGAGAAAGAAATAAGCTCTTGGTCCATATCATACTTTCTAAGGATATAAACAAAATGTTGTATCTTTTTCACTCAAAAAGTACCCAATTAAAAATTCTGTTTAGGTGGCTAAAGTTCCAAAGTTCAGGATTTCAGGGAACTCTCAAAATAATTGGTGATGTCTTACATTGTTATTCTCACCAAAGAGTTCTAAAAGGTGAAAACATAAATCTCTAATTGCATACTCATCAAACTCCAAGTGAAAATTAATAGGGTGGAGAACAGTGATAAGAAAATAAAAATGAAAATGAACCAATTGGGAGAACTACCTATGCCTCTGTAGCCTTTGCTTGATGTCCCTTTAATGATAATATATTATATGCCAATCACAATGTACATAATGCATTCACACTTATAGTGGCTGGATATGATTATCCACTCTTATTGAAGGTGAGCATATTACAATACCAAATCAAACGGTCTTGATGGATTATAATAAAGTAGGTACAATTCTAAGCACATTGAACTCATTATATCCCTGTGAGGCAGCTCTCATTACTAGCCAAATTTTTCAGATGAGGGAACTTGGGGCTATTTGACCAAGTCATTCATGCAGTGATGGAGCTACAACATAAACTCACGTCTTCTGACCACATGTTCAGAGTCTTTACTCTGCAGTGTACCAACCCGAAACCTTTAAAAAGTAACCAACCACTTGACATGCTTTTGCTGTAATGACACTACACTTATTCTGCTGTTAAATAATCACAAGATTGGGGAAGTCGTTGAGCCCATTCTCTGTTTCCATGCAGGACAAACTAGAAATCATTTCTGACACATGCAAATCCACCAAGTTTTTAAAGTATCAAGAGGAAAAGACTGTATGACTTTCTGTATTAACATCTAGGTATAAAGAAGAGTTTCTTGCATAGCTATAGACTTATTGCATGTTCTTGGGAAAAGAGGAAAATATCATTAAAAATCCTTTTTATACCACTGAGAAATGCAAAGATAACTCTAATCCAAAACATATCTGTTACAAAATGTCAAGACTTTAGAGAGAGCTGAAGATTGGTAAAGCTTCTATAATTTCATTTTGAGATTGGCAGAAATGAGAAGTGCTGCGGTCTTTCAACAGAAACACCCAAGTCAAATTCATTAGTAATAAAGGTAATTCTACACTTGACATGGCAGTGTGTATTTATTTGCCTTAGGACAGTGGTCAGCAAGCTGTGACCCCATGATCCAGTATGACTCACTACCTGTTTTCGTGTGTTCTGCAAGCAAAAAAAAAATTTGTACTTTAAATGGTTGAAAAAATTAAAATAATATTTTGTGGCAAGTAAAAATTATATGAAATTCAAATGTCATTATCCATCAATGAAGTTTTATTGGAATATAGCCATTCCTTTTCTTTTATGCATCATGATGTCATACTACCAAGCGGTGGCTCTTTACGTTTTTCTTCAGAAATTGCTTGCATCACCTCCACTCAAATTTTATTGGCCAAAACATGTCACAACTTAGTCAAATGAAGAGGCGTGAAGTATAGTCATCTCACAATGAGGGGAACTAATATTAAAAAGAAACATACAGTCCACCAGAGTGTTAAGTGTATAAACTAATGCTTGACACTTTCAAATCCCAACTAGTAAGATAGTTGTGTAAACTTTGGCAACTTACTTAATTTCTTTGTGCTATTTATTATTAGAATGATTTTAATAATAAAAATGACAATGAATGTTTATATCTATTCATATAACATTTGGCTTTGAAAATTGACCCATAACCTTATGCTCCCTCCAGAAAACCTTCCCAATTGCTGGACCACTTGTGCCTCCATAGTGCATAGGTACATACACCAGGCCATGACCACATATAGATCAAAATGCCAAAATAACCCAGATTCCTTTTTATAGCCCCAACTGTGATTATCAGAGTACTTTTTTTTAGTAGGTCCTCAACAATACCTGCTCTACTGAATGAAATTTGAGCCACTACAGCTCTATGGGAAGCTGCCAATAGCAGTGATTGGAACTTGCATTTGACAGTACTGACAAATTTGGCAACTAAAGTGTTTTTAGCACAATGGAAAGGCAAACGAACTCCTTTAGTCTATTGTTACCAGACCACTTCCATGCCTGAGGGTGGCACTGCCCCAGCACAGTCTGTGAAATTTTGACTGTCAGGAGACCTTCATGTTCTTGACCAGCCCAGGAAAAATTTCAATTATGAGCTGGAGTGAGAACAAAGCAAATTTTATTCAGGTAGAGAAAAAGAAAGTGGCCAGGCACAAGTGCTGCTGTGAAAGAAGGAGACGTACGTGTCCACTCCTTATGAATGAGTTGCACACAGGGTCAGTTAGTTCTTGAGATTTCATGTTTCCAAGGCAGGTTGTCTCCAAGCTTTGTGGCACCAAATTCTGACTCTGCCTTCTGGTTGGGAGGGGGCTTATTCCTAATATAAGCCATTCTGGAAGTAGTCCATTCTGGAAGTGTCCTGGCATTTGTCCCCCTCAGCCCCTCTTCCACTTGTGGTGTCAATTTTCATTATAATAATTGTATAATGAGTTTTGGGATTGATCTCTGGTAAATTTTTCTTTCATCTTGGACTAGCCTGGATTTAACTGATTTTGGTTATCTACATCCCTAATTATGGTGATTTAAACCATTGACTCTTAGGCATCTTCAGTTACGGAGGATAGGGTCTTGTGATTTATTAGATGGATATTAATTGCTCATCCATTTGTTCAGTCTTGGTTTCCTAATATCACTTGCCACAGAATTTTCCCAGTTTCTCAATCACCTGTCTCAATATCAGCAACTAACTTTTATGTGGCGCTTTTATGTCACAGGTATTCTTCGTGCACTATCTCATTTGATCGTCACAACACCTCTCCAGCAAATGTTTCATCATTGTTACTTTATAGGCAAAGAAAGTGAGGAACAGTGATGTTAAGCAATTTTTCTAAGGTAATATAATTGAAAAATAGGCAAAGCAGGGTTCAAATGCAGACTGACTAGTCCCAGATTCCATAATCTGAATGCTGGCACAATACTATTCCTGTGGCAGCAGTCATTACCAACTGAATGTTAAAATAACAGTAGCCCTTTGAGAGGTACCTCTGGTCCAGGGGGTTTCAAATTGTGCCCAACACAAATTTAGGTTCTGTGGTGATTACTTTTTTTAAAGATTTTATTTATTTCTTTGCATGTAGCTGTCTAGATCTCCCAACACCATTTGTTGAAGAGACTATTTTTACTCCATTTTAGGCTTCTGTCCCCTTTGTCAAATATGAAACTAAATCACCAACTTACACCATCACAAAAATAAACTCGGGATGGATAAAAGACTTAAATATAAGTCATGACACCATAAAAGTCCTATTGAAGAACATATGCAGGAAAATTTCAGATATCCACATAGCAATATTTTCACCAATATGTCCCCTAGAGCAAGGGACATAAAGGAAAGAATAAAAAAATGAGACCTCATCAAAATAAAAAGCTTCTGCACAGATAAAGAAAACATCAAAAACTGAAAAAGGAACCAAGAGTATGGGAAAATATATTTGCCAATGATGCCTCAGACAAGGATTTGATCTCTAAAATACATAAAGAACTCACATGACTCCACACCAGGAAGACAAACAATCCAATTAAAAAATGGGCAAAGGACCTGAACAGACACTACTCCATGGGGGACATGAGGAAGGCCTAGAGAGATATGATACCATGCTCAGCATCACTAGCTGTCAGAGAGATGGAAATTAAAACCACAATGAGATACCACTTCACACCTGTCACAATAGCCATCATAAAAAAATGAACAAACAATGAGTGCTGGAAAATTTGTTGAGAAAAGGGAACCCTTGTACATTGTTGGTGGGAATGCAGACTGGTGCTGTCACTGTGGAAAACAGTATGGAGTTTCCTCTGAAAACTAAAAATGGAACTGCCTTTTGACCAGGCAATTCCACTGCTGGGATTATACTCTAAGAACACTGAAACACCAATCCAAAAAAACCTATGCACCCCAATGTTCATAGCAGCACAATTTACAATACCCAAGTGTTGGAAGCACCCTAAGTGCCCATCAGAAAATGAGTGGATCAAAAAACTATGGTGCATTTACACAATGGAATACTACACATCAGAAAGAGAGAAGGAGCTCCTACTCTTCATGACAGCATGGATGGAGCTGGAGAGCATTATGCTAAGTGAAATAAGCCAGGCAGTGAAAGACAAATACCATATAATCTCACCTATAAGTGGAACTTAATCAACAAAACAATCAAGCAAAATATAACCAGAGACATTGAAAAAAAAAAGAACAAACTGACAGTAATAAAAGTGGAGGAGGGAAGGGTATAACGGGGGAAAGAAGGGGAAGGGTATTAGGTACATGTATAAAGGACCCACAGACAAAGCCAAAGAAGGGTAGGATTGAGGGTGGGAGGTGGTGGTGTGTGGGGCAGGGGAGAGTGGTGGCAGGAAAATGGAGACAACTGTACTTGAACAGCAATAAAAGAAAGAAAGAAAGAAAGACATTCAAGACTCAGGGACAGCGGCAAGGGCATGATGGATCCTTAAAACCAGGCTCTCAGGTCAGGTCTTTTGACTTGTAGTCCCAAGTATTTCTGCTGTATGTTGCTGCTTCAGGAAGTAAAATGCTACCTTGAGTTATATGTAATTTGCTACTGCAAGAAATGATCAAGTCAACTCATCCTTCCTTGGTGTGTAGTCCAAAGCTGGGAGAGAGATCCATTTGCATAAAATTGGATTGATCTATTTGGATTTTTTATCATACTCTAGGGTATGATAGGATATTATTTTTTCTTCACCTTTTATCATTAAAAATACTTTAGTAGCTAGCCTGTAGATTGCAGTGGATTCTCAAGTTTTATATTACACAATATAGATGGGCTTTTCAATAATTTACACTGTAATGTTTATAATAAGTGCATAGATATTAAAAATTAATGAAGAATAAATAACATTCTAACAATTAGGCTGACTAGGTAGAATTATCCACCAAGGAATGGTGCTGTCAAAATGTACATTAAATGTCTTGATTAACACAACATTTTAAATAGGCTTGTTTGATAATTTTTCAAAAACAGTGGGATACTGCCCTTGCTGGGTAGCTCAGTTGGTTAGAGCATCATCCCCATATGCCAAGGTGCAGGATGGAGCCCCAGTCAGGGCACACACAAGAGGCAACCAATGAATCCCTAAATAAGTGGAACAACAAAAGTCTCTCTCTCTCTCTCTCTCTCTCTCTCTCTCTCTCTCTCTCTCTCTCTCCCCCCAGTAAAATAGATAATTTAAAATATAGAAGCAAAATATGAGGTTTCATCACACCCATGTACATCTCAGCTTCTTTACCACATAAAAATCATAAATTTGTATTCTTTTCAAACTTCAGCATCAAAGCATCTGCTCCTACTCATCTATCTACCTTTTCAAACTTCGAATCCCCTTCCACCAATCATTAACAACAAATTTATGCACAGTCTTTATCTCCCTGAAATATTCGTACTCATTCATTAAAGCACAATTCAAATGTAATTTGAATTGTAAAAGTTTTTCTTATTTTTAGAACCAGTAGAATGTCTTCCTTTGTTTACACTCATGTATAACTTTGAGTATTCTAATAAAAGCAACTATTTTATTTATATATAGTTATCTGTATGCCTTCCATGTCGGACTATAAAACCTTTGAGAATAAGAACTGTTATATTCTTTTGTGAATGTTTGATGCTTAACACAGTGGTCAATATATTTTCTTTGAATGGCAATTATTTTTATCTATCAAAATCCTCATAAGAACCAAGAGTTTAAGGTTTTGACAAAAATATCTACATATTATCAATCATAAGAGGAAAAATATGAACTTTACATCTCTAAAGAGTTCTAGATTGGTTTTAATTTTCATAGGCAGGAGAAAGATTACTTCTCAGAATTTTTGCCAGATTAGTAAAGGTTTAATCATGTACTTGGAGAAACTACTGTGTAAGTGCTATCTTTATTTTAGTCCACAAAGAATCCCATGAAGGATCCTACATTGCATTTGCTCACAATGTCTCTTTAGGCTCCTCTGCCTGTGACAGTAGAAAATCTCTCAGCTGGAATTTGTCTGGCGTTTCCTCCATAATTATACTAGGGTTATGGGTTTTGGAAAGACAGACCATAGATTTTAAGTGCCATTTTTATTATGCCATATCAACACAACTTATCACTGGTAGTGGTAATATTTACCACCTAGCTGAGGTAGTGCTTTGCAGGTTCTCCACTGTAAAGTCATCTGTAAAGTCATTCTTTCCCACTTCCCATACTATACTCTTTGGAACAAAGTCACTTATCGGCAGCCCAAACTTAATGAGTGATGAATTATGTTCCCCTGTCCTTGAGGGTGTAGTATCTGAATAAATATTTTGGAATTATTCTGCAAAGAAAATAATATGTCTATTTTCCATTTACTTATTCACTCATTTATTTTTATCAGTATGGACTTATGGATATTAATTTTATATTTTGGGTTACATTCCAAAAACTACTCTGTTTATTTGCTCAAATTGTTCCAGATTTGGCCACTGGGAGCTCTTTCAATTGGCTTCAGAATTCCTTTGATATACTCTCTTTACTGTGGGTTTGTTAAAGTCTTTCTTACTTTCTAACATTACAAATTACTCCAGCCTCATCTTGTATATTTCCTGGGCGAGTCCTGGAATCAACGCACACTCCAAGGATCCCTGGTTTTTTTTTTTTTTTTATTGGAGAATGGCATTGCACTATCTTTTTTTTCAAACAGTGGCACAATAATGTAGTGGAGAGATGTTGTGGCACGATTCATTCTTAGATGATTTCTGATAAGCTATTTGTCACACATTGTCTCACTGGAAAAGAATTGTGTTCAGTCCAAGCAGCTACTCATGCAGCATGCCTGCAGTACAAACAGCACAAAAAGATTCTCCTGTAAATTCCAAAAGACTCTCTGGCTTCTCATTTTTTCATTCTTAAGGCAGTTGTTTTAAATCCTTCACATTCACAAAGAAGACACAGACAATTATGCTTTGAGATAAAATGTGATAGAAAAGGGAAGCAACCTTTCAAACAGACCATTTGGCAAAACAATCTCCCAATAATAGTAATTATACAGTGTGCCAGTGGCATGGTGGGTATAATTAAGGTGACTAAATAACTGTGTAATAATTATGATGCCAATTTTAGTTTTTAGGTTTTGTAGTATTGTGCAAATTCTGGCTGAAAGGCAAAACCGATCATTTAGGCAATCTATTTCCCTATATAGTATTTATAGTACAATTAAAATGTTCACTGCTGCACTTATCAAAAGTTGTATAAATCTTATATGACATTAATATGTGCCTTAAATAAATGTCGCTGCTAATTATTATAATGTGACCTTTTCATTAATATAAAGACATATGCTGGGACATAAACAGATAAAGGACAAAAGATACCAAGACATTTTAGGGGCACTTTTTTAAAAAAGTATTTCCCCTCGTTGATAAGGGTTTCTTTCCAGCAATATTAAGAAGCAATATGATTAACAACAAATGAAGGTTAAGCATTCTTTCCACTTTCTTAGGCTTGAAATAAAATTAGCCAAATGACCTTTTCACAATTACATAAAATTACTATATTTTATCTGTAGCCTATAAATATACAACTTAAGGAAAGGCAAATACTCTGTTTAATTGGATGTTGAACCAGTCCCCAGTGCTATTTATTTTCCATTGTTTATCTCAGCCTTTGCCATTTCTCATTAGTACAGTTGCACAGATCTTGACTACGTTTTTGACCTCACATATGCTTTGTTTTCCAATAAGAAAAGTCAATGGGCCTTCTGTCTGGAAACTTTATCATATTGTCTGAAGTATTTCCTAAAATAAATACGTCAACCATGGAGCAAAATAAATGCTAGTGATATTCAATGTTTCCTGCCAATAACCAAGCAGCCTGCACTGCCAATGCTTTGCAGTAAGTGGGGCAAGATGGAAGAGCTCTTGACTTTCAAAAAATACTCCACAAAAGCAACGCTATCTGGGTCACTGACAACAAACTACAGTGACCATTTTCTAATAATTAAAACCAGCAATTAGAACCATGTGACAATGGACCAGACAAGAAGAAATGATCTTGAGCCCTGGCTGGTATGGTTCAGTGGATTGAGTGCCAGCCTGTGAACCAAAGATTGCTGGTTCGATTCCCAGTCAGGGCACATGCGTGGGTTGCAGGCCTGGTCCCTGGTAGGGGGCATGTGAGAGGCAACCACACATTGATGCTTCCCTCCCTCTCTTTCTCCTTCCCTTCCCCTCTGTCTAAGAATAAATAAATAAAAATCTTTATAAAAAATAAAAAAGAAGAAATGATCTTGTTACTCAAGCAGAAGCAGGATGTCAGGTTGTTGGAAATTGAATTTCAGCTCAGGTTAGGAAGGTAGGCTGGGTAAACTCTGAGAACTCTTTCAATTTGCAGATAAGTATTTTTTATTTTTAGAACACTAGTGAATTCTAGATATTTGAAATCTGGTTGGAGAAATGAGCTTTCTGCAAATCTAAATTTTAAAACATATTGTCTATGATAAGTTGGGAGGCATTGTTATATCAGAAAAATATTTCATCATGTTATTCTTTCTCTCTCTCCCATTTTATGAACATAATAAAATGAGAAAAGCACACAAAACACTCTGCTCACTGATTCTGGTCCTCATGACCATAGTAACAGACTGTAGCTGCTTTACTAAGTCATTATTTTACCTCTCGACCAGTTCAAGTGAATGAATTCTCATTGAATACATATATGTTTCCATTTCCTCTGCATCCTGTAGAGGGTTATACACAATATAAACAGACCATTTGGCAAAACAGTCTCCCAAATAACAGTCATTATGTAGTTCGCCAGTTGCATGGTGGGTATAATTAAGGTGACTAAATAACTGTAATAATTATGATGCCAATTTTAGTTTGAGAGTTTGTATTTTTAAAGATTAACTTATTTAATACATGTTCCCTGATAAATGTCATATAAGACATATAAGTGGTTACATATACAGTCATGCAGCACTGAACAACAGAGATATGTTCTGAGAAGTGTGCAGCTAGGCGATTTTGTCATTGTCTGAACATTGTAGGGTGCACTTACACAAGCCAAGGTGATATAGCCTCCTCCACATCTAGGCTGTATGGTGCAGCCTATTGCTCCTAGGCTATAGTCCTGTACAGCATGTAACTGAAAGAAACAACATGGAACCAAATCAAGCACAGGAAAAGATGATGCAATCAAGAGCCGGGGTAAACACAAGATGTATGAGTCTGCTAATGACATAACACGACATGCTGTTTCACAGCAAACTTTTTTTTATAAGTAGAAAGTGTACCCTCTAAAATAATGATAAAATATAGTATGGTAAATACATAAAGAAGTAACAAATTTGTTTATTATCATTTTCAAGTATTACATGCTGTACGTAATTATGTATGCTGTAGTTTTATACAGCTGGCAGTGCAGTAGGTTTGTTTACAGAAGCATCACCACAAGCACATGAGGAGTACATTGCACTACAACCATATGATGGCTACAACATCACTAGGCAATAGGAATTTTTCAGCACCATTATAATCTTATGCCACCATTGTTACATATGCCATCCATCATTGACTGAAACTTCATGTGGTATATGACTGTATGTTTACAAAGTAAACACATCATGGTGGAATGGAAAAATTCAATAAATGTTCATATAATAGATGAAATTTGTAGGAAAGGTAAGACTAGAATAGACCAAGGAAGTGATTACTCATTAAAAAGAATTTTGGGAAACTATGTACAGATGTATACAAGCATGTCATTTAGGGGGAAACTAGGTTAATGGAGGTTCATAGGACAGAAGATGAGCATTTAGGTCAGACAAGGAGGTCACTGAGAAGATGTGACCACTGTTTGGAGGAAGTCATTGAGAAGACATGACCATTGGTCGACCTGTGAGCTGGACCTGGGCGATCACAGATTCCTAACCCCTCCCCTGTTCTTGGAATATACATTCCACCCACTATTCTCACAGGGGAAGCCATTTTTAAGGACATAACCTTGAAAGAGCCATGTGTTGTTTAGACCATCTTGATGATATATAAGACTGAACCCTGCTCAGGCATCTATAGCAACTTTTATGATTCTGGGAGATGTGTGTAGAGATCTACTCATCTTGTGGCTGCACGTGATGAGCCACAACTAAGTTCTCTTGCTTAATAAACCTACTATCTACCAATCTGGAGTGACCTGCCTCTTTCTTCTGTATCTTCTTGCTCCATGTATGAGGGCCAATTTCAGATTTCACCTGGGAAGCTCTCACATTTTCAAACCAACAGGACCATGAAGAGTTTCAATTTGATGTCATAGTCAGTGGAGAGACACTGAAATGTTTAGAAAGGCAGAGGAGCAAGTATAATTGTGAGTATCTCCTCCCTGTCATAAAAGCTGGATGTAAATCCTGACTCTACCTTTCACTAGCATTGTGACTCTACAAATGGTTTAATTCTTCTAAATTTCAGTTTTGTCTTTAGAATGGGAATATAATAGTTTTTATCTCACTGGACTGTGTGACAATTAACTGAGGTAATGCATACATATCTCTTAGCATGCTGCCTTGCATGGATTAAATGCTCAATAATCAGTAGCTGTTAGTATTATTAATAATATGAAGCAAGACATTAGAAGAAGAATCCAGAGGATGCAAAATTGCTTCTAAAATCAGTGCAGCGATCAAAACTATTTTAATGTACAGTAAAATCTTACAAATGTTAAATCAGCTAAATTTATTGATTCTCAGAAGCTGTGGTTTACGTACTTTAGTGGAGAGAATAGAAGCAAATCTTTACTTTCAGTACAATCTGTGGATTACTTTTGGATTTAAATATTTTCTGTACAGTCTTGTGGAATACTATAATGTAAATTATAAGTTGTTTTCTGCAGTAAGAACTACCTACTGAGTATTAGGTCATAAAATATTTGCTCACATACTCTCTTATGAAGCTGCGTGCTCTTTGGAGCCAAGGACTTTGAGAGGACAGAGAACAGGGCCACACAGTGGAATGTCATATCCATGTGAGCAGGGCACTGGCATGGCAACAATGTTTCCGGCACGGTTGCTGACTCAGAGTCAGTACTCCATTAATCTTTGCTTGTAGAGTTGTTTTATTTTCATGATATAAAGGAATCCATGCACATTGTTAAAAAAAATCATAAAATATTTCACTTAGCATAATGCTCTCCAGTTCCATGCATGCTTTCGTGAAGGATAGGAGCTCCTTATTCCTTTCTGCTGCGTAGTATTCCGCTGTGTAAATGTACCACAGTTTTTTGACCCACCCATCTGCCGATGGGCATTTAGGCTGTTTCTAGCACTAAGGCTACTGTAAATGGCACTGCTATGAACATTGGGGTGCATAGGTTCTTTTGAACTGGTATTTCAGGAACATGTATAAAGGACCCATGGGCAAAGTAAAGGTGGGAAGGATTGAAGGTGGGAGGTGCAGGTGGGTGGGGAGGGGGAAAGTCGTGGCAGGAAAATGGAGACAACTGTACTCGAACAACAATAAAAAAAGAAAAAAAATCTCACTTAAAATCATAAAATAGTATTAAAAGATTTATAGGAAAATAGAGCAGTCTACTCCTCTCCAAATCTAATCTGACATATCAAAGAGAACTGCTTTAATATCTTTTAAATTTTTCTTCCAACATTCACCTCAATTTTTCTAAAGAATACGCTTGTATCACTGGTCAGGCAATAATTGATTATTGACATTATTTGTGCATTTCTATACATGTAAAATTTCTACTTCCTTACACTTATTGTCCTAACATACTTACATCACAATTTTTGGTTAAAATAGTAAGTTATGTTTTCAATATTACTATGTACAATATTACTATATTTACTATGTAAATATTATTCATTGTTGAACTATGTAGTGTATACCTTTTAAATTCCTTTTCCTGTAGCAGTTTCTCTTGCGCAACAGGCAATATGCCTGATTTTTTCCAGTAGCTTAATTTTCCATGTGCTTGTAACAAATTTTCCAAATATTCAAACAATGTTGTAACATTCCTCTTAATATTTCTCCAAATTCTGGAACAGAGTTTTAGTCACTTCGTCAGTTTGGTTTATTTTTTAAGGCATCCCCCCTCACACCTTACAGGTCTCTGTTCCTTGTGCTTCAGTGTGTGCTTGCTGTGCTCTAGATCTGCTATAGAAACGTCATTCTGAGACTTTCCTTTCACTTGGGGATTCACCTGGGACTTCCTATATCACACTTGTGTTGAATCCCCTCTTCCCAGGATCTCATGTCTTGCTCTTTTTTGGATTACTCTCTTGTGTGGGTGAAAGCATATGCTCAGTGAAAATTGGGGAGATGAATGTCTAGAAATTTGAACTGGACATAAATTCTATTTCAATCTTTTGTTTTTACTGCTATTCTAGCTTTCAGTATTGCATTTTCAAGGTCTGATAATATTCAAATATCTGGCCCTTATTACACTGCCTATTCCATGTCTGGAAGTGTTTTAAAATTATTTTTTATGAAGGTTGTGTGGTATACTGAAGAATGGCTTCCAAAAGATGTCCACTTTCTAATACACAGAACATGTAACTGTCTTCTCCCTCAAAGAGTTTAACATTTAGTTTAGAGAACAAATGCACACATTCAGAGTGATCAGGAAACAGCAGTAGGTAATAATTAATCCACTGCCAAAGTAAAGGTACAATAACATATATGTGGAAATTTAGAAAACATACCTCGGTACAAATCAGAGGATTAAAGCTTTATGTAGCAGATGGGACCTGAGTGATCTCTAAGAATGAATAAGATTAAACAGAAGTTACAGGACACTTAGGCATGGTAAATGTTATGCATAAAAATGACCACTGAGAAGCTGGCCAGTAAGGATAGGTGAGGGGAAGCAGAGGGAGCTGTGTGTGAATAAGGAGCGTAGAATGAGTCCATGGCAAGATTCGAGAGTCAGGCCTATGAGGTAGAAGTCAGATTAAGACAGATGAGCAAGTCCATAATTTAACATTTCTTCAAACAATTATTTTTAAGTACTTGCTGAACATTTATTAGAGGAAGTGGCTGTGAATTATGTGATGACAGAACTACTGAAGAAGGAAGACTCCTGTTGGGCAACCTTTACTTAGCAAAATAAAACTGCTGGGATGAACCCGACTCATCTTCAGATGATTGGTGAATATCTGGTCAGAATGAGTAATTGTTGTTACCTGACACGGAAATACGGACTTGCAGATGTGATTAAATTAAGCTTATTGAGATGGAAGGTTTATCTTGGGTTATCTAGGTGGGGCCAATGTAATCACAAGGCCCTTATATGAGACAGACAGAGGGAGATTTGACTACAGAAATAGAAGACGTGACCATGGAAGGAAGAAGTTGTAGTGATGAGGAAGAGATCATGAGCCAAGGTATGTAGGCAGCATGTGTAAGTTAAAAAAGGCAAGAAAACATATTCTCTCCTAGACACTACGGAAGGAACTATTCTTGCCAATATCTTGAATTTAGCCCAATGCAACATATTTCATATTTCAGGCCCCAGAACTATAAGAGAATAAATTTTAGTTGTTTTAAGTCATCAAGTTTGTGATACTTTGTTACAACTGCAGTAGGAAATTATATTGTGCTGGGCACTTTCAAACTGGAAACAGAAATAATCGCGTACAGGAAATAGTCCCAATAATTTTTTTTAAATTGAATTCTTTGGGGTGACATTGGTTAATAAAATTATATAGGTTTCAAGGTACAATTCTATCATACATCATCTGTATATTGTACTGTGTGCTCACCATCCAAAGTCAAAGTCAAGTCTCCTTCCATCAGCATTTATCCCCCATGCCTTCTTCTACCTCCCCCACCCCATCCTTCTGATAATCACCATGGTGTTGTCTGTTTATGATTTTTTGCTTAATCTCTTCTGAAACAATCCCAATAATTATTTGATAATTTTCCTCTCCTCCACTTCCTGTCCTCTCTAGGATCTTATTAGTAAGATATTGTACTACTCGAATTGATCTTTTAATTTTCTTATTTTTCTCCTCTTAATTTTGGCTTGTCGTTTCATTCTACTTTTTGGCAATAAATTCATTCTTTATTGTTTTATGTTTCTAATAAACTTTCAGACTAGACATGCATACTTTGGCACATGTGTACATGTGTGCACATATAGGAGACTGTTCTGCATGGGGTGGGCCCAGCTCCCACTCAGAAAAGCCAGTGGAAAGCGAGATCTGGCACACAGGCCCCACACCCATGGATAGGCTCTGCCGTGCGGAATTAGGCCTGCATTGTACCTAGGCTGCTTTCAGACTTGCTTTTTGCTAAAAATCCCACACCCTGAACTGAGGCTGCAAATGTTTACTGCATATCTTTAAAGTAACTTCCTAAAATCTACGCTAAACCTCCCCAAGGACAAGTGTAACCAGTTCAACCACTTTTCCTTTTACATTTGCAAATATCCTTCCTTTCTGATGTAATTGGCAACATCCTCTCCTTTGTTTTCTCTAAAAGGTCACCAGCTAAAGTGAACCTGTGCATAGAAAATGAGGAAGATCTTCAATGTAATGTGCCCAGAAAAGCAATAAAAGCCTGTCCAGGCAAGGGTTGGGGCGCTCTCCCCTTGAGAGAGTGGCCTTGCAGTCCCTTTTCCTCCACTGGACTCAGTAGTCCATGTGAATTTGTCTCATCTAAGCCACAACACTGCGGATACTGCTTGCTGGTGACGGCATCACGCACACACACATTTCTTAGAGTTCTTTCTTGTCCTCTGGTTGGTTTTCACGGCACCCTCTTTTATTTTCATGAATGAGTGATATAATATCCATTTCTTTGAAGGTAACAATAATTGATTGCTTTTTATTAGCTTTGAGATGTTTTCATATTCTGATTTTTCTTTTTTCTCTTATCTTTCATGGGAAAGAATGTCATTTATTTTGATATGTAAGGATATTAATTTAAACATGAATTGAAAGCTCTGTGGGCATGAGCAACCCTTGTCAAATAGTATGTTTTATTCTAAGGTGATTGTGTGAGACCTTGATGTTTATTTAAAGGTTACACCCCAAAATCAGTAACTTTAGTGGCACTGTCCAAGAAAAGGTTGTATAAATTTGTAGAGAAAAAATGGGATATGTGAGTGTCTAATTCCTCTGTATACAGAATTTTAGACTATCCTTTTACTTTCAACCCTGCTCCTTAAATGACCTTCTATTATAACTGGTGCTTCCAAATTTGAGATTTTCAGGGATCTGCAGGGAAAATTGATTCACTTCTTGATGTTGCTCTTCTCTGTACACATTTCAGTTTAAGCTCGCAGGTCTCTGCTAAGTCACCACCCTGCCATCCGTCATTTAAAAATGTGTGACATCTTTATCCATTGCCTTGTCTGCCATTCTCTTTGCCCTTGCGGGTTTATAACATTCCCATTGTTGTGTATCATAATTTTAGTGAAATTTCAAGGAGTAGAAATAAAGACAAGAATTCAGTCTGCTATGATGTATTAAAAGTTGCTTATTAAATATATGAGTGAACGAATAGAAAACCAAGACATAGTGAAATGATTAAATATTATGAAGATATACAGCTGTTTGTTGACTATGGTTCCAGTTACACTTCATGTATTTTAAGTTTTTAGTCCTTAAACTTTATAAGACTGACTGAGCAATACTAACAATAGACGTGGTATCAGGGAAACATTATCTATTCTTATCTAATGTTAACTTTTGCTACAGATGAACTTCCAGTCACACACATTTAGCTCTGAACCAATATATTTGGTACTACTGATTTTTACAGAAATAGAAACCTTTTGAGGAAAAGAAGGCACATATTACTATCCAAAAGTTAGAGCAAACTGCTAAACGTTTTATGTCAAGCCATGGTATGCCTAAAAATTGAAACCTGGCGCTCTAACTCAGAGCTTCTTTCCTCTCAATATACTCTGAATGCTCTCAGAAGACCAGATGTCGCTGCAGTGGTTTTATTTGCACTATTATTATTAGCATTTCCCAAAGGAATAAGCAATAATAATAAGAATTATTATTAATATTAATTATTATTAATATTCTTAATAATATTAAGAATTAATAAACTAGAGTGGTAGAAAAATTGAAGATCATTTTATTTATTTAAAATGTAATGATTTTTTAGTTTTATCTAACACAAATTGACTTATAATTATTTATTAAAATGTTAACATTTGGTAATTAAACTTTGCCACACTGCTGCATCACAATTAAAGTTAAAATGCAACCTCCTTCAAAACGATGCTATAAATGTTGGACCCCAAGCCCCACCCACAGCGAGGGCATATAAAAAGCCATCTGCAGTGGCATTGCCCAGACTAAAGTCACCTATACCTCCTTCTCTATCTACTCAAGGACAAGCTCAACAGCTCACACCCCAACACTACGTGTACTTACTACGGTCACTATCATGGTGGCTGCAGCTATGGGTGCTGTGGCTACAAAGGACTGGGCTGTGGATATGGCTGCTGCTATGGCTTCTGCAGAATGGGCTGTAGCTATGGCTGTGGCTAAGGCTACTACTATTGAAGACGTCATACAAGACTCTAATGCTCTACACCTGTACTTCAGAATTCACCAATCTAAACCCCACATGTTGTCAACCTTGCTGATGCCTTGCCTTACAGTGCCCTCTGAGTCTGATACAGCAAACTTTTCCCTTCCTGTATTTAATTCAGGAGAATAGGGAGCATATGTAATTCATCCTCAGAACTCTTGTATGGTCAGATACTGTTACAAATCCTGTCTTTTCATTTGTATGCAAGAGGCATTTCTCTGGTTTCTTAATAAACCTGTTCAATCTGAAATTTAAAAACATGTTGGACCCCAATTACCACATTATTAAGTAAAATATGTATTTTCCCAAATATGTACAATATTGCATGATAATGTGTATTATACATATACATTACATGTATGATTTGTAACCAAAATTATAAAATATTTAGTGGTTCTAATAGGAGTTATTTATATCAAGTGAATTAATAATATGCCTTTTAAGGATCTCTTTATTTTTTAAATTGATTTTCTTCTGGCTATGTATGTCATCTGAGCACTATTATTTAATTATATCATAAGGCTATTTATGTATGTGATATGCTCTGAATATTAAGCTATACTTCATTTGTATAATGAACTAAATGAGTCTTCCATGGCTAGTAGTTATAGTCATTTCCTTATCTTGCTACTCAGGAATTTTTAGGCAAATATAATAGAAAGGAATGAACACTTTGACCTTAAAAACACAATACGGTGTGTTCTTTTTGATCTGGGAGATGTTTTTAGTTATTAAAAGATACAACACATAGTAGGGGACCAAAGTGAAAATTCATTTTCTAAATATAAGGGATAGAATGAAATAAAATTAATATAATTATTTAATAAATTCATTAATTTATACACTACTTCTGCTGTATGAATATCACTACGGTTATTATCTTATTCTTTCAATAAGTAATGTAATGAATATTTCCTGAGCATCTGCTATGTGCTAGGCAGCATAATAAGTATTGGGAATTGTGTGTTGAAAATCATATGGAGGCATGGTCTATATCTTCATGAATATTACATTATAGTAGGGAAACTAATGAGAAACAAGTAAATTATTAAACAAGATAGATTCAGACTCAGGGGATGGTAAATCTTATAAAAAACATTAAATCAGACTAAGAATAGAGAGTTCTTGTCATGGCAGGGGCTATAATTTTTGGTAGGATGATCTTGGAAGATCTATGAAGAGATGACATTTGAATAGATCTGAATGACAAGAGGTTATGAGCTATGTAAGGATCTTAGAGAAGAGCTATCCATGAAGGAAAAGCATGAACAACATGTATTGATTAAAAACAAACTGTGAAAAACTGATATATTTTTCATCTTAGGTCAAATTGCAAGAGTGGTATTTGAAAAAAAATATAGAAAGCTTTTTCTGTCTGTATTTTTTCTGTATTTTTTGCCAATTATTTCTGGCCTGCACAGTTTAATCAGCTGATGTCTTATTGGGGGTCCCTTGTAGGTAACTGGCTTTCTGTTGCTGCTCAAGATTTTCTTTGTCTTTAACCTTTTGCATTTTAATTATGATGTGTCTTGGTGTGAGCCTCTTGGGATTCATTTTGTTTAAAACTTTTTGTGCTTACTGGACTTGTATGTTTATTTCCTGCACCAGGTTAGGGAAGTTTTCTGTCATTACTTATTTTTTTGCTTAAATTTTTTTTTTTATATATCAAAAGGCTTACTTTAGTAACATGCTATCCCAAGGAAAGAACCCAACACCCCCTTGTCAGTAACATACATGCACAAGTTGACCAGCCAACTCCTATTTCTAAACCCCTGCACATACATGTGTCTTTACACTAAAACCAGGGGACTCAGGTGACTGCTGCTGCCATACATGCTTCTTCCTGTTAACTGACCAGCATCCACCACCTCCTGAAATGGCAGCAGGACACACAGAAACCCTTAAATGGTAGTGAGGGTTTAACAGCCCCTAACAGCCAACTCTTCAAGCACCTCCACCCTCACCCCCTACTCAAAAGGAGCCTTTTTCTAACAGACTACTCACCTCAAATTTGGCTCCTGGTGACCAGAATCGTTTTTCTCCTTTAGAAAAAGCACACATATCTGCACACCCATATATGTATTTTTTGTTTTTGCATTTAAATACAAAATTACTAGTCTGATTTGTGTTATACATGGAGGACCAAAGAATGAGAGCTTTTTCTTCTAAAGTAGGGCTATCCATTCCATTCCTTTATGCTGAGTTTGTCTTGAAGTGAAGGCATTTAGCCCCAGGCCAGGGAAGTACAGCACAGAGAGACTTGTCTTCCTGCCTGACTCCCATGCTCCCCTCTCTCCTAAATGTCACTTCCATTAGAAATCTGGTTATAAACTTTTAAGAAATGGAAGCCCATTCCATGTCTCTGCCCCTTCTATCAGTCTTAGTGTGGCTTCTTTTTTAAGTCCCTGTTCGTAGGACTTTCCTTCAGCTAGATTTTAGGCTGTTCTGGATGATGGTTGTTCTGCAGTTTAGTTGTCATTTTGATGTGGTTGTGGAAGATTCAAGTCCACATTTACCTATGCCACCATCTTGACCAGAAGTGCATCAATATTTATTATTTTTATTGATGACAGGTAAGTGACACTGAAGCAGGGTGCAGCCAAGAGGAGGGCCCCAAGAAGGGATTTATAATGGGGTCCAGGACTCGGGGTGTCCAGGAAATATTAGAAAAATGTATGTAGGATGTCTTCACCCCCACAGGCCTGAGCCAAGGGGGATGGGACACATGGAACAGGGCCATTCAGAGCTGTTTTGGGTAGCAACAGCTTTGCAGCTAACCCCAGGCACGGTCATTTAACATATCTATAACCTTTAACTGGTTTCATGGATATGTTAAATAGCTGTGGCCCTGCTTTGAGCCAGGGAGATGGGAGTGACTTCCACCCATGATGGGACTGGGAAGCAACTCCCCCTGGTTACAGCACCTGCGTGAGAGCTTGGAGATGATTGGCTCCATGCCATGGAGGCCACACCTGCCCAGACTTACTATGGCAGCCCAGTAAAGCTGGAAGAATACGGGGATGCTGGCAGGTGTAGCTGACTGTAGGAGGAGTCAGAAATGGGGCTGCAAAGGAAGATGGGCACTGGGATTTAAACCTAGGCCTGGCAGCCATAGGAAGAAGAGACCACGCGGCTCCAAAGTAGTAGGGAGGACCACAAGGTTTTGGGGGAGAAAGAGGAGACCACGCGGCTCCAAAGTAAATGGGGAGGAGACCATGTGGCTCTGAAGGAAGGAGTAGACCACGCGGCTCTGAAGTAAATGGGAGAACCACGAGGTTCTGAGGGGAAAGGAAGAGGACCACGCGGTTCTGAAATGGGTAAAAGGACCACAAGGTTCTGAAGGAGAGTAGAGAGGACCATGTAGTTTTGGGGTGCTTCTTTTTGCCACGTGGCTTAGGCAGCAGGAGAGACTTTGCCGGGAAGAAAAGGGGAGAAAGGACTCTTGCTGGTGGGCCATGAGAAGGTGCCACATGGCTTTGGATTAACTGGGGATTGCAGCAGCCACACAGCGGATGGTGCCGGGAGCCTGAATCACGGACTTCTACTTCTTTTCCTGAGACACGGTACCCCGGACTGGGCACAGGGAGAGGGAAGGACTGTGCATCTGTGGGTATTCTAGAGGACTTTAGTATCTTATTGAAGACATTAGGTCATTATTCTAAGTTTGTGTAACTTTCAAATAAACAATTCCTTTCCTTTTCACCAGTCTCTGGCATTGAGAGACGTCTTTCCTCTGGCGGCGGGCATTTCGAACCTAGCAGGTGGGCGTGGGGGAAGGAACCTCCAGAGACAGAAAGGGGGAATCCTTTCTGTAATAATTTATCGTGAACTTCCCCCCCTTGCTCTGTAACAACACTATATTAGATTATTGTATATGATGAGTTATGTAGCTACGTTTACCTATGCTTTCTTTTATGACTTCTTGGTGTCCTGTGTTGCATTTGAAAGGCCCAACAAGTTTTAAAGCACACATTATTTTCTGGAACTTTATTATTTATATTTTAGTGTAAGTACTAAGGCAATTACCAGTTCTGTTTTTCCCCAAATAAGTACTCACTTCTACTAACATCATTTATTAAACTGTTATTTCTAAGTGGTGGTGGGAAAATGGAGACAACTGTATTCAAACATTAATAAAAAAATATTTTAAAAAACATTATTTCTGTCAGTGATTTGAAATGTCACTTTCATCATAATCTAAATACCTATATATAGTTAGTATAGTTACATATACAGCTGGATGATTTATTCCGCGCTATTCATCTGTCTGTTTTTGTGTGTGTACTCATGATTTAAAAATACAGACAGAATCATGGGATTAAAGTTTTGTTTATGCATATGGAGCCTAAATGAAAAAACACAAATTGGTTCACTTATGCAGTGAGGCAGAAGATGTAACCGTACCACAGAAGTATTGAAAACAGTCGCTGTTGCTGTGAACTAACCTCAAATAAGTAATTGACAAGAGTCAGGATTCCTGTGTTATAACTGCTTCCGGGCGGAGAATAGCAGGGAGATGAGGCAGGTGAAAGACGTGAGAAAGGTATGAAAGTTGAGGACAGCTCATGAAGGACCTTATTCATACTAAGAAGTTTGCTCTTCATTTTGTTGACAGTAGGAAACCTTTGACAAATTTAAAGATAAGGAGTGACTCAGTCAGAATCTGTTTTGGAAAGATTATGACAGTGGCAGAGGAGAGGATTGAGACTGATAAAGATAACATGGTAGAATAAAAGTTCTGTGTGTAGATTTTTGCTTTTTTTTTTTTTTTCAGCAAACTCTTACAGGAAAGTGAAATCTTTTGCTTATCTTGTCATTAAGTGATTCAGGCATTTTTTTTTTTCCTGGCTCTGCTTACGGAATTACAGTTCTCTCCTCTGAGAATACGGCTTTTTTTACTTTAATTTTTTTAAGTGTCCATTGCTGGTGTGGTTCAGTGGATTGAGCACCGGCCTACAAACCAAAGGGTTGCCAATTCGATTCCCAGTCACGGCACAGGCCTGGGTTGTGGGCAGGACCCCGGTAGGGAGCATGTAAGAGGCAACCACACATTGATGTTTCTCTCCCTCTGTCCCTCCTTCCCCCTCTCTCTAAAAATAAATAAATAAAATCTTAAAAGATAATTTTTTTAAAAATATGAGCTAATCTGATGACCCTCATAAGTAAAGTTGTTTGGCAAAGGACAATACACTTCTTTTTGGCCATAGTTGCCTTTTGTTCTGTTGTCTGATCCAAGAATGAAACAAAGTGTCAGGAAAGTCCTTATGGGATTGTTATAGCACGGTGAGCTTTCACTCCAATGGGGCCCTGAAGGAAACCTGTTTGAACAAGAAATGCCTTTCAAAAGGAAATGCTTTTTCACAGCTAAATGTCAAGTAAAAAAAAAAAACGTTTTCTTATCTTCATTTTTCCAAGGCAGCAATATTGGAAAGATTTTCTTTTCAAAGTCTCTATCTAGAAAGCAAAAGGCATAATTATAATTTAGGATAGGAGCTATAAATTTTGTATTGAAAAATACTCAAAATGTGAGTTTTATTTTGGATAAAGTTTGTAATGTATGCCTTTATTGCCACTTCAACAATGCTGATTTTAATTTCAGAATGTGGGAGGTGAGGGTGGGAAGGGCAAGGGAGAGTGATGGGGGGGGATGGGGACAACTGTGATTGAACAACAATAAAAAAGAGAATATGAATAAATAACACATAAACATTTTTAAAAAGGCAGTAGTATTTAACTCACTTTTTTTATCCTGATCCTAAAAGAAACAGCATTAAAACTTTAGTTTCATATATAATTTCAAAATATTTTGTAAAGATTTTGTTTTTAAAAATGACCATGATATATAGCCTCTACAATCTGTCCCCAAAATGAATCCCCAAAGGTAGATAGCAGAAAATAAAAGACATGAGTGGGGGAAAGGCAGGCCAGGCTTTGAAACTCAGGGGAGAAGGAGGCTTTGGACTGCTGCAAATAGCACACATACCCTCATCCAAATTAGTTTTCACTTTCATATTTAATACCCTCTCCTTGAGCATGGGCTGGACTTATTGATTCACTTCTTACAAATAAAATATGACAGAATTTATGGGATGCCACTTCTGAAGTCAACTTGATAAAATATTGTGCTTTTTGACTTAGGTGCTTTCCCTCACTCTCTATTGGATCAGTCATCCTGAAGGAAGAAAGCTGCTATGTTGTGCTCTATAGCCTTCTGGAGAAGCTCCTGGTTTCAAACAAGAAAGTTTTGACAGCAACCATGTCAGTGAACTTGGAAATGAATTCTTTCCTTCTCCCGCTGGACCTTCAGAAGTGACCCAGCCTTAGTTGACTGATTGACTGCAACCTCACCAGAGATCTTGTGCCAGAAGCAAAAGATTAGCTGTTCCTGGACTCCTGGACCACAGACACTGAGCTATTTGTTTTCTTAACCTACCCAACTGTAGATAACTAATGCACTGACTCTATCCAGAAGATGGTTGTCAGTTTTGTTTTACTGTTCATTTTCTCAAACTGATATTTTCTCTGTGTCAGAGATACAGTGGATCCCCCTGATTCACATGCAGGTTTGGACAGGAAAGAGACCCAACAGTACTCAGAAATATTCCTTGTATGGTTATTGTGCCTTTAAAATCATTTCTTAATAACCAAATAATGGTAAAATAATATTGATAGGAACTCAAAAAGTACAACCCTTCTCTACCTTATTGCATGACAAAGGCAAACCTTGTCATTTTGTCATGAATCATTGTACATGTATTTATACATGCACAAAAATATGCGCTTTTATGGAGTTCTTGAGGCGATATCTGGGTAAGTAATAATTGTGTAAAAATTGTGATACTACCTGACGACTTAATTGTGTATAAACCACACTTCTAAGCAATTTACATGTAAATACTAGATTAATCACTTTAACAGCTCTTGGAGGGATGCTCCTTATCACAAAGAAATCGACTACGGGAAAGAGGTTAAATGCCTTATCCAATTTACTCAGGCTAGCAGGACTTGAAGCCCCTGTTCCGGCTATAGCGCCGTGTCCCACCTATACCCTCTTTTACCTCCCCCGCACCGCTTTCCCTCCAGTGATTGCCATACTGTTGTCTGTGTCTATGAGTTCTCCCCCTCCCCCAATTCCTTATGCTGTCAGAGGGAAGTGGGGTTGTGGGGCTGGGTAAAAAAAGGTGAAGAAATTAAGTGGTTTTTAACAATTTCAATATATGTACAACTTTTATCTAAAAACAGTTGCCAGTCATTCGTTTTCTTTCTGTAAATAATCTATTGCAGTATTAATGGAGTCATGGAAAATTAGACGGAAGTGAATGAGTATTCAAAGATTACTGAGGAAGGAACTCTATTTAACATACTCTAACCATATACTCTTTTCAGCCCTTGAAAGTATTGGATAATTCAGGCCAAATGTAAACACCACACTGAAATTTATTTTTTCTCTTTTTTTCTTTTTCACTCCATCCCTCAGCCCCAAATCCCCCAGAACTGTCACCCTACTCTCTTATCTATGACTTTGTTACTTCAGTTTGTTCGTTATATTCCACATATGAGTGAAATCCCATATTTTTTCTTTCTCTGACTGGCTTACTTCACTTAGCATAATATTACCCAGGTCCATCCATACTATTGCAAAGGGTAAAATTTTCTTCACTTTTACGGCCGAGTACTATTCCATTGTGTAAATGTGCCATAGTTGTTTTATTTACTCATCTATTAATGGACACTTGGGCCACTATCATATCTTGGTGATTGTAAGTAATGCTGCAGTGAACATAGGGATTCCTATATTCTTTTGAATTAGTTTTTTGGTTTTTTTCAGATAAATTCTCAAAAGTGGAATTATTGGGTCATAAGGTAGTTCCAGCTGTAAGTTTTGAGGTAGCTCTATACTCTTTTCCACAGTGGCTGCACCAGTCTGCATTCCCAGTAACAGGACACTAGGGTTCCCTTTTCTCCATGTCCTTGCCAACACTTGTTTTTATCATTGCTATTCAAATACAGTTGTCTCCACTTTCACCCCACCACACCCCCCATCCTGCCCATCTCTGCCTACTACCCTCAAACCTACACTGTTTGGCTTTGTCCGTGAGTCCTTTATACATGTCCCTTGATGACCCTTCCCCTATTTTCCCCCATTATCCCTCTCCCCTCTCCTCTCTGGTTTCTGTCAGTTTGTTCTTTATTTCAATGTCTCTGGTTACATTTTGCTTGCTTATTTGTTTTGTTGATTAGGTTCCATTTATAGGTGAGATCATATGGTATTTGTCTTTCACTACCTGGCTCATGCTTTCCAGTTCCATCCATGCTGTCATGAAGGGTAGGAGCTCCTTCTTTCTTTCTGCTGCTTAGAATTCCATTGTGTAAATGTACCATAGTTTTTTTTGATCCACTCATTTACTGATGGGCACTTAGGTTGCTTCCAGGACTTGGCTATTGTACATTGTGCTGCTATGAACATTGGGGTGATAGATTCTTTTGAATTGGTGTTTTAGGATTCTTAGACTATAATCCAAGCAGTGGAATTGCTAGGTTAAAAGGCTGTTCCATTTTTAGTTTTCAGAGGAAATTCCATTCTGTTTTCCACAGTGGCTGCACCAGTCTGCATTCCCATCAACAGTGCACTAGGGTTCCCTTTTCTCCGCATCCTCTCCAACACTTGTTTTTTGTTGAGTTATAGATGATAGTCATTCTGACAGGTGTGAGGTAACATCTCGTATGATTTTATTTGCAGTTCTCAAATGATTAGTGATGTTGAAAATCTTTTCATATGTCTATTGGCCATTCATATGTTCTCTTTGTAGAAGTGTTTATTTAGGTCCTTTACCCATTTTTTCATTGATCATTTGTGTGTGCATGTGTGTGTGTGTGTGTGTGTGTGTTGAGTTTTAAAAGTCCGTTATAAATTTTGGATATTAACCCCTTATCAGATGTATCAGTAAATATATTCTCCAATTCAGTGGGTTGCCTTTCATTTTATTGATGGTTTCCTTTGCTGTGCAAAAATGTTTTAGTTTGATGGAGTATGAGTTGTTTATTTGTTCTTTTGTTTCCTTTGCCTGATGAGATATATGAGAAAAAAATGTTACTATGAGAAATGTCTCAGATTTTACTGCCTATGTTTTCTTCTACTCTTTTTATGGTTTCAAGTCTAACATTTAAGTCTTAATCCATTTTGAGTTTATTCTTGTGTGTGATGTAAGAAGGTGGTCTAGTTTCTTTCCTTTTTTTTTTTTGCTATGGTCCACGTAGTTAGGTAAAAATGTGGCCACTTTTACTTCCTGTGTACTGTACTTCTTAGTTTCAGTTATGTTATTAGCATCTAATGAAGATCAGTGAAAGTAAAATGGAAAAAAAGGGAGCCAAAAGAAATCCGTGCCAGTGTAAGCCATACTCCAATCATCTGACCACTCTTTACCCCAATCTCTTGCTACCTCATCATGCATTATCCTTATTATCCTTATTATTTGTATTTAAAGGCAAATCAGGGGTATCTCTTTTGACTTGCTCTGTTTTCTTTGATTCAATCTTTCTCTGAATATCCCTGAACTTTCTTTGAAGTTACTCATTCTACGTGTTGTGTTCTCCGTAGAAAATTGTTCCACCCAGATCATGCTAAAGTCTTAGCACTCTTAGAGTACCACAGGAAGGCAAGATTTCAGTGAATGCTACATAGCACTCTTCAAGGAGTGATGCTACAATCAATTACTCCTCTGCCACAGGCCCAAAGCTTTTGTAGATACTAAAGCTGGAATCAGAGTCAATCCAAACAGAATCTGACAGTGATAGACTCAACCTAATTGTTTTCTAGGCAGTTAACAGTATTTTTTAACCTCACCCAAGGACATGCTTATTGATCTAGAGAGAGGGGGAGGGAAAGAGAGAGGGGAACAGAAACATGGATGTGAGAGAGAAACATTGATCAGTTGCCTCCTGTATGTGCCCCAACCAGGGACCAAACCCATGCCCAAACCCCTTAGGTGTGTGTCCTGACCTACATGACTGGAAATCAAACCTGCTGCTTGGTTCATGGGCTGATGCTCCATCCAACTCAGCCACACCAGCCAGGGCTAGGCCGTTAACTTCTTGAAGGTTTAGAATGTGATTGATCTTCATCTACTCTTAACACACAACCATGTTGAGGTGCATAGGAGCAGCTCAGAGATGAGTGTTGGACTGATTCATTGGCTACTTCATAAACACTCATAGACATAAGATAAGAATAAGCAGAATAGACTCTTCTTGCAAATTTTAGAATGCTGGACTGTCAGAAATCATGTAGTTCAGTATTTCACATTGTGTTATGTATAGAGCCTTTATAAAAAGAAAAAAATAATAATCTCTCATCTCTAGTGTTGGCCTAAACGTTTATTTTGATGTATGTTATTTAAGTGTATGCCAACTTAACACTACGTATAAACTCCTTATGCTTATAGTTCTTATATGACTATAACTTAAAAACATATTGGAAAATTAAACACAGAGCATAACTAAAGAAAACCAAAAATATTTGAACTAGTTACATTAATATAATGTGGTGAAAGACATCTCACTGAAACTAAATTGTAGATCACCATGTGACTATTGTACTCATTGCTATGGTACAAGCTCCTGGGAGTTCTATGTGACTATGTTAAGATGTAACTCAAGTCCACCCCCACTTTCTGTATTCACACTCTGAAACCTTTGTTCAGATGACACACAATGACATCATTTGGCTTTATTTGTCAGAAAAACACCAACAAAAGTTAGTTGTTCCTTGTACTTCTGCTCTAATAAAATCAGCCATGTGAGTCCAAGTTCTAGAGTGCTAGTGCTATCCTCACCCCTGATTCTAACATTCAAAATATCAACTCCCAGAGCCTGTTTTTCTCTTGTATAAAATGAGAATCACAATCTCTATTCTGAAACCCTCACAAAATAGATGTACAGGCTATTTGAAATGACAGCTGTGCGGATTTTAGCCCCTATGTTCATAAGCAATATTGGCCTATAGTATACTTTCTTTGTTGCATCTATATCTGGTTTTGGGATTAAGATGATGCTGGATTTGTAAAAAGAGCTTGGGAGTCTTCTCTCTTCTTGGATCTTTTGGAATAGTCTGAGAATGATAGGGGTTAGCTCTTCCTTAAACGTTTTGTAAAATTCTTCTGTGAAACTGTCCACTCCAAGGCTTTTGTGTGCTGGGAAATTTTTGATTACTGCTTCGATTTCACTAGCTGTTTTTGGTCTGTTCAGGCTTTCTGCTTCTTTTTAATTCAGTTTTGAAAGATTATATTTTTCTAGAAATTTGTCCATTTAACCCAGGTTTTCAAATTTCTTGGCATATAGTTGTTCATGGTAATTTCTTACAATCCTTTCTATTTCTGTGGTATCAGTTGTAATCTCTCCTCTTTCATTTCTGATTTTATTTATTTGGGTCCACTCTCTCTTTTTTTTCTTAATGAATCTGGTTAAAGGCTTGTCGATTTTGTTTGTCTTTTCAAAGAACAAGCTCCTGGATTTATTGATCCTTTGGATTGTTCATTTAGTCTCTATGTCATTTAATTTTGCCCTGATCTTGGTTATTTCCTTCCTTCTACTTGCTCTGGGCTGTCTTTGTTGTTGTTCCTCCAGTTCTTGTAGATGCAGGGTTAGGTTGTTTATTTGAAATTTTTCTATCTTTTTTTAGGTAGGTCTTTATCGCTACGAACTTCCCTCTCAGGACTGCCTTTGCTGTGTCCCAGAAGTTTTAGACCGTTGTGAGTTCATTGTCATTTGTTTCCAGAAACTGTTTGAAACACCAGTTCAAAAGAACCTATGCACCCCAATGTTCATAGCAGCACAATTTACAATACCCAAGTGCTGGAAGCAACCTAAGTGCTCATTAGTAAATGAGTGGATCAAAAAACTATGGTACATTTACACAATGGAATACTACACAGCAGAAAGAAGGATCTCCTACCCTTCACCACAGCGTGGATGGAACTGGAGAGCATTATGCTAAGTGAAATGAACCAGGCAGTGAAAGACAAATACCATATGATCTCACCTATAAGTATAATCTAATCAACAAAACAAATAAGCAAGCAAAACATAACCAGAGACATTGAAATAAAGGACAAACTGACAATAGCCAGAGGGGAAAAAGAGAGTGGGGGTAATAGGGGGAAAAGAGAAGAATCATCAAGAAACATGTATACAGGACCCATGGACAAAGCCTAAGGGGGATAGGATCAAGGGTGGGAGGTGGGGATGAATGGGGTAGGGGGAGAGTGCTGGGGAGAAAATGGAGACAATTGTACTTGAACAACAATAGAAAATAGTAATGAATTTTAAAAAAGAAGTGACAGCTGTGAAAAGGCTTTGCAAATAATAAAGGACTGTGTACTTGTGGGCCTCACTATTTTATAATACCCCTTACCTATTGATAAAACACATCCTGAAAACAGGAACGAGACAAAGTTCAGTCTTTATTTTTCCAGTTGGCCCACATGTGAGATGATCAGCAGGAGAATTTGAGTTTACTCAATATTAATATTTAGCATCACCTTCTTCAAAGGATAAGTAAACTTTACAGTGGAATTAAGTTTATTTTGTTTCTATCCACTTGGGTCTACTAAGATATACATAGCAGGATTTGCCAAATGGCCACCTTGCTCCAAGGTTTTAATTTTGCTCTGAAAGTTTCTGATAATCATATTGACTTTGAAATAACCAATGAGAAAAGGTATCTAGGGAAAGGATAAACAATTTTCTAAACATTATTATCAATATTGCCATGTTCAAATTGCTAATATCCCTGCCTTTCTTGGGGCTTTGTGTGTAAGCTGAAGTCTGTTCAGTTCAAATGGTTTGGGCTGGTGTTCACACATAGTAATTTTGTTTGGAAGCACTTTAGAAACTTAATTAAGCTGGCAGGTTATGTCACTCTCATGGTTCCTATTGAATGCAGTCACACTTGAAAAACTTAAAGGCAAGCTGAAAATCACCTTGGCACAAGTCAATGTACCAATTTTTTTTGTTTGTTTAAATGGTAGAATTTAACACACCTAGTGAAAAATGATCTTATTCATATCCATAGTTCCTAGGACATTCTTTATTCTCTATGTCTCCTGCCAGTATTTCTACAAGTTGCTCCCCTGACTTGAATAGTTTCTTTTCTTTCTACTAGCAGCCCTCCACATTTTATACAGCTAATTAATTCTCTTGCTTGTCAAAGCTAAGGTGAGATGTACCCTCTCCCAATTAGTTTTTAACAGCCTTTCTGATTCTACCCAAGTCATGGTTAGGTATTCCTCCATGTATTTTTGTATTCATGTCATCCATATTAAATTTATCTGTATATGTGTTTTAGTCTTTTTTTATCCATGAATGAATGAAAAGACTGAAGTGTCATTCATTCTTGTAACATGCTTAACAATACTCACCTCACATAGTTATTGTGAAAATTAATAAAATGATGTACTTTATGGGTTGAATATTTGTCCTCCTATCCCCTAAAATATTCATATGTTAAAGTCTCAACCTCCATTACTGTAGAATGTGACCTTATTTGGAGATTGGGTCCTTACAAATGTGATCAGATTAAAAGAGGTCATCAGGGTGGACCTTAATTCAATATGGCCGGTGTTCTTAAAACAAGGAGAAATTTGTACATAGAAACACCTTGAGGAATGATGAATGTGAAGAGACATAAGAAGATGTCCTTATACAAGCCAAGGAGAGAGGCATAGAATAAATTCTTCCCTCACAGCCTTTAGAAATAACAAACCCTGCCTACCCCTTCATCTTAAAATTCTAGTCCCTAGATTATGAGGTAACACATTTCTATTGTTGAAGCCATCCTGTCTGTGGTACTTTGTTATGCCAGCCTTAGGAAACTAGTACACTCATGGGAAGCTTCTGGCCCACAATTGGTAAAAATGTACCGTCTGTTTAAATGTGATCTTTGCAGTGAAGATTTTTCTGACCTTCCTGTTTAGATATAATCCCATACCTTGATACTCCCTGTCCTCCTTCCCTCCTTTATTTTTCTCCATTGTGCTTAACATCTAAGTACAACCTGTTGTACTGCATTTTTTTTTTGTTTTTGTCTTGTTTCCTCTTCTAGAATGTAAACTCCATGCAGGCATATGCACGTGTCAGTTTCCTTTCTGTATCACCTATAAGAATGTCTGCCGTGTAGTAGGTATTTGGTAAATAATGATTAGATGACATCTACTGTTGCTGTTACTGATAAAAGATGAATTTTCCTCCGCAACACCATACCTAAATACTTGCACATGTTCATTCAGTACACTTAGTGACAGGCACTGAGCTGGGTGCTAGGGGTACAGACATAGATATGATGTAGTTTCTCTTCACGAAAGGCTTAGTTTTAGTGGTGGGAAACAGACATGTAGGCAAACCAATGTTCCAAAGAATTTGTCCAGGGTAGGGTAGTGGCATATTAACCCTTAAAGATCTTTTATAAAGGGAGTAATTCTCTTCCCTAACTCATGATGCCATCCTCTATTTTGTTTTGAACTCTCCACAAAGGGATTTATAGATTTAAAGTTTACTTATTGAAGGGCTCTTTGTTGCCTTTACACTCCTTTTGGTGTTACTAGCCTTTACAAGTGCTCACAGCATTTTCTTCCTACCACTGGCTTTGGACTTGTACACAGAAAGCTATAGAGTGGAAAGTCAGCCGTAGAAGGGAAGAGTAATTGTATTTTTCTTTACATGATTATAGAAAGTTAGTCACAGAAGTGAGTATCATATACCCCAACAAACCTCAGAGGGTTCTGAGTCAAAATCATAGTTGCTCCATATCCTAGATGTGTCATTATGAGCAAGTCAATTTAACTGAGTCACAATTTCCTCATCTGTAAAACATAGTTAGAATACCTGCCCTGTTACTTACAAGGTTGTTTGTTGTCAATGGGGCCTACAGAATGCTAGAGTGTATCAGAATGTTTGGCGTCATCCAACCTTATTCTTCATTCTGCAAATGAACAAAGATTCAAAGAGGTTAACCTGATTTATCCCAGGTTAATCAGGTATGGATAATCAGGTCAGGATTCAGTCACACATTTCTTCAATCATTCCACTCTGTCCCACTGACTTTCCATGCTCTACTAACAATTAAGAAATGGATTTGATTACTTTTTCCTTTTTATTGAATTTATTGGGGTGACACTCGTTAACAAAATTATACAAGTTTCAGGCATACAATTCATAACACATCATCTATACCTTGTATTGTGAGTTTACCACCCCAAGTCAAATCTCCTTCCATCTCCATTTATCCCCCCTATACTCTCCTCCAACTACCCCCACCCCCTTCCCTTAGCAGTCCCAAAACTGTTGACCATTTCCATGAGTTTTTTCTCTTTTGTTTTTTCTCCTCAATCCCTCCACCCTCCCTATCCTCCCAACCCCACCCCACCTCCAACACCTGTTAGCCTACACTCTGTCTATGGTACTATTTCTATTTTGTTTAATAGTTCATTTTGTTTATTAGATTCCATATATGTGGGAAATCATATGGTACTTATCTTTTTCTCACTTGGTTATTTCACTTAACATAATGTTCTCCACACCAATGCATGCTGTTTCAAAGAGTAAGATTTCCTTTTTTTTTTAATGGCTGAGTAATACTCCATTATGTAAATGTACCATAGCTTTTTTATCCACTAATTCACTGATGGATGGGCTGCTTCCAAATCTTGGCTATTGTAATTAATGCTGCAATGAAGAAAGGGATGCATATATTCTTTCAACTTAGTGTTTCATGGTTCTTTGAATAAATTCCTGGCAGTGGAATCACCAGGTCAAAAGGCAGTTTCATTTTTAGTTTTTTGAGGAAATTCCATACTGTTTTCCTCAGTGGCTGTACCAGCCTGCATTCCCACTCACAGTGCATGAGGCTTCCTTTTTTTCCACATCCTTGCCAGCACTTGTTTTTCTGTTAATTTATTGATGAGAATCATTCTGACAGGTGGGAAGTGATAGCTCATTGTGGTTTTTATTTGCATTTCTCTGATGATTAGTGATGTCAAGAATTTTTTCATACATTCATTGACCATCTGTATGTACTCTTTTGAGAGCTATCTATTCAGGTCTTCTGCCCATTTTTTAATTGGATTGTTTAGTTTTTGGTGTTGAGTTTTATAAACTCATATCTTAAAATTGACATGTAAGTGCCTCTTGACAACTGGTAAGAAAATCACAAAGCAGCAAGTCTGTATTCTATAGTCTACAACAGTTAAATGTTTATACTGAGCTAAATTTTAAAAGACTTAATCAACAAAAGAAAAAAGCAAACAATATAACAATATAACCAGAGACATTGAAATTAAGAACAATCTAACAATAGCCAGGGGCGAGTGGGGAGGGGACAATGAGGAGAGGGGATTACAGGAACTACTATAAAGGACACATGGACAAAATCAAGGGGGAAGGGGGAGGTGGGGGAGGGAGGGGGGATTGACTGGGGTAGGGTGGAGGGATGGGGAGAAAAGGCAGAGAATTGTAACTGAATAACAATAAAAATTAAATAAATAAATAAAAGACTCAATTCAGTTTTATGCCAATAATATTACTTACAAATGCTAAATTCAATACAAAATTTTATAGAAGAGACCAAAACAGGGAGTATTTTTTTAAATTTACTTTATCTCTTGTTGCTTACATTTAAAATTCTCTTCTATACTAAGGAGGATTTAGCTGAAATAAAGGTATTTCCTATTCATTAGAGGAAATATTTTCTATTCATGAAACAAAGCTTGAAATTGAATTAAAATAATTTAATTACACTATATAATTACCTTCCACAATCTTTAAAGTCAAGAGGCCCAAGGGATCTGGCTATTTGTAGAGATGTTTAATCCTTTTTTTACTTTAGTATTCATTAAACAAAGGTAATTCCTTCCTAATTCCCCTCTGACACACATTATGCCTCAAAAGAAGAAAAGACCTTAAACAGAGTACTTTCTTTAAACAGAGCTGCTGAGTATGTCAAATTATTCAGGCAAGAACTCAGTGAAAAACTAAAACAGTAGTTTCAAATAGATGACACTGTGTTTCAAGAACAAAAATATGTTAAACTATTAGAGCATGACTTAAGCTACCAATGGGAAATGTCAGTGAGCTGCAAATGCATGCCTGAGATTTCAATATCATTCCAAAGTTTATCCATCCCTTAAAAGTCATTTATGCAAATGTACACCAAAGTAAGGGAAGGAAATATGAGAGGTGAGTGAGAGACACATAACCAATTATGAAAAATCTACTTCACAGTTCCAAGATGCCTTTGTTCCTAATAGATTGATATGGATAGTGAATTCCTTTCTTCTGAAAATGAGGACCCCTGGCCACTGAAGTTGTACTCGTGTTTCTTTATTTGGTTGACTAATCTATCTCCTTCTTTTGCTGGAAAACCTAGATGGACCATGACAAGAGGTGGTTTGAGGGAAGAGATAATTTGAAAAGATGGCAGCTATGAGAGAGAGAAAAAGAAGCACTCAAACAATTTCTCCTGGGTAAATACCTAGGAGGAGAACTGCTGTGTCATAGAGTCAAATACAGATTTGATTTTATTCAAAATGCTAATTTTTAAAAAAGTGGAAACAAAATTTTGCAATTCGTCAGCAATGTATGCAATTTTTGGTTGTTCTATATCATTGCCTATCTCACACCTGTTAGAATGGCTATCATCAACAAGACAACTACTAATAACAAGTGTTGCAGAGGTTGTGGAGAAAAAGGCACCCTCATTCACTGCTGTTAGCAATGTAAAGTGATACAGTCACTATGGAAAACAGTATGGAGAGTACTCAAAAAATTAAGAATAGAGTTCCCATGTTATCCAGCAACCCCTCTTCTGGATATCCATCCAAAAAACTTGAAAACATTTATTTGCAAACATATATGCACCCTTATGCTCATTGCAGCATTATTCTTGGTGGCCAACACATGGAAACAACAGAAGTGTCCTTAATGGACAGACTGGGTAAAGATGTGGTACATACGTACGATGGAATACTAGTCGGCTATAAGAAAAGATGAAAAACTACCATTTGTGACTCCAAAGAAATCCCTAGTCCCTTCTACCATGTCAGGACCACCACCCTTCCACCAGGTGCCTTTATCTTGGACTTGCAGCTTCCAGAACTGTGAGAACCAAGGCTAATTGGTTTGTCATATTTTGTTATTGTAGCTCAAACAAATGAAGACAGTAGTAATGATTACTATGGTTGTGGCAGTGGTAGTAGGAGTAGTAGTACCAGTTTACATATGTGATCATCTACTGTATCAAACACCATTACACACTTTACATGCATGGTTTCAATCACTCTTCAAAATAACTTTGAAGTAGGTTCTGTTATTATTTATATTTTACATATGAAAAACTGATGAACTTATTCAACTTTTTACAACTAGAAAATGATAAGTCCAAGATTCAACCTAAGCTTGACTGTGTGCCTATGAAGTATAAACTTTTACCTTTTTTTTTCTCTTTTTAAATTTATTTTTTTCTTTTTTTAATTTTTTTCTTTTTTAAATATATTTATTGATTATGCTATTACAGTTGTCCCATTTCCCCCCCCTCACTCCACTCCATCCTGCCCACCCCCTCCCTCCCACATTCCCCCTCTATAGTTCATGTCCATGGGTCATACATATAAGTTCTTTGGCTTCTACATTTCCTACACTATTCTTACCCTCCCCCTGTCTGTTTTCCACCTATTATTTATGCTACTTATTCCCTGTACCTTTTCCCCCGTCTCCCCCTCCCATTCCCCTGTTGATAACCCTCCATGTGAGCTCCATTTCTGTGGTTCCATTCCTGTTCTAGTTGTTTGCTTAGTTTGCTTTTATTTTTGTTTTAGGTGTGGTTGTTAATAACTGAGTTTGCTGTCATTCTTACTGTTCATATTTTTTATCTTCTTTTTCTTAGGTAACTCCCTTTAACATTTCATATAATAAGGGCTTGGTGATGATGAACTCCTTTAACTTGACCTTATCTGAGAAGCACTTTATCTGCCCTTCCATTCTAAATGATAGCTTTGCTGGATACAGTAATCTTGGATGTAGGTCCTTGCCTTTCATGACTTGGAATACTTCTTTCCAGCCCCTTCTTGCCTGTAAGGTCTCTTTGGAGAAATCAGCTGACAGTCTTATGGGAACTCCTTTGGAGGTAACTGTGTCCTTTCCTCTTGCTGCTTCTAAGATTCTCTCCTTCTGTTTCATCTTGGGGAATGTAATTATGATGTGCCTTGGTGTGTTCCTCTTTGGGTCCAGCTTCTTTGGGACTCTCTGAGCTTCCTGGACTTCCTGGAAGTGTATTTCCTTTGCCCGATTAGGGAAGTTCTCCTTCATTATTTGTTCAAATAAGTTTTCAATTTTTTGTTCTTCCTCTTCTCCTTCTGGCACCCCTATAATTCGGATGTTGGAACGTTTCAAGATGTCCTGGAGGTTCCTAAGTCTCTCCTCATTTTTCCGAATTCTTGTTTCTTCATTCTTTTCTGGTTGGATGTTTCTTTCTTCCTTCTGGTCCACACTGTTGATTTGAGTCCCAGTTTCCTTCGCATCACTATTGGTTCCCTGTACATTTTCCTTTGTTTCTCTTAGCATAGCCTTCATTTTTTTCATCTGGTTTTCAACCAAATTCAACCAATTCTGTGAGCTTCTTGATTACCAGTGTTTTGAACTGTACATCTGATAGGTTGGCTATCTGTTCACTGCTTAGTTGAATTATTTCTGGAGCTTTGAAGTGTTCTGTCATTTGGGCCATTTTTTTTTTTTTTTTTTTTTTTTTGTCTTGGTGCGTCTGTTGCTTAAAGGGGCAGAGCTTTAGGTGTTCCCCGGGGCGGGTAACGCTGGTCGCTGAGCTGTGATGCTGTACGTGGGGGAGGGGCCGAGAGGGAGCAATGGCGCCTGCTCCACTCTCCCCGGATTTCAGTCACTCCCTCCGCTACCCACAATCAAATTGGGCCCCTCTGGTGCTGGTTCCTGAGTGGGTGGGCTTGTGCATGCCCTAGGCCCGTGTGGGTCTCTCCAACGACCTCTCCTGTGAGGCTGGGAGTTTCTCCTGCTGCCGCCCCAACCCCCACGGATATTTTCAATCAGAGGTTTGAGGCTTTATTTCGTCGCGCTGGAGCCCTGGGTCCTGCCATTCGTCCAGGTTTATCTATGTGCGAATGTAGGGCCACGGGGTCTGGTAGTGGTCAGACTGCCTGCGCCATTTGTCCCACACTCTGCCAGTCTCAGTCCCACCACGGCAACTCGAGTCCTCTCTGCCCCTGACCCAGGCTGCCCATCTCCGCCCCTCCTACCAGTCTGGATGAAGTTTATTTTTTATCTCCTTGGTGTCGGACTTCCTTGCCTTTCGACTTTCTGTCAGTTCTGGTTGTGCGAGGAGGCGCAGTGTGTCTACCTATGCCTCCATCTTGGTTCTCCCATTTTTCTATAGTGCATCTAAAATAAATTAAATAAAGGAAAACAAAGGAAAAATAACCCTAAAACCCAAATAAATTCATAAGAGGGAAAACAGTAAAAATGAAACCACCAGAGAAATTTTAATACCCAATCCCTTGCTTTGTCAAAATTATCCTCTAGCTCCTGAGCTTCTGTATATGATGTGTGGTAGCATGTACTCAATATGTCACTCAAGCAACAATCCAGAATTAAGATGTCTATTCACATAGGCTGAAATCTTCTAAGTCACTCTGAAAATGTGATGTTCAGGGTCAAATACAACACCAGGGATAGAGTAATTCGAGACAGTTTCTATAATGGAAATGTGCAAGGCTTTTAGATTTGAGCATATAGACAAAGCCACATATGGATAATGATTTTAAATTCAGCTGATTAATTGTTTCCTTTCATAAGTTGTTTTCCTGACTGGTCAGTATACTTGAGGGTAAGTTAGTGTGGAAAGAAAAATAGAATTTTCCTTTTATAACTGACTTTTTCATATAAAATTCTTTTCTTTAGAAATTGTCAGTGAGCTGACAATTTAGCCCTAACAGAGTAGTTAGGGCTAACTTAAACTTAGAACACCAACTTAAAGTGTTAGAAAAATTATTTTTCATTTTTACATTGTGGATGACATACACACCAACACACACACAAACAGATACAAACACACACAAACTTTAGGCCTTTTAAAAAATCAATGCTGCATTTGCAGTGAGTGCATGAATATAAAATGTTCAGAATTTTTAACTCTCCTAATCATATTGCACATCTGTATTTTACAAGTTCCTCTTTAGCCTAGTAGCTTTAAGAATAAACTGAGTATTGATTTCTTTTTATTCTATTGATTTCCCTGTGCATTTAAACTTGTACTTGTGAGGCATATAAAAATAATGGAGGCATCATCTCAATGGGCATTGTCATTGTCCATCTATAAACTTTCCTTTTTTTCTGTGTTATTGGCGATTTTGTTATTATCAGACTGACAAAACATGGGGGAGGAGAGATAAATTTATGATTTACTAAATGTCTTAATTTCAAAATGCAGGCAATATGAGGAAGGTCCAAAGTTCTATGTAAGACTCTGCCTACACAATAGCAAGTAAATATCTTTTCCTGAAATTGCTCAGTAAGTACAATCATTCTGTTTCTTTTCTATTAGCTGATATATTTCTGAAGATAAAAGTGCCTTATTTGGCTTTCAGTTAGTCAGATACTACTTTTGATTTGGGAGTTGTATTATTATGTGGCTCCCTAGCTCTCTTCAAACAATTGAATTATTTAATTCCCAAACGTTAAATTTGAGAACACCTGTTAATTTTGACCACACAGACCTGGCAGAAACCTCTCTTTTGAACCAGTACTTAAAACCTGTGCTCCCGTGGAGAAAGAACAGCTAATAAAGCAATCATTGTCCATCCTTAGAAAGTCCCAGATCATCCAAGGGATATCCCATATGGTACATACCTGTCCATAATGATGGCTGACTAAGACACTGATTGGTAATGACAGTGCTGTGGAGGCAATGATTACCACATCTCCCCTACAGGTGGCATATTTGAATTGGGGGTAGTATCCTTATTATAAAATCCCAAGGAAACAAGCCCTCCCTTACATTGCTAAAGGGAATATAAATTTCTTCAAATATTCTAGGAAATAACCTGCTAAGGTCTATTAAAATGAAAAATTTACACTATTTTTGACTTAGCATTTCCACTATTGAATATCCATCATACAGAAATAAGAGAACAGTGCATATCTATGTCTAAGTATATTTTTGTAGTGCTTAAAGCGTATATATACAGCACAAGAAAATTAAGATAAACAGCTTACAAAACCTTAAAATTAGGCAAATTTTATGTACTAAAATGCAGATACTTAAAAATGAGTTAGATCTATAAGTATTAATTGGGAGAAATTTCCTTGAAGTATAATTAAGCATGTTGCAAATTTCATGTAAAGAAAAAGGGAGGAGTTCCTGTATACTCATAGATGATAGGTAGATATATGGATGGAAACATAGAGAGACAGATGGGTGAATGGATAGATGGAAGGGAAGAAGAAAAGATAGAGATAAAAATGTATCTTTCTATATTTGTATAAAATCATTGAGAAAGTGTTTATAGTGATAGGGAATGGGACTGAGTTTTGCTTTGTGTATCTATGAATAGTTTACCTTGATATGGTAATAATATATTAATTTGAAATTATTAAGTAAATTAAAAATGAGGGTTGCCTCCATGATATTCTGCTCTTCCTTCTTTACTAAGCCACTCATGCCCCATTGAGAATAACTGGCCCACAATGTGGTTGGAAAAGATTAAAATGCTTACAAGGCCATTCATACAAGTATGCAGGGTTCAGCAGTAATACCACTGAAGGGAAAGTTAGAGATCATTTTATTAATTTCTCTTATTTTCTGTATGAAAATGTATATTTCCCTTTTTGTCTAATAATCACTATATTTTTGAAGCATCCTCTCTCATATGCACTCCCAAGGCTTCTATGATGGCTATCTTCCAGTAGTATATATTCTGCCCAACCTTTTCCTCTAAGTTTCAGACTATTTTACAACTCCATTATGTTACCTAGAATACCTCAAAAGTGTTATCTTCTTCATCTTTACCACTTCTTCTTTGATTCTTATTCTTTTCTAAAATTTATTTATTTTTTATTGTTTTTCAAGTACAATTGTCTCCATTTTCCCCCATCCTCCACCTCCTGCCCCACCCACCCACACCTTCCACTCTCACTCCATCCCCCCTTTGGTTTTGTCAATATGTCCTTTGTACATGTTCCTTGATGACCCTTTCCCTTCTTTCACCCCTTATCCACCTCCCTCCTCCCCTCTGGTTACTGTCAATCATATGGTATTTGTCTTTCACCACCTGGCTTATTTCACTTAGCATCATGCTCTCCAGTTCCATCCATGTTGTCAATGAAGGGTAGGAGTTCCTTCTTTCTTTGTGCTGTGTAGTATTCCATTGTGTTAATGTACCACTGTTTTTTATCCACTCACTTACTGATGGGCACTTAGGTTGTTTCCAGCACTTGGCTATTGCAAATTGCACTGTATTCTTCACTGTACATAAAAATTATTCTTTTCATGGTGACCAATAACTTCTATGTCTTTAAATCCAAAAATCAATTCTAAGACCCCATTATACTTCAACAATGAGTAGCATTTAATTCAGTTTATCCCTCTCCTCTCCTTGAAATATTTTCTTTCTCTGCCTTTGATATTCTTATCTGCATGTGAAACTTAGACCTACAGCAACCATCTTTTAAGTATGACACAAATAATCACCACATTAAACATGACAGAGTAGAAAAGTAAAAACAGCTCTGGTCTTTATGATTTAGCTGAGTTACTAAATTAAATTTGAAATTGCTCATTTCTGAACTTCTTTTTATGGGAGAGAACAACTTTTGATTGTTGGAAATACTTTCAGTTGCCTTTTAATTAAAGATAATGCCACAATAGTTGATATATTCCCAAATATATATCTCTGACCCAGATTTCCTTGCTATAATTTATATTCATGTATTCAGCTGCCTACTTTATATCCCTAATTGGATGTTTAATAAACTTCTGAAATTTAACAAGTCCGAAGCTGGACTCCTGTTTAACAGAGCCTCCTGAAATTTGCTCCTCCTCCAGGTTTCCCGAATCTTGATAAGTGACAGCAACATCTACCTAGATATTATTGATCTCCTTTTTTTCTTTAATGTCCCACATGTAATTCATCAACAATCTTGTTGAATCTATTTCCATATTATTTCCTGGGCCAAAACACCCCTCAGTACATACATCACTACTATATTTTAATCAAAGTTACACCACCTGTTGCCTAGTTTACTGCAATGGCCTTCTGAATGGTCTTTGTGCTTTTACCCTTTCCCTTTACTATATATTTTTTACACAGCAACAGGTGAGATTCTTATAAAATGTAAATTAGATCATGTCACTCCTCTGCTAAAACTTTTCAATATCATTACAACAGAATAAACTCCTAATTTCTTACCATGTTGTGGTAGATTGAGTTTATTCTTCACCTCTCCTTAAATCAACATCCTTGTTGTCTGATTGTGGGAGGAGTTTATTTTCCCATTTCTTGATTTTAAGCTTGAACTTGTGACTTGCTTTATCTAATGACGTTAGTGAAAATGTTGGTGTGCCACTCTAAACATTCAAATTTAAGAATCGTTATATGCTTATTTTCACCCTTTTGCTGATCTAACATGTCCAGAATAAAATGTCTTAGCTATCTTGCAAGTCTTAAGGAAAGAATGAAAAAGTTGTAAAGTGGAGCCACTCACATGCTACAGCCTGATGTAAAGCTGCTCTGGCCAACCCACAGACCTGCTGTCAAGAGCAGATTCATCTAGCTGAGACCAAACTAAATCACACTGATGTGTGAACATTAGAGAATGAATATAGGTATAAATTACCGAATTGAGGGTGCTTTATTAAGTGGTATGTTATAGTTTTCCAGAGAAAAAGAACCAATAAGAAATATAGATCTGGATAGCTATAGATATATAAGAGGAGATTTATTATAAGAATTGGCTAACATTATTACACAGGCTGAAAGGTCCATGATCTGCCGTCTGCAAGCTGGAGAATCAGGAAAGCTAATGGCATAATTCAGTCCACTTCCAAAGGCCTGAGAACCAGGGAAGCTGATGGTGTAAGTCTGAGGCCAAAAGTCTGTGAATCAGGTGACCAGAGGCCCATGGTATAAGTCCTGGTCTGAAAATGAAGGCCTGAGAATCAAGAGGAAAAAGGGAAGCTAAACTCTTCGTGTACTATGTTTCATCTCTTTTAAGAAATTTGTATACTCATGTCTAATCCAAATGCATATATTGAAATTATAAGACTCATTCAACCACAGATATAAACACTAATTTGTCATCAACCAGTGTTGCATAGTTTTGATAATATTCTACCTAAACACACACATGCACACATATACTTGCACATACACATTAGTCGGCGGGTAAAATGATGAATTTGGTCAAGCAATTACTTCTTGTCATAAATAATTTCTATATACTTCCTATCTTGTTAAAATTTGATTGCTGTCTTCAAAATACATGAATGGTTGAATTTATATTTTTCAAGGTATCTTTTGTGTAGGTAGTCTCGATTTCACTTTGGTAATACTTTTTGTGGTCAATGTTTTCTGCAGGACAAATTGTAGATCTCTGTGAGTTTGTTGTTATGTTTGCCTTCTCTGTCAGTTTTCCTTGCTACCCTCGCAGTCTCTTTTTATTTAAGATTTTATTTATTTATTTTTAGAGAGAGGAGAAGGGAAGGAGAAGAGAGGGAGAGAAACATCAATGTGTGGTTGCCTCTTGTGCGCCCCCAACTGGGGATCTGGCCTGCAACTCAGGCATGTGCTGTGACTGGGAATCAAATCAGTGACCCTTTGGTTTACAGCCCTGCACTCAATCCACTGAGCTACGCCAGCCAGGGCTCCTCACAGTCTCTTGTTTGGAGTGCAACACACTATCTATTGCATAAATGTCTGTTGACTGATGGTCAATGACTCACGGTCTTTATTGCAGAGTATGAGGGATAATAGAGTATACTGGCTAACAGCCCAGTTTGATCTTCTTTTGGGAATTAGAACTGCTTTATTCAGTAGACATGTTGGCTCTATAATTGTATATATTCTTCTTGGCAGAAGAATTGCATTAAACACTAGATAAGATCTCAGGCACTGGAATCAAGAGTTTTGAGTTTGAATGCCTGCCCTGACTCTTATAGTTATGTGAAATATATGCTGTTAGTCTGCTCTCTTCTCAGGCTTCTGGCTCTTGAATAAACCTACTTTCCTTCCATCAGCCCTTGTCTCTCAATTAATGGCTTGCTAAAAGCAGGTAGCTGAACCTGGGTTTGGTATCATCAACACATTGTGCCTTTGTTTCCATAAAAAACGGGTACATTTACACAATGGAATACTACGCAGCAGAAAGAAAGAAGGAGCTCCTACCGTTCATGGATGGAACTGGAGAGAATTATGCTAAGTGTAATGAGCCAGGCAGTGAAAGACAAATACCATATGATCTCACCTATAAGTGAAACCTAATCCACAAAAAAAGCAAGCAAGCAAAATATAACCAGAGACATTGAAGTGAAGAACAAAGTGGCAGTAACCAGAAGGGAGAGGGGAGGAGATAACAGTAGAAAAAGGGGCAGGGTCATCAAGGAACATATATAAAGGACACATGGACAAATCCAAAGGGGGGTAAGACAGAGGGTGGGAGGTGGGGTTGTATGGGGCAGGGGAGAATGGTAGGGGGAAATGGAGACAGCTGTACTTGAACAGCAATTAAAAAAAGACTATCTTTTCTTCTGAGTCATATAATAGATTTTTAGAGTTCTCCAAGTGATCACCACTGAAATTATTTCTGACTGCATTTATAGAAAATCAGAAATGTCAAAGCCAATGAGTTGGGAAAAACTAGACTGAATAAAATGAGAGTTGTGATTTGTTTTCACATTCTTTTTTGGAATGAAATAGAGATAATGGGATTTGACTCATGGATGGCTTTTAACAATGGAATTTTATTTATTATTCACATTTAGGATTCTGACAGACACAGAATATTTATTAATGATGTGCCTCTTCTAAACCACAGAACTCCCTAATTTAGAACATCTTGATAAAATCATTTGCAGAACAATAACATTGATTTGTTAAATTAAGGCCCATATTCACTGCAGTCACTCCTTACTTTATTTTGCTTCACTTTATTGCACCTTGCAAATGTTGCATTTAATTTTTTTTTTTTTACAAACTGAAGGCTAGATCCTCCACAAGCAAGCAAGAAAGTTATAACTCATTGTGATACTCACTTTACTGCAGTAGTCTAGAATAGAACCCATGACCTGGATGAGTATCATAAAATTTATTTCACTGTTTTTAATTTTGTTAAATTTTGTTAAAATATGTTTATTTTTAAATATTTATTTTTATTTTATATTTGTTTAATGTGTACAGCATTGTGGTTGGATAATTATATACTTTACAAGTGATGTCCCTGATAATTCTAGTAATTACCCTGCACCATACATAAAAAATATATATATATTTACATATTATTTTATTTTCAGGAAATATTTGGCCTATGAAGCTGATGCTATTATAGTATAGTGCTCTGTTTTGTATGTGTTCTTGTCAATAAGCTAAAAGAAGAATCCAAAGACCATGGGAGTCTTCCCAGCTTCGTTACTACTTTCTGAGTGATTGCGAGACACACGTCATTTGAACTTTGTTTGGCTCAGTTCCCTTATCTTTGAGGAGGCTACTAATGCCACCTCTCCCCTTCAAAGAACAGTTAAAGGAGTTAATTAGATTTTCAACCAGTTGTGCAGTATCTAGACAGCACTTTTGTTCTGGATTCTAAATCTGAGTTAGTTTATTCAGTTGCTTGGGTTCTAGTGATAACGAGGGATGTGACAAGTTATCCGTGCATAGGGGAATAGTGTACCATGCTGTAAAGCCACAACTGCAGCCTTCCCCATCAGGTAAATGTATGTCTTCAATCACGAAGGCTAAGCAGGAACAGCCACAAGAGCCCAGATGTTTTAGCATTGTGTAATGAGAACAGCAACACTTCTGGAGTCCTGACAGCTCCGTGCTGACTATCTGTAGGATCCTGGGTACATTACTAACCTCTATGTTTCTCAGCTATTTCATCTCCAAAATGGAGACAAATTTACCCATAATGCTTGAATTATTTTTCTGTATTAAAATGACATAAAATATGTGAAGAACACTGTGGAGGGTACTGTAGCACCTGGCAATGGTTCACAAATTTATTTTTCTCCCCTACTCCACATTTAATATTATCCACCACCCTATCGAAAACGCACCTCTGATGTTTCTTCATCATTATTATTGATGTAGTTGATAAGACCACCTATCACTTAGTTATATGAATATTAATAGAGATCAAGTATCTTTGAATATTATCCAAATATTTTAAAGAGATAAGAGGTTTGTTAGTATTCTACAAGGCAGTGTGCATCCTTTGCCTTTTTCATGGGAAAAAATAGATAAAGAATTATTTGCTGGCTTTGGTATCTTTGCCCATTCTGATTTGTGAGATTTATCCCACCAATTTTAAGTAGTGACCTCAGTGTTATCACAGTCAAATTTCAGTTAATCCAGCTAATGTGAGAGACTATTAGCATAGATAATGCAGTTAATCAAATCATCTGTTTTGAACATTCTACATTTCTTCTCTACTGCCTAAGTTCCAAAGATCTCATAGTGATGATGGGGTCAAATCAAAGCTGATAAGAAGGAGGGTATGGGGGTGGTGAATTACAATATTTTCCTCTTGCCCTGCTTGATATAACTCTCTGATTCCAAAAGTATTTATGAAATGACCATGATAGTAACATGAGAGAAACATAAACCAGTAAACATAATAGGATATGGTGAAAAGGAATTGGCCTATAAATTGATGAGTGTACAGGAGTACAAGCAAACACCAATTAAAAGGCTGATTTCCCCACGATCATATGCTGAGTCAGTAGAAGAACTGAACCAGACCATAGATCTTCTTCTCTTTACATCAGTGTTCTTACAGATGCATACTATGGGGAAAATTATACACACTTTATAAATATATGACAAATTTTAGGACAAATTCTTATTCTATTCTATGAATTTGTGTGACCTTAGGTGAGTAACTTGACCTCTATGATGGTTAGTTCCCATATTCAGAAAGTAGACACTATTGAATTGGACACTATATTTAAATAACCTGGATAAAAGATTTTTTTTTCAGTAAAGCTTTATTCCAGATAGGTTACAGAAATCCTCAGAACTTTCCTAACTTCATTAGTTGAAAACTCTGAACATAAAATTTTGTCTTTCCTTTAATCAGGGTTATTCTTACATTCCTACAAGTTTACTATTGCATGCCTCGTATCGTTTTAGTCTGCGATTAAGAAATGTGAGCATGATTTCTTTTTCTAAATTGCATCTTATGCTTCATTTTTCTCTTCCACCATTTTTTAATTATTTATTATTTTTTTAATTTTTTTATTTTTATTCAGTTACAATTGTCTGCATTTTCTCCCCATCCCTCCACCCTACCCCAGCCAGTCCCACCTCCCTCCCCCACCTCTACCCTCCCCCTTGATTTTGTCCTTGTGTCCTTTAACTGGAATATAATCAACAAAAGAAAAAAGCAAACAAATTAAAAAGATTTTTTAAATATTTAAAGAAAATTCAGGATAGAGTGGTCATGTAACCCTCAGAGAGGCTGTGTTGCTATGGTCACCTTATCCCAGGAAGTCTCCAAATCTAACAATCTGGCATCAAAAGTAACCGCAGCTCTGAGGAGTTGCACTGCGTGTGTTAGATAGAATGGACTCAAGACACTTCCCATACCACAGATGCGTGGATTGGCCTAAACCATAGCTCCTATTACATATTTTTGCTGTCTAAATACTCTTAGAACAACTGTGTTTTTCCCTTAAAAAATGTTTGTAGGGGTATCAGTGATCAAAAAACACCAAGTGCTCTTGTTTGTCGAAGTGTCCCCTTCTAATCAGGCTGATTTTCCCTTGCCTCTGTATTGAAATGGCAAGCACATATCTTCCCAGATACCTGGCACCTCTTGTGATTCTTTTTTCATGTCAAAGTGACAGACTCTTAATTACCAGAGCTCCTTGATCCTTTCTTATAACAATTCATCATGATATTTTTATCCACATTTCATTCTTCCCAAGCAATTATTTAGTGTTCACTAGGAATTAAGGATGCAGGGCTATGCTTAAGAGTTTTTGCATTGTGGCTTTGCAGGTTTTTTTCAGTTAAACATATGTGAGACCCATAATGTGTATCGTGTATTTTTAAAACACTATTGTCATCCCTATCATGACGGTTGTAACTGTGTTTATGGTTTATCATTTTGAATCAGTTCCTGTAGGAAGCCAAATGATAACCCATATGGGACTCAAAAGTGCAATTCATTTGTAGGTGCTCAGTAAAGTAAAGGGAAGAGCATTCCCAACAACCCCTGGTGTCACACCAGGAACTATGTGGATTCATTTCTTCCTATGAATTTACATTATTGATGTTTCTAAGACTGCCTGCAGGAATCTATTCTCTGAAGGCTGCTTACTCAATTTATTTTAGTATGTCCTATGCTATTTGTGAGGAAAACTTTTTTTTTTTAACTTGTTTTCAAAAACCCCTTACTGATTTGATCTTTGGAGATTTTCTTCAATTAAATGAATTTGCTTTCCATGAGATAAAACAAGCAGATCTAAGCGTTTTCAATACACTTTGACTTAAAGAACTAGTCATCTGTGCATTGCTTTATCTATTTCAGTTTTAGATTTTAAAATAATATTTCAAAACTAAAAATGCCTTGGGATCCAAATGCAATCACAAATAACATTGAACTCTTTCAAACACCTAGTAGCAATGTGATCCAGATGTCCCCAAAGAGCAGTGGCTTCACTCTGTGGGTTGGCTAGCAGTAGGCCCTTGTGTAAGGTGAATAGCATATCTAATGATCAGCTCTTTCCAAAATTTTATTACTCCTAAAGCTGGAATCAAACAACATAAGTATTATAATGATTTTTGATGAATTTTGTCATTTCCCCCAAAAAATCTTTATTAGTTTACATTACCACAAGCAATCTGTGAAAGTGCCCTTCATATCTCTCTTATGCCAGCAAATAATGTTGATATTTTAATTTTTTTTATTGTTGTTCAAATGCAGTTGTCTCCATTTTCCCCCTAAAACTTCCCCCAACCCTACCCATCCCTGCCTCCCACCCTTCATCCTACCGCCTTTGGCTTTGCCCATGGGTCCTTTATATATGTTCCTTGACAACCCTTCACCTATTTTTTCCCATTATTTCTCTCCCTCCTCCTCTCTGGTTAAAATTTTTGCTACTAGAGAGTATTATGCTAAGTGAAATAAGGCAGGCAGTGGAAGACAAATACCATATGATCTGACCTATAAGTGGAACCTAATCAACAAAACAAGCAAGAAAGCAAATTATAACCAGAGACATTGAAATAAAGAACAAACTGACAGTAACCACAGGGGAGGAGGGAAGGGGTAATGGGAAAAAAGGGGAAGGTCATCAAGGAACATGTATAAAGGACCCATGGACAAAGCCAAAGAGGGGTAGGATCGAGGGTGGGAGGTGGGGGTGGGTTGGGCTGGGGAAAGTTGGGGAGAGAGAATGGAGACAACTGTACTTGAAAACAGTAAAAAAAACATGGTCCTGGCTGGTGTAGCTCAGTGGATTGAGTGTGGGCCTGCAAAGCAAGGGGTCACTGGTTCAATTCTCAGTTGTAGCACATGCCTGGGTCATGGGCCAGGTCCCTGGTAGGGGTTGCAGGATAGGCAACCACTCATTAATGTTTCTCTCTGTCCCTTTCTCCCTCCCTTCCCCTCTAAAAATAAATTTTAAAAATAAAAAATAAAATGTTTTGCTATTTTTATATTGAAAGTGATATATTATTGTCATTTTCATTTAAATCCCTTTGACTATTACTGAGGACAGGCTGAACATCTTTTTCATCCATAATAACAATTAGTACTTATTGTTCTGTGAATTGTCTCTTAATTTCTATTCTTACTTTTGCATTTCTTGCCCAAGTGCCGGTATGCTTGTTCCAAATCTAAGGAGTGGAAAATTTCACCATTATCCCTTCTTGGCATTTTATTTAGCTAAAATTAAAATTCACAGAGAAAATCAATGGAGGTGGGACTTCTAATTCCTCAGTCTACAGACTCTCAATCAGGGATCAGAACTTCCTCACAGCTGTGCTGACTTTGAGGCTGTGCATGCTCCCCTTCTCAGACCTTTGGCATATGCCAAAGCACTTAGACAAATCTACTAAAAATGTGTCTGCTTCTAAAAGATTGTTCTTTGTGAGACGTTCAAATGCACTGAGAGCAGCACACATTTGAAAGCAAGTCACTTAAAAACAGACATAGCCTAAAGTAATTATTCTTTTGGCAACAGGTCTCATGTGGAGAAGAAAAGAAAAATGAACAAGCTGAGTAGTTGTGAAAAAAAAAATGTTGGATATTCCTAGGGTGAATATTTACCATTCTAAAATGTATTTCCCAGTGAACCAGAATTTAAATATATTAGAGAGCAAATCTTTCATTTATTGCCTAATTTAGTATATAATGTTTTAAAATCATGTACCAATGTACATCTATTTTATATTGATCATTTTTCTAGATCCTGTGGGGGTTCTTAAGGATTACTTTGGTTTTTGCAAATGATATGCCTTTTATTTGAGAAGTAGCCTGCTGTACGTCCTTTCAGTGCTCATGGAGCTTGAGAATCCAATAGCTACTCGGCTACTTTGTCAATCTTATCTTATTGGCCATCAAAGACCAAGTGACTCTATCTGGAGAAATAAGTTTGATTATTTCTTTTTATTAGCATAGCAGGTTGGCAGAAACCTACTTCATTTGTCATTTCCAGGACATTCTTATCTCTCATATTTAGTATCCTTTGGTAACAGGGGGCAGGTAGAACTAACAGATTAGCTTTTTGGGGAAATAGTTCTATTTCATCTCAGCAAAATGTCAGCCATAAGGAAAATAAAAAAGTCAAAAACTTAAGGTTTCGTTACTTAAAGGTAAAAAATGGGAGATTTATTATTATTTTATACTGTAGTTATGTGAGTTGTAGATACTTTTAGGGAATGTTTATTCAGGACTATTTGGAGCAGTTAAAGAGTTTATATTCACGCATGAGAAGTTAAAGGAATATTGATCTAGATAATTCAGGCCATATACATTTGAGATATCCAGGTTTTTATAAAGTAAAATTGAGTGCTTATCTAGAATTGTATTTTTGCTTCCATTCGATGAGTACATTTCAATAAATGCTAAAAGGTCAAATATCATGAATACCTAGACAGTGCAGTGCATTCTATCAACTATTTGATGAGCAGATTGGTAGTAGTAAATCTGATGGAATTTTAGTTTTAAGTAGCTTCAAGTAAGGGGTCCAGGATTCCTAAAAGTTTTTCCACTTTCTGCATGATAGAATACAAAGGACAAAGGATATTTATCCCTACTTGGAGTTATATGATATGTCACTAATAATTATTGCCTTATTTTTTCATAATGATTTAGCACAAAATGTACACTGTACCCTAAAGAACTACTAAATTAGCTAAATAAAATGTACCACTTGGACTATTACTATTATTATTATTATCATCATCATCATTGCCAACGTCCTTTACATGATCTCTTTTTGATAACAGAGTCCTAGATCTTTTCACTGATTCATATGCTACCATTTTACATAGACAAATCATGCAATTTTCCATCTATAAAGCCACAGATAATGAAAACACAGGACACATTAGTAGCATACTGTGTTTTATTGAATTAACATAAAAGGAGAAAGGGAAAGAAGAAAAAGTGAACAAAGATTTCTCTTACCAAGAAACTGGAAAGTATTAGTTTTTGCTTGACATAGTTTGATGCTGTTTATAATCTGTATTTCCCTGAGTCCTGAGACTTTTCCACATGTTTTCACCTTCCAGAAAACAATTCACATCTTTCTCTTATTAAAGTGAAGATTTCATTGATCAGTGCATATTCAGAAAGGGGTAAACATTGCTCTACTTCTAGCAATCAGTAATATTCAATTATTCTCCCATTGCTACTAATTTTTGCATTCTTCCCCTGGTAGTGTTGAAGTTTTGGGTGGTTGAACAATGTGTTTTGTCCGCTAGGGAATTTTATCTTGCTTAATTTTGCCTCTGGATAATGTTCAGACGGCATGATAGTTGTTACACTGATTGATTTTTAAATTTTGCCATAGGGCTTGTGGCTTTCTTTTGACAGCTTCTCATTCCAAAGGAAAGAGAAACAGTGGGGATTCAGTGGCTGCAGCCAAAGCAACATCACAAATCCTATTGAGAGATAAAATAATCAATGACATTGAGCAATGACAATATTACTTGGCAAGAGCCTTTGATTCCTACTTCTAAAAAACAGATAGAAAATATTCTTCTTCCAGACATTACAAGATACTCCTGGAAACTCATAATGCAAAAGAACATGTCTAACCTGGCTCTGTCAGGAGAAACCCCCTCTCCTTTTCCCACCCGTGCTCTGCTCGCTGTGCAATTCTTTATAAACAGGAAACCAGCTTATCATGCTAAACCTAGTTCTCTGCCACTGTTTTATGTACCAATAAATGGAACAATTCATCCAAATATGCAACCAAGAAATCTAGAAGATATTCTTGTCACCACTCTCCCTCACAATTTCTCCTTAATCAATCAAGAGATAATACCTAATGACTAATTCCTAAATTATCTCCCAAGTCACAAGCTTCTCTCTCCATTTTCATTATCTCCTCTAATCTAAGTAACTATCATTGTTCATCTGGACTAATCCAATAGCCTCCTAACTAGTCACTTTCTGTCCACTCACGTACATCTCCAAGTCATTATTCATATTGCATCTTAAAATAGCAGGTATAACTCATCCAATGTTTCTAATGTTAACAAATATCACAAGTATTCACCAAAGTTGTATAAGTCAGAAAACTTGGAGCCTCTCTTCATACCTCATGCTTCCTTACCCACCCATATTCAATGCATCACCAAATAGTAGTGCTTTTTACTCTAAAATGTACAGTAAATTTATCATTTTTTCCCTACCAGTATTCCTCTAGTCACATAATAACTAGTGTGGTCTTTTTTCTGTTTTACCTAACTTTTGTCTTGCTCTTCATGAATCCATCTTCCAAGTAATGTTCATAATACACTTCAAAAAGTGTAAATCAATTTATAAAGAAATAGGAATTCTACAATGAATCCATAGGCATGTGGGGGAAATATGGATTTAAAAGGGATTCAAAACATGAGCAAAGGATATCACTGATGTTTTGATGATTCTACATTATTTTATAAGACTTGAAAGATAAAACCACATTAAATATCACATGGATCTCGAAGGATTCTTAAACAGCCCAACTGAGTGTGTTAAGCATGAAATAAGGTGAAGTGTCTACTCCTTTAGCATCATATACTATAAACAATATTTACTTTAAATAATATTTTCTAAATACTTCATGTACAGAAATATGGCTTTCTATAATTCTTTGTTTTGAAACATGGATGAAACAAGACAGGATTGTTGCTTGATTTTGTCATTAAGGGATAACAAAAGCAAGTTTTAAAGAAGGTATTGTGCTTTCCTTTTGTGGTAGGACAGGAAAGGAAAGGGGATAGAGAGGTATAATAGAGAGATAAAGCCTTTTCAAGAAGTGAGATTTTTGAGTTTATTGTAAAAATTTAGCCAGGCCAGATACCCAAGGAGACAACTTAATGAACGTCAGGGCACCCTTCATTAACCAGATCCACATAAAATACCAATAATAGTGTGAAAAATTAAAATGAGTTTAAGCAGTATTCTCCTAAGAAATGATAAAAACTAAGACCCAAATGCTCATTTTTCTGAGTGAGCTATATATCTCAAAGATGGCGTGTATTCCTTGGCACTAATAAGCTTTAAAAAGAATAAGGTAGAATGTGAGGATGATTTGTTCATACTTGGCTTCAATGCTTGGTAAAACTTAAAAGGACCCGCTGGTTTGTTGCATGCATGCAGGCAACAAATTTTCAAAATTTAAGATTTGGGGGAAAACAGTATAGTAGCATTGAGGTTAAGAGTGAGATTTTCGGGGGACTCCAAGATGGCGGCAACATAGGTGGGAGCGGAGTCCACTTCCCCTCAACGCCAGGGAAATACCTAGCTGATCTGAGGAGCAGAGCGAACAGCCAACAGTATTCCAGCATATACGAAGATCAGAGACCAAAGATAGAGGACACTGAAAGATCTGACGGTAAGAAGAGTGCTGAAGGACAATAAGGTCCACGGGACCCAGGACCGCGCGGTAAAAGGGCGGCAGAAGCGCCAGCCCTGGCGCAGGGGCTGCGGCAGGAGTCTTGGGAGAGGGCCAGGCTGCGCTGTGAGCAGCCAGGTGCTTGATTAGACCAGGGGGGCTTGAAAAGGAGGAATTTCTCAAAAAGAAAAAGAAAATAGAGACACTCAGGGGCTAATTAGAGAACTCTCGGTAGTAGCCGAGGCCCCTGGCGCCCCTCCCCCTCCACCCCTGGACTGCTACGCTCACCTGAAGTCCGGTCGCGCGCTGCGAGCAGATTAGCGAACGGGACCCACACTTGAAACCCCGGAGGGGCGCCCACACCTGAAACCTCTGAGATAATTTGGAGCAGAGACTAGCTGCTCCACCCACAGGCCCAAAACCTCGGAACCGAGTGCCGCGTGATTCAGTCCCAGGGCGGCCCCGCCCGCCCGAGAGACTCAAGCCCAGGGCGGCTGGATCGGGCCCCCAAGCACAGAGCCTTGGCTCAGCGGGCTGCGCGCGCTCACCAAGCTCAGGGCCGGCTGGGTGCCTGTTTTCCAAATACAAAGCTGCTGGCGAGTGTCCTAACCCCAAGGCGGCTGAATCCGCCACCTGCGCGCCAGCGTTCCAAGCCCTGGCGGCTCGATTGGTCCGCCGGCTGCGCGCTCAGGGCACAAAATAACGTCACAGACCCAAAGCGGCTGGATTCCCCTGCTGCGCGCGCACGCGTCACAAGCCAAAGCGGCTGGATTGGCTGATCAACGGACTGATTGACTGCCAGGGACCACACCTACAAAACAGCGAAGAGTGTGACCCAGGAAGAGAGAAAAGTGAAACCAATCCTTCCAACCACCCCCTCCCGTTTCACAGACAGGACACCAGCAGAAATAACCTGACCGGTTTAAAGCCAACAGAAGATTTTTTTTTTTATCCTTTTTCTTTTTTTTCCTTTCCCCCTGAATTCCTTCTTCCTCTCTCTTTTTTTCTTTTTTTTCATTCCTTCTTCCTCCCATCCTTTACCATTTTTATGTCTTCTTCCTGCCTTCTTTTATCTATTTCTATGTTTTAATTTTTGCTAAAATTCCTTCTTATCTTGCCTCCGATCTTTCTTTATTCCTTCTTCCCTCCTTCCTTCCTTTCCTCCTTTCCTATTTCCTTTTTCCCTCCTTCCCATCTTTGTTTTGGTTTGTTTTGTGTGTGTGTGTGTTTTTTTTTTTTCTTTTCTTTTGCCCCCCCTTTCTCTTTTTCCCACAGGTGAGACAACAAAACCTGGAGTGCTGAAAAGACTAGAGTTAGACCGTGTTAAACACATAAACGTCAGCTCAAGACCAGTGAGCACAGGAGAGTAAGGAGACAGCACCACCGAATCCCATTGGCATTCTACCATAGAAGTTCATATCATAAATCCAGGGAGTCAGAACAAAGCAATTTAAGACGCAGAGGCCAACAAGAAGAGCCTCACAAACAATGGGAAGACAAAGAAACAATTCCCAAATGAAAGGAAAGGAGGAAGTCTCAGAAAGAATACTAACCGAAAAAGAGGCAAGTCAACTATCAGATACTGAGTTCAAAGCAATGGTCATCAGGAAACTCACTGAGCTCTCTGAGCTCAAAGAGAACAACCAGAAACTACAAGGAAACTACAATGAACTCACTGCAAACTATATCAACATGAAAAAGGAAATAGAAAATATCAACAAGAGCCAAGAGGAAATGAAGAATACAATTTCTGAATTGAAGAACACAGTAGAAGGAATTAAAAGCAGACTTGACGAAGCAGAGGATCGGATCAGCGAGCTGGAGGACAAAGTAGAAAAAAACACCCAGAAGGAGCAAGAAAAGGAAAAGAGGCTCAGAAAGAATGAAGAGGCAATAAGGGAAATGCAGGACAACATGAAACGTAACAATATCCGTATAATAGGAATACCAGAAGGAGAAGAAGAAGAGCAAGGGATAGAAAACCTGTTTGAAAAAGTAATGATGGAAAATTTCCCTAATCTGAGGAGAGAAAAAGTCACCCAAATCCAGGAAACACAGAGAGTCCCAAGCAAGAGGAACCCAAAGAGACCCACTGCAAGACACATCATAATTAAAATGGCAAATTTCCAAGACAAAGAGAGGATCTTAAAGGCAGCAAGGGAGAAAAAGGAAGTAACATACAAGGGAGCCCCAATAAGGTTAGCAACTGACTTCTCAATGGAAACGCTCCAAGCCAGAAGAGAATGGCAAAAAATATTCCAAGTACTGAGAACCAGAGGCCTGCAACCAAGACTACTTTACCCAGCAAGGCTCTCAATCAAGATAGAAGACCAAATAAAGAGTTTCCCAGACAAAAGAAGTCTAAAAGAATACAGCTCCACCAAACCAGCTCTGCAAGAGATGCTAAAGGGACTGCTTTAAGGAAAGGAAGGAAAAGAGAAAGACAGAGGAACACAGGTAGGAAATAATGGCAATGAATAACTACCTATCGATAATAACCTTAAACGTAAATGGATTAAATGCTCCAATCAAAAGACATAGAACAGCTGAATGGATAAGAAAACATGACCCACACATATGCTGCCTACAAGAAACCCATCTCAGGACAAAAGACTTACACAGACTGAAAGTGAAGGGCTGGAAACAAATCTTCCAAGCAAACGGACAGGAAAAAAAAGCAGGGGTAGCAATACTCATATCTGACAAAATAGACTTCCAAAGAAGGGCCATAAAGAGAGACCCAGAAGGTCACTTCATAATACTCAAAGGAAGAATCCACCAAGAAGACATAAACATTGTAAATATATATGCACCCAACATAGGAGCACCCAAATACATAAAGAAAATCTTGGAGGATTTCAAGAAAGATATTGACAGCAACACAATTATAGTAGGGGATTTTAACACCCCACTATCAAAAATGGACAGGTCTTCCAAACAAAAGATCAACAAAGATATTGTGTCACTTAACAATACCTTAGAGGAAATGGACTTAACTGATATATACAGAGCTTTTCATCCCAAAGAAGCAAAATACACGTTCTTTTCAAGTGTCCATGGAACTTTTTCAAAGATAGACCACATGATAGGACACAAAGCAAGCCTCAACAAATTCAAGAAAATTGAAATCATATCAAGCATCTTCTCTGACCACAAGGGTCTGAAACTAGAAACCAATGCCAAGGGTAAAAACCCAAAACACTCAAAAGCATGGAGACTGAATAGCATGCTATTAAACAATGAATGGGTCAAGAATGAGATTAGGGAAGAAATCAAAAACTTCCTGGAAACAAATGAAAACGAACTCACAACAACCCAAAACCTATGGGACACAGCAAAGGCAGTCCTGAGAGGGAAGTTCATAGCAATACAGGCCTACCTTAAGAAGTTAGAAACAGTTCAAACAAACAACCTAACCCTACGCCTACAAGAACTGGAGGAACAACAACAAAGACAGCCCAGAGCAAGCAGAAGGAAGGAAATAACCAAGATCAGAGCAGAACTAAATGACATAGAGACTAAAAGCACAATTGTAAGGATCAATGAATCCAGGAGCTGGTTCTTTGAAAAGATAAACAAAATCGACAAGCCTTTAAGTAGGCTCATCAAGAAAAAAAGAGAGAGGATCCAAATAAACAGAATTAGAAATGAAAGTGGAGAGATTACAACTGATACCACAGAAATACAAAGGATCGTAAGAAATTACTATGAAGACCTGTATGCTAAGAAATTTGAAAACCTAGATGAAATGGACACATTTCTAGAAAAATATAATCTTCCAAAACTGAATGAAGAAGAAGCAGAAAACCTGAACAGACCAATATCAGCAAAGGAAATTGAAGCAGTCATCAAGAAACTCCCATCACACAAAAGCCCTGGACCAGATGGTTTCACAGGAGATTTCTACAAAGCATTTAAGGAAGAACTAACCCCTATCCTTCACAGACTATTCGAAAAAATCCAAACTGATGGAAGACTCCCAAACTCTTTTTATGAAGCCAACATCATCCTAATCCCAAAACCAGATAAAGACACAACGAAGAAAGAAAACTTCAGGCCAATATCGCTGATGAACATAGATGCTAAAATTCTCAACAAAATATTAGCAAACCGCATCCAGCAATATATTAAAAAGATCATCCACCATGACCAAGTGGGATTCATCCCAGGGATGCAAGGATGGTACAATATTCGCAAATCAATAAACATAATACATCACATCAACAACAGCAAAGACAAAAATCACATGATCATATCAATAGATGCGGAAAAAGCATTCGATAAGATACAGCACCCATTTCTGATAAAAACACTCAGCAAAGTGGGAATAAAGGGAGCAGTCCTCAACATAATTAAGGCCATATATGAGAGACCTACAGCCAACATCACACTCAATGGACAAAAACTTAGAGCTTTCCCACTAAGATCAGGAACTAGACAAGGATGCCCTCTCTCACCACTCCTATTCAACATAGTATTGGAAGTCCTAGCCACAGCAATCAGACAAGAAAAAGCAATAAAAGGCATCCAAATTGGAAAGGAGGAAATGAAACTGTCACTGTTTGCAGACGACATGATAGTGTACATGGAAAACCCTATAGACTCCACTCAAAAACTACTCGACCTAATAAATGAATTTGGCAAAACAGCGGGATACAGAGTCAATACCCAGAAATCAAAGGCATTCCTGTACACCAGCAACGAAACTGCAGAAACAGAAATCAGGAAAAAAATCCCATTTGATATAGCAACAAGAAAAATAAAGTACCTAGGAATAAACCTAACCAAGGAGGTAAAAGACCTGTACTCAGAAAACTACACAACACTGAAGAAAGAAATTAAGGAAGATACAAACAAATGGAAGCATGTACCATGTTCATGGATTGGAAGAATCAACATTATCAAAATGGCCATACTACCCAAAGCAATTTATAGATTCAATGCAATCCCTATTAGAGTACCCATGACATATTTCACAGATATAGAACAAACATTGCAGAAATTCATATGGAACCATAAACGACCTCGAATAGCTGCAGCAATTTTGAGAAAGAAAAACAAAGCAGGAGGGATCACAATACCTGATATCAAACTGTATTACAAGGCCACTGTAATCAAAACAGCCTGGTACTGGCATAAAAACAGGCACATAGACCAATGGAACAGAATAGAGAGCCCAGAAATAAACTCAAGTCTATACGATCAATTAATATTTGACAAAGGAGGCAGGAGCATAAAATGGAGCAAAAACAGCCTCTTCAACAAATGGTGTTGGGAGATCTGGACAGCTACGTGCAAAAAAATGAAACTCGATCACCAACTTACGCCATACATGAAAATAAACTCAAGATGGATAAAAGACTTAAATATAAGCCGTAACACCATAAAAGTCCTTGAGGAAAACATTGGCAGGAAAATCTCAGACATTCCACGCAGCAACATCCTCACAGACACGTCCCCTAAAGCAAGGGACATAAAGGAAAGAATAAACAAATGGGACCTCATCAGAATAAAAAGCTTCTGCATGGCTAAAGAAAACAGCACCAAATTACAAAGAGTACCAACAGTATGGGAAAACATATTTGCCAACGATACCTCAGACAAGGGCCTGATCTCCAAAATATATAAAGAACTCACTCGACTCCACTCCAGGAAGACAAACAACCCAATTAAAAAATGGGCAAAGGACTTGAACAGACACTTCTCCAAGGAAGACATACAGAGGGCCCAGAGACATATGAAAAGATGCTCAGCATCACTAGCCATCAGAGAGATGCAAATTAAAACCACAATGAGATATCATCTCACACCAGTCAGAATGGCCAACATAAACAAATCCACAAACAGATGTTGGAGAGGATGTGGAGAAAAGGGAACCCTCGTGCACTGTTGGTGGGAATGCAGACTGGTGAGGCCACTGTGGAAAACAATATGGAATTTCCTCAGAAAACTAAAAATGGAACTGCCCTTTGACCCAGTAATTCCGCTGCTGGGATTATACCCTAAGAACACTGAAACACCAATCCAAAAGAATCTGTGCACCCCAATGTTCATAGCAGCACAATTTACAATAGCCAAGTACTGGAAGCAACCGAAGTGCCCATCAGCAAACGAGTGGATCCAAAAACTTTGGTATATTTACACAATGGAATTCTACGCAGCAGAGAGAAAGAAGGAGCTTATACCCTTTGCAACAGCATGGATGAAACTGGAGAGCATTATGCAAGTGAAATAAGCCAGGAAGTGAGGGACAAGTACCATATGATCTCACCTTTAACTGGAACATAAGCAATAGAAGAAAAAAGCAAACAAAATATAACCAGAGACATTGAAGTTAAGAACAATCTAACAATAGCCAGGGCGGGGGTGGGGGGTGGGGGCGGGGATAGTGGGAAGAGGGTATTACAGGAACTACTATAAAGGACACATGGACAAAACCAAGGGGGAGGGTGGAGAGGGGGGAGGGAGGTGGGTTCACCTGGGGTGGGGTAGAGGGATGGGGAGAAAAGGCATACAACTGTAATTGCATAACAATAAAAAAAAAAAAAAAAAAAAGAGTGAGATTTTCATGTTCACATCCTGCTTGTGTTATTTAATAGTTCTCTGACTTAAGACAAGTCATTTAACTTTTTGTTATCTCAAATTTCTCATCTGTAAATCAGGGAAATAGAGATGTTGATACAGAGAGATCTAATTAAGATAACTCAGGTTATTGGGGGGAAGTAGGGAGGGGCCATAGGAACAGTTTGTCAGGTAATGTGGGAGTCTAGGACGGGATTGGCTGAGAAGCTGAATGTCTCCAGGGCCAATGCAACAAAAACAGGGCTGGCTCTCTGGCTCCTGAGCTGGCTTGCTCTTAGGGTCTGGCTCTGGCTCTCAGGCTCTCAGACTCACTCTCAGTCTCTTCTTCCTCCAGGATGCAGGGGGCTCATGCTGCAGCTGCCTGGATTTCCCAAAGGACGAGTGTGGCATCAGGCAGCAGAACCCCGAGTGCTGTTTGGTAGCAATGCTACAAAAAATAAATAAGTTACTGTGTGAAAAGTACTGAATGCCTAGAATGTGGCAAATGATCTATAAATAATAGCAATACACCCTCCCCATCACACACACACTACCACCCCCATATGCTTAGTCCCTGGAGCACCTCATTCTAAAATGATCATAAATATTGGAGGTTAGGAGGAGTGGCAAAAATGATATGAGCAAATAAAAGTGTCTCTGGTCCAGATATTATTATACCTATTTCACAACTAAAGAAAGGCTCAGAGATCTAAGTGTTTTTCCCACAGTCCCCAAAATCTGAAAATACCAGAGGCAGGTTCTGAAACTATATATAACACCCAAACTTAATCTCTACACACTCCAGTGTGTTTTCTTCCTCTATTGTCTCTTTGAGTTCATGGGATCCTTATTCCTAAAACCATTCCTTTTCATGATCTAAATGCCAGTGGAGAGTAATATACAGGAGAAGAGAAACAGGCTGGAGCCTAGTGGAAGTATACTTTTAGCTTTTCCTCGTCCTTTTCTGCTTTCTGCTCCCAGGTCTCTAATTGGTAACATACATGGATGGAATGTCTCTCCTAGTCTCAATGTGGCTGTTAACAGTTGTCCTACACTCATGGGATGCTTCCCAAACGTGTCTTCCTTCCCTGAAGTGTTGACTTACATTTGTATCTGACATTGTATCTGCTTCCTGCTGCCATCAGTGTCACGAGCGATGTTATTGTCTCTAGTGGTAGAATTAGTGGTAGTAGTAGCAGCAGCAGCTAAAACCAAAGCATTGTCCAATTGACAATTCTGTTTTCATATGTTGAAATGCCACCTGTTTCAGTATTTCTACTCTCTTGTGTCTGTATGACAGAACCCACAACTTCAGAGAAACTGTGTTTCAAGTATGTGCACTGGATATAATGTGTAAAGAGACTAATAAAACACCCAGCTAAATACAGGTAATATTCATCATTTAAAGAACAAGGAAAAAACTATGTTTTATTTAGGGAAGGAGAGCACACAATTGGAAATCTCAAATTCTCAACTGTTACTCTAGATTGCTGTCATGTACTAGGTATGTGACCAAAGCTGATCCTTCCTCCCTTCTAATGTAAAATGGTTTCTACTAACATAATTAGGTTTCTCCTAATGAGAAATGGAAATCCCAATATCTGCCTTAACATCCTGAAACATTTCTTGTAAGGATCCACCAAATGAATTGTAAAGAGTTATACTCTTGTGAAGCAGGGTGCAGCCAAGAGGAGGGCCCCAGGAAGGGATTTGTAATGGGGTCCAGGACTCGAGGTGTCCAGGAAATATTAGAAAAATGTATATAGGATGTCTTCACCCCCACAGGCCTGAGCCAGGGGGGATGGGACACATGGAACAGGGCCATTCAGAGCTGTTTTGGGTAGCAACAGCTGTGCAGCTAACCCCTGGCACAGTCATTTAACATATCTATAACCTTTAACTGGTTTCATGGATGTGTTAAGTAGCTGTGGCCATGCTTTGAGCCAGGGGGATGGGGCCAAATTCCACCCAAGATGGGACTGGGAAGCAACTCCCCCTGGTTACAGGGCCTGTGGGAGAGCTTGGAGATGATTGGCTCCATGCCATGGGGCCACACCTGCCCAGACTTACTATGGCAGCCCCGAAAAGCTGGAAGAATACGAGGATGCTGGCAGGTGTAACTGACTGTAGGAGGAGTCAGAAATGGGGCTGCAAAGGAAGATGGGCACTGTGATTTAAAACCTAGCCCCGGCAGCCATAGAGGAGGAGGACCACAAGGTTTTGGGGGAGAGAGGAGGAGACCACGCGGCTCCAAAGTAAATGGGGAGGAGACCATGCAGCTCTGAAGGAAGGAGTAGACCACACAGCTCTGAAGTAAATGGGAGAACCACGAGGCTCTGAAGCAAGTAGATGGATAGAGGTCCATGTGGTTTTGGACTGCTTCTTTTTGCCACGCGGCTTAGGCAGCAGGAGAGACTTTGCAGCCATAGAGAAAGGGGAAAGAGGACTCTTGCTGGTGGGCCATGAGAAGGTGCCACACGGCTTTGGATTAACTGGAGATTGCAGCAGCCACACAGCTGATGGTGCCGGGAGCCTGAATCACGGACTTCTACTTCTTTTCCTGAGACATGGTACCCCGGACTGGGCACAGGGAGAGGGAAGGACTGTGCATCTGTGGGTATTCTAGAGGACTTTAGTATCTTGTTGAAGACATTAGGTCATTATTCTAAGTTTGTGTAACTTTCAAATAAACAATTCCTTTCCTTTTCACCAGTCTCTGGCATTGAGAGACGTCTTTCCTCTGGCGGCGGGCATTTCAAACCTAGCAGGTGGGCGTGGGGGAAGGAACCTCCAGAGACAGAAAGGGGGAATCCTTTCTGTAATAATTTATCGTGGACCACCACCCCCTGCCTCTGCTTTGTTACACTTGTAGAGTGTGACATGTGATCATTGTAAAGGTGTTTATTACTGTTTCTTAAGACTGTCTTGAGAATAAAAGAGTTTTCTTCTTACTGTCAGCCCACAGGCAGCATGCTTCCAAATAACTTATCATGCACATAAAAAGCATTTCTTGAACTCCTAAGTGGAAGTTAGGAAGAAACAGGCAACTTGGAAGGCCTGAAATAAGATTGCTTTTTCATTCGGTACTTATTATTTCTCCAAAGACGGCTAATGCTATATTCTTACTATTCAAAAGTCTCTTAGGAGAAAATGCATTTTCTCTGGGTAATTAAAATTAGAGTTGTCAAATAGAGGAGAAAAAGAACAAGGGAAGTGATTCAAAATGAGGCTAAATTGGACAGCCTTAGTAGGTAGAAATGTAAGGTGATAGAAGAACCATTTTTTAAAATAGGTAAAATGTGGTCTTGGCTGGCCTTCCATTATATTAATTATGCTTCTCTGACATATAAGGTACCTTGTCCTTTAATAAAACTCTCTGGAACATACTTTGCCTTTTATAATTCATCATGGAAATCATACGTGTTTTTGTTATTAATACATTTTTTTTCTTCACTGACGGTATGACTCAAAAATGCTGATGTTTCTAAGGCAAGTTTTCTGAATGATTGTCTGGGAATAGAGTAGAATTTTATTTTAATTTCACCAAATCACATCTGCATTACAAAAAACAAAACGACAAAACATTAATGGCATTGGCAAATACAACAGAGACCAACGGCCTTGCCTCATCTGAAATATACCACTTTGCAATTCAGCTCCTCCCCTATCTTTTGTGTCTCTCTTATAGGTTGTCACTTAATTCTTCTGAACACTCTCAATATTCTTCAATTTCAATTTAGTGAGGGAAGGAACTACAAAACTGTATATTGGTGTGAAAAGACTAGATGAATTAAATGTGCTGCTGATAGATGATTTATGTCCACTAAGTATCACAGTTTCTCTAACTATGAAATGTCAAAAACAATTAACCTCAAGTTTTACTGGAATTTTTTCATATGGTGAAGGTTCTTTATTTAACACCTGCTATCGGTGTGTGCCAACGAACAACACTGTAGTTATGATGTACTTCCAAATAAACTAAATCACAAGAATATGCTATAAAATATTGTTGAAATATAAAGTTTTAGTCTAAAAAATAAGCTCACACTTTTAAAAAACAATTCTTATTCTTTTATTGAACTCATCCAAAAAACTTTCTCCAGTAAAATTTGCAGATTACTTTGGATTTTAGGTGGAAATATAAAGCCCATGTATAATACTAAAAACAAAACAAAACAAAATGACAAAATAAAACAGACCAATAACAACAACAAAAAACCCTGTCTTCCGGCTTTATCACGTCTTTCCCTAACCTTCTAGTTGCCTTGAATAACATTTTCTTTTAAAATTATGTTTACTTTTTTCTCTTCCATTATCAGAAATTTAAATACTGACACTCTCCAGCACGCTGTCTTCCACATTGTTCTCTCCTGATTTTTCACTCTCATCTCATTCTGCAGCATCAACTACTACTCATACAGTGTGCCTCCAAGATCCTTTTCTACTGACCAGACCTGTTTCCTGAGCTCAGGGCTCATTTGTTTCAGTCTGTTGGGGTGGTTAGTTATTTGATCTAAAGAGGTAAAAAAAAAAAAAAAAAAAAGTGGGCTTTTGAATTAACCAAAGATGCCTCATTGCAAAGCAAAAGACATCTGAGGTGGTAAAAACAAGGCCAAAGGAATTTCTGAATATGGTAATAGCACAAACTATGCAGAAACTAAATGCAGAGTTCCAATAATGGAAGGGAAGTCCACTAATTTATCTGTAAAATGCATAAAATTAACACATGCTCCAACAACTGTATTCTTTGTGCCTATTTCTGTGAATATCATGGGAAATTTCACTTGCAAGGAAAGCATTTTTCATAAATATATGTTATTAAGTAAAATTGTTCCTAATTTGAATTTTATGTATATTAAATAACAAATGAAATATATATCTTTGAGATAGATATACATATGTATTTACCTTGCGTTAGACTTTTCTTAATTTCTCTGTGGCATAAGACCTTTTTTTAAAAGATTTTATTTATTTATAGACAGAAGGGAAGGGAGTGAGAAAGAGAGGGAGAGAAACAGCCATGTTTGGTTGCCTCTTGCGCTCCCCTACTGGGGACGTGGCCTGCAACCCAGGCATGTGCCCTGACTGGGAATCGAACCACAACCCTTTGGTTCACAGGCTGGTGCTCAATCCACTGAGCTACACCAGCCAGGGTGTCTCTGTGGCATGACACCTTTTGATGTAAAAATTCAAATAAAAGATTTTATTTCCATAAGTCATTAGACAATTTATAAAATGTTTTAAAGGAGTATGGCCTTATAGCAGACATTCTTCCAAATGCTTTATTGCAGATATTTATTTAATTTTGATAACAAACCTATGAGATAGGTACTTTTATTCCCATCCTTATTTTACTGATGAAGACATAGCTAGCAAGTAATAGACAGAGGAATAAAACTTAGGTAGTCTGGTGGGAGAGCTTACGCCTTCAGTCATTACTAGATACTGCTCTTGAATATGCAGATCCTTCCAGAGTCTGAAAAGAAGAAAGTTTTCCAATTCATGCTGATGAAGCAGTGAAATAACATAGCAATGACAAGTATGTATTGAGCACTTACTCTTTGTGAGACACGAAGCATTTACATGGGTTGTCCAATTTAATCCTTCTCAAAATGTATGAAACATCAATGTTTGAAAAACAGTGAGTGATCGATATGTTTTTGTTCAGTTAGTGAAATAAATATTATCCCAAATTTTTAGATAAAGTAACTGAGGCTTATGTCCATTACTTTATCTACAAATTTGGGATAATATTTATTTCGCTAATTTAACAAAAACATTGATCACTCACTATTTTGTGTTAATTTATACACAGTGATAGAACTAGTCAGTGGTAGAACTAAAGTGACTGATTATACAATATAAAACTAACCCATACTCATTGCAGCAGCTAAATGAATCTTTTTGGAAAACAGATCTGATCATAGCAATTCTTCCTACAAAAAAACTGCTTGAAATATGAAGAAAAATTCCTGTTCATGGCCTTCAGAGTTCTGGGTGATTTGGACCATGGCTACTTCTCCATAGTTCTCTTACATCATCTTCCCTGCTCTTTCTCTTAGTGGGTCTAACCTTTCATTCATCCATAATCACAATACTTCCTCCTTCACCAGCTATTTGCACCTGCTCTTCGGTCTGCCTGAAATTCTCACACCACACTCCTTCACATATTTAATTGTATTCCTCAGTTCTCAACTCTTAGCATTACATCTTCCATTGAAGACAGTTTTCCTGACCATGCTATTATTGGTCCTGCTGACCATCCCGTTTTTGCCCCTCCTGACACTGTAGCAATTATGTCAGTTGTAAATTGATGTTTGTGTGTGGTAGTAGTGCTGTATGTGTGATTATTTAGCACTTGCCTCTTCTAATAGGCAATAAGCCCTGTCCCCAAATTGCTGTTTTCCCCCTACATAATATTGATGATAATAATAACTCTCTTTACTGAATTCAAATAATTTACTAGCTGCTCTGTTATGAATGTGGTTAAAGGCTAAAATGACCCAGTAGAGTTATATTCCACATATAAGCATTATAATTGTGTCTGTCTCATGTATAAAGGTTTGTTATTAATTAGACAGCAACTCTCCTAAGAAGGAGCTATTATTTTGCCCATTTGACAGACAGTGAAACTGAGCCCTTGAGAGTTGGAGTAACTTGCTCACAGTTACACCCTAATAACCATTATTTTTTTAAGTTCAAATATGGAATGAGAATACTCTAGTTAATATATAAGGAAATAAAATTCAGCATTGTATTAGCATAATTATATGCATGCCATGGTTATATTTATACAATCTGGAAATATAAATTTGGCTCAATATTAGAAATTATTATACATAATAGCATGCATAACTTGGGCAATAGAGAAAATATGACTACACTAATAAATATTTTAAAACACATTAAACTTTTTATTAATAAAATATATCTTCCAAACAATAGCCATAGTACATGTAATATTGAAACACTAGAAAGATCCCTATTTCAATAGGGATTAAGACAAGAAACCCATACTATGACCAAACTTACGTGGCATTACTTAAAATGTTAAAGCAAACTCAAAATATAAGGAAAAGAAAAATTTAATAATCGGACATCTGGAAACAATGTTATTATTAACTGAAGATGGTTTCACTCTTTACCAAAACAAACAAAACAAAACCAATAGAATCCATCGATAATGTATGAAAAATAAGAAATAGGAGTTTCATCAAGGCAGCAGCTCTCAACGTGTTGTCCTTGGACCAGATCAGCCTCACCTGGTATTTGGTAGAATAGAAATTCTTAGGCTCTATCTCAGATTTTCTGAGTCAGAAACTCTGGGGTTGAAGCTCATAAATCCGTGTCTTAAGAAGCCCTCCAGGTAGATCTGCTTCTTGTTAATATTTCAAGAACCACTGATGGAAGGAAATAGAGATATAAGATAAGAAAATCCATCTCTATTTCCCCACAATTATTAGTTAAGTATATAATGGAAATATTCCCTTTCCAATAACACGGCACTGCCTGATTTAACCAAAAGAAAAAAGTCATTCAGGCAGCTCAATTAAATTTAAATTTCTGATAAACAATGAATATTTTTTAGCATATGTCCTGAGTATTGCATGTAACGTAAATGATTCATTGTGAGATATTTTTTTGAAGTTTACATTTAACTAGGTTTCCTTTGTTTTATCTGGCAACCCTACCAATAAGAGCAGAAAAATTAATTCCCAGAGTCAACATAAGAAAACATATGTAGGCACTATATGATGAAAACCATACACTTTACCAGAGGAAATAACAAAAACAACATAACACAGTTTTTTGAACATGTATTATATGCTAAACGTTCAAACTACTTTAAACTTCATATTCCAACTTCATGTATTTTTTTTTTTTTTTGTGATTGTGTTTTTTTTTTTTTTATTTTTTTTTTAATTTATTTATTGTTATTTAATTACAGTTGTATGCCTTTTCCCCCATCCCTTCACCCCACCCCAGGTGAACCCACTTCCCTCCCCCCTCTCCACCCTCCCCCTTGGATTTGTTCATGTGTCCTTTATAGTAGTTCCTGTAATCCCCTCTACCCACTGTCCCCGCCCCCACCCCCCACCCCCGCCCTTGCTATTGTTACATTGTTCTTAACTTCAATGTCTCTGGTTATATTTTGTTTGCTTTTTCCTTCTATTGCTTATGTTCCAGTTAAAGGTGAGATCATATGGTATTTGTCCCTCACTTCCTGGCTTATTTCACTTAGCATAATGCTCTCCAGTTTCATCCATGCTGTTGCAAAAGGTATAAGCTCCTTCTTTCTCTCTGCTGCGTAGAATTCCATTGTGTAAATATACCATAGTTTTTGGATCCACTCGTTTGCTGATGGGCACATCGGTTGCTTCCAGTATTTGGCTATTGTAAATTGTGCTGCTATGAACATTGGGGTGCACAGATTCTTTTGGATTGGTGTTTCAGTGTTCTTAGGGTATAATCCCAGCAGCGGAATTACTGGGTCAAAGGGCAGTTCCATTTTTAGTTTTCTGAGGAAATTCCATACTGTTTTCCACAGTGGCCTCACCAGTCTGCATTCCCACCAACAGTGCACTAGGGTTCCCTTTTCTCCGCATCCTCTCCAACATTTGTTTGTGGATTTGTTTATGTTGGCCATTCTGACTGGTGTGAGATGATACCTCATTGTGGTTTTAATTTGCATCTCTCTGATGGCTAGTGATGCTGAGCATCTTTTCATATGTCTCTGGGCCTTCTGTATGTCTTCCTTGGAGAAGTGTCTGTTCAAGTCCTTTGCCCATTTTTTAATTGGGTTGTTTGTCTTCCTGGAGTGGAGTCGTGTGAGTTCTTTATATATTTTGGAGATCAGGCCCTTGTCTGAGGTATCATTGGCAAATATGCTTTCCCATATTGTTGGTTCTCTTTGTAATTTGGTGCTGTTTTCTTTAGCCATGCAGAAGCTTTTTATTTTGATGAGGTCCCATTTGTTTATTCTTTCCTTTATGTCCCTTGCTTTAGGGGATGTGTCTGTGAGGATGTTGCTGCGTGGAATGTCTGAGATTTTCCTGCCAATGTTTTCCTCAAGGACTTTTATGGTGTTACGGCTTATATTTAAGTCTTTTATCCATCTTGAGTTTATTTTCGTGTATGGCGTAAGTTGGTGATCGAGTTTCATTTTTTTGCACGTAGCTGTCCAGATCTCCCAACACCATCTGTTGAAGAGACTGTTTTTGCTCCATTTTATGCTCCTGCCTCCTTTGTCAAATATTAATTGATCGTATAGATTTGAGTTTATTTCTGGGCTCTCTATTCTGTTCCATTGGTCTATGAGCCTGTTTTTATGCCAGTACCAGGCTGTTTTGATTACCGTTGCCTTGTAATACAGTTTGATATCAGGTATTGTGATACCTCCTGCTTTGTCCTTCTTTCTCAAAATTGCTGCTGCTATTCGAGGTCGTTTATGGTTCCATATGAATTTCTGCAATGTTTGTTCTATATCTGTGAAATATGTCATGGGTACTCTAATAGGGATTGCATTGAATCTATAAATTGCTTTGGGTAGTATGGCCATTTTGATGATGTTAATTCTTCCAATCCATGAACATGGTACATGCTTCCATTTGTTTGTATCTTCCTTAATTTCTTTCTTCAGTGTTGTGTAGTTTTCTGAGTACAGGTCTTTTACCTCCTTGGTTAGGTTTATTCCTAGGTACTTTATTTTTCTTGTTGCTATATCGAATGGGATTTTTTTCCTGATTTCTGTTTCTGCAGTTTCGTTGTTGGTGTACAGGAATGCCTTTGATTTCTGGGTATTGACTCTGTATCCAGCTATTTTGCCAAATTCATTTATTAGGTCGAGTAGTTTTTGAGTGGAGTCTATAGGGTTTTCCATGTACACTATCATGTCGTCTGCAAACAGTGACAGTTTCATTTCCTCCTTTCCAATTTGGATGCCTTTTATTGCTTTTTCTTGTCTGATTGCTGTGGCTAGGACTTCCAATACTATGTTGAATAGGAGTGGTGAGAGAGGGCATCCTTGTCTTGTTCCTGATCTTAGTGGGAAAGCTCTAAGTTTTTGTCCATTGAATGTGATGCTGGCTGTAGGTCTCTCATATATGGCCTTAATTATGTTGAGGACTGCTCCCTTTATTCCCACTTGGCTGAGTGTTTTTATCAGAAATGGGTGCTGTATCTTATCGAATGCTTTTTCCGCATCTATTGATATGATCATGTGATTTTTGTCTTTGCTGTTGTTGATGTGATGTATTATGTTTATTGATTTGCGAATATTGTACCATCCTTGCATCCCTGGGATGAATCCCACTTGGTCATGGTGGATGATCTTTTTAATATATTGCTGGATGCGGTTTGCTAATATTTTGTTGAGAATTTTAGCGTCTATGTTCATCAGCGATATTGGCCTGAAGTTTTCTTTCTTCGTTGTGTCTTTATCTGGTTTTGGGATTAGGATGATGCTGGCTTCATAAAAAGAGTTTGGGAGTCTTCCATCAGTTTGGATTTTTTCGAATAGTCTGTGAAGGATAGGGGTTAGTTCTTCCTTAAATGCTTTGTAGAAATCTCCTGTGAAACCATCTGGTCCAGGGCTTTTGTGTGATGGGAGTTTCTTGATGACTGCTTCAATTTCCTTTGCTGATATTGGTCTGTTCAGGTTTTCTGCTTCTTCTTCAGTCAGTTTTGGAAGATTATATTTTTCTAGAAATGTGTCCATTTCATCTAGGTTTTCAAATTTCTTAGCATATAGGTCTTCATAGTAATTTCTTACGATCCTTTGTATTTCTGTGGTATCAGTTGTAATATCTCCTCTTTCATTTCTAATTCTGTTTATTTGGATCCTCTCTCTTTTCTTCTTGATAAGCCTACTTAAAGGCTTGTCGATTTTGTTTATCTTTTCAAAGAACCAGCTTCTGGATTCATTGATCCTTACAATTGTGCTTTTAGTCTCTATGTCATTTAGTTCTGCTCTGATCTTGGTTATTTCCTTCCTTCTGCTTGCTCTGGGCTGTCTTTGTTGTTGTTCCTCCAGTTCTTGTAGGCGTAGGGTTAGGTTGTTTGTGTGAACTGTTTCTAACTTCTTAAGGTAGGCCTGTATTGCTATGAACTTCCCTCTCAGGACTGCCTTAGCTGTGTCCCATAGGTTTTGGGTTGTTGTGAGTTCGTTTTCATTTGTTTCCAGGAAGTTTTTGATTTCTTCCCTAATCTCGTTCTTGACCCATTCATTGTTTAATAGCATGCTATTCAGTCTCCATGATTTTGAGTGTTTTGGGTTTTTACCCTTGGGGTTGGTTTCTAGTTTCAGACCCTTGTGGTCAGAGAAGATGCTTGATATGATTTCAATTTTCTTGAATTTGTTGAGGGTTGCTTTGTGTCCTATCATGTGGTCTATCTTTGAAAAAGATCCATGGACACTTGAAAAGAATGTGTATTTTGCTTCTTTGGGATGAAAAGCTCTGTATATATCAGTTAAGTCCATTTCCTCTAGGGTATTGTTAAGTGACACAATATCTTTGTTAATCTTTTGTTTGGAAGACCTGTCCATTTTTGATAGTGGGGTGTTAAAATCCCCTACTATAATTGTGTTGCTGTCAATATCTTTCTTGAAATCCTCCAAGATTTTCTTTATGTATTTGGGTGCTCCTATGTTGGGTGCATATATATTTATAATGTTTATGTCTTCTTGGTGGATTCTTCCTTTGAGTATTATGAAGTGACCTTCTGGGTCTCTCTTTATGGCCCTTCTTTGGAAGTCTATTTTGTCTGATATGAGTATTGCTACCCCTGCTTTTTTTTCCTGTCCGTTTGCTTGGAAAATTTGTTTCCAGCCCTTCACTTTCAGTCTGTGTAAGTCTTTTGTCCTGAGATGGGTTTCTTGTAGGCAGCATATGTGTGGGTCATGTTTTCTTATCCATTCAGCTGTTCTATGTCTTTTGATTGGAGCATTTAATCCATTTACATTTAAGGTTATTATCGATAGGTAGTTATTCATTGCCATTATTTCCTACCTGTGTTCCTCTGTCTTTCTCTTTTCCTTCCTTTCCTTAAAGCAGTCCCTTTAGCATCTCTTGCAGAGCTGGTTTGGTGGAGCTGTATTCTTTTAGACTTCTTTTGTCTGGGAAGCTCTTTATTTGGTCTTCTATCTTGATTGAGAGCCTTGCTGGGTAAAGTAGTCTTGGTTGGAGGCCTCTGGTTCTCATTACTTGGAATATTTTTTGCCATTCTCTTCTGGCTTGGAGCGTTTCCATTGAGAAGTCAGTTGCTAACCTTATTGGGGCTCCCTTGTATGTTACTTCCTTTTTCTCCCTTGCTGCCTTTAAGATCCTCTCTTTGTCTTGGAAATTTGCCATTTTAATTATGATGTGTCTTGCAGTGGGTCTCTTTGGGTTCCTCTTGTTTGGGACTCTCTGTGATTCCTGGATTTGGGTGACTTTTTCTCTCCTCAGATTAGGGAAATTTTCCATCATTACTTTTTCAAACAGGTTTTCTATCCCTTGCTCTTCTTCTTCTCCTTCTGGTATTCCTATTATACGGATATTGTTACGTTTCATGTTGTCCTGCATTTCCCTTATTGCCTCTTCATTCTTTCTGAGCCTCTTTTCCTTTTCTTGCTCCTTCTGGGTGTTTTTTTCTACTTTATCCTCCAGCTCGCTGATCCGATCCTCTGCTTCATCAAGTCTGCTTTTAATTCCTTCTACTGTGTTCTTCAATTCAGAAATTGTATTCTTCATTTCCTCTTGGCTCTTGTTGATATTTTCTATTTCCTTTTTCATGTTGATATAGTTTGCAGTGAGTTCATTGTAGTTTCCTTGTAGTTACTGGTAGTTCTCTTTGAGCTCAGAGAGCTCAGTGAGCTTCCTGATGACCATTGCTTTGAACTCAGTATCTGATAGTTGACTTGCCTCTTTTTCGGTTAGCATTCTTTCTGAGACTTCCTCCTTTCCTTTCATTTGGGAATTGTTTCTTTGTCTTCCCATTGTTTGTGAGGCTCTTCTTGTTGGCCTCTGCTTCTTAAATTGCTTTGTTCTGAATCCCTGGGTTTATGATATGAACTTCTATGGTAGAATGCCAATGGGATTCGGTGGTGCTGTCTCCTTACTCTCCTGTGCTCACTGGTCTTGAGCTGACGTTTATGTGTTTAACACGGTCTAACTCTAGTCTTTTCAGCACTCCAGGTTTTGTTGTCGCACCTGTGGGAAAAATAGAAAGGGGGGGAGAAAGAAAAGGAAAAAACAAACAAACAAACAAACAAAAAAAAAAACCAAAGATGGGAAGGAGGGAAAAAGGAAATAGGAAAGGAGGAAAGGGAGGAAGGAGGGAAGAAGGATTAAAGAAAGATCGGAGGCAAGATAAGAAGGAATTTTAACAAAAATTAAAACATAGAAATAGATAAAAGAAGGCAGGAAGAAGACATAAAAATGGTAAAGGATGGGAGGAAGAAGGAATGAAAGAAAAAAAAAGAGAGAGAGAGGAAGAAGGAGTTCAGGTGGAAAGGAAAAGGGAAAAAAAAAAAAAAAAAAAAGGGGAAAAAAAAAAAATCTTCTGTTGGCTTTAAACCGTTCAGGTTATTTCTGCTGTTGTCCTGTCTGTGCAACGGGAGGGGGTGGTTGGAAGGATTGGTTTTACTTTTCTTCCTTCCTGGGTCACACTCTTCACTGTTTTGTAGGTGTGGTCCCTGGCAGGCAATCAGGCCGTTGATCAGCCAATCCAGCAGCTTTGTTCTTGGGACTCTCGAGTGGCCGCTCCAGCCGCTTTGGCTCCGGACGCGTGCGCGCGCAGCAGGGGAATCCAGCCGCTTCGGGTTGGTGACGTTATTTGGGCTCTGAGCGCGCAGCCGGCTGACCAATCGAGCCGCCCAGGCTAGGGAGGCTGGCGCGCTGCAAGCTGCTGGTTCAGCCGCCTTGGTGTTACGACTCTCGCCAGCCCCTTTGTGCTTGGGAAGTGCGCATCCAGCCGGCCCTACGCTTGGTGAGCGCGCAGCCCGCCGCCGAGCCAGAGGCTCTACGCTTGGGAGCCCGATCCAGCCGCCCGGGGCTTGAGACTCTCGGGTGGGCGGGGCCGCCCTGGGACCGAATCACGCGGTCCTCGGTTCCGAGGTTTTGGGTCTGTGGGTGGAGCAGCTAGTCTCTGCTCCAAAAGATCTCGGAGGTTTCAGGTGTGGGCGCCCCTCCGGGGTTTCACGTATGGGCCCCGTTCGCTAATCTGCGCGCGCGCTACCGCGCGCAACCGGACCTCAGGTGAGCGCCGGTGCTGCTTATCCCGCGTTCCCCGTTCGCAGTCCAGGGGCGGAGGGGGGAGGGGCGCCAGGGGCCTCGGCCACCACCGAGAGTTCTCTAACTAGCCCCTGAGTGTCTCTATTTTCTTTTTCTTTTTGAGAAATTCCTCCTTTTCAAGCCCCCCTGGTCCAATCAAGCACCTGGCTGCTCACAGCGCAGCCTGGCCCTCTCCCAGGACTCCTGCAGCAGCCCCTGCGCCAGGGCTGGCGCCTCTGCAGCCCTTGTACCGCGCGGTCCCGGGTCCCGGGGACCTTATTGTCCTTGAGCACTCTTCTTACCGTCAGATCTTTCAATGTCCTCTATCTTTGGTCTCTAATCTTCGTATATGCTGGAGTACTGTTGGCTGTTCGCTCTGCTCCTCAGATCAGCTAGGTATTTCCCTGGCGCTGAGTGGAAGTGGTTTCCGCTCCCACCTATGTTGCCGCCATCTTCCAAATCCCCAACTTCATGTATTAACTCATCTAATCCTCCCAACAATAGTACGAGGTGTGTACAGTTTTATAGTTGAGGAAATGAAGTCAGAGAGATGTTAAATAACATACCAAGCTGGATATAAAATATTTTGTACTATTAGTTAGATCATCCCCCTAGATTATAGGGTTCAATATCATAAAAATGTCCATTCTCTAAAAATTAATTATACATTTAACATGATTACACTAAAATATCTAAGTGAAATTTCTATAGCTTGATAAAAATTTGAAGGTTCATCTAAAAGAATAAGCATATTAGACTAACCCAGATAACTTTGAAACTGAGAAATAATAAAGGAGAAACTTCTACTATAAGATACTGATATCTAAAATTTATTGTAAAAGTATGATGCATTCATGAGAATACTAATACAAATATCAATAGAGTAGCATATCGTAAAAGAGAAAAAATAGAAGGGAATAGACCCAAATAAAAGCAGTGTTTATATGTGGTAAGGCTTTGTTAATTTTCATCATTTCCTATGTGCTTTTCTTAGTTTCCAATTTTCTGTGAAAATTTTATATTATTTTAGTGAGGAAAAGATATTTTACCTCAAATAAAGAAAAACTATTTAGGGACAAATCAAAAAGTCTTGCATTTATACTGTTCCAGGGCCTCTAAGAAGGCCACATATGCCTGAAGCAGAGTGATCTGATTTTAACAAATGTCTCTGACTAGATGTGTTACTGAAACCTCAAATTCTCAATAAGTCATATATGTAAATGTCATATAAATATATATATTTCTAGTAAGTGAGCCAGCCATTTTGCCAAACATGTAATAGACATGTTCTCACTTAAACTTTTCAATAATGTTGTGTAATACTGTGATGTGAGTGCTCTAATTAGACGTTATAGATGAAAAACGAATAAATAAAACAAAGGTTAATGTGGTTAAATGATGCGGATTTCGGCCCACAGGATCCTGTGTTGTGGCGGCAATACACAAATACACACGGAATACAGAAATCCTGTGGAGAAAAATGGACGGCATGGCCACCCTCTAAGTGAGAGAGGGCGAGAGGGCTAGAGAGAGCCCAAGAGAGCGAGCAGACTCTTGCCCGGACAGGCTTTTATTGCTTTTCTAAGCACCTTACATCAAGGATGGTCCTCATTTACTATGCATAGGTTCATTTTGGGTGGTTATCTTTTGCAGACAACAAAGGAGAGGATGTCGTTAAATACATCAAAGAAGGATATTTGCAATGTAAAGTGGTCGAAACTGGTTATGCCCCATACTTGGGAGGTCTAGCTCAGATTTTAGGAAGTTAAAGATACTCAGTAAATATTTGCTGCCTCAATTCAGGATGAGGGAGTTTTAGCAAGAGCAAGTCTCATAGCAGGCTAGGTACAATGCAGGCCGGATTCCCCACAGGAGAACCTGTCCGTGGGAGTGAGTCCTGCCCGCCAGCCTCGCTCCCCACTGGCTTTTCTGAGTGGGGGCTGGGCCACATTTCCCACACTTGGAACAGTTCCCCATAGTTAAATAACGTGACTGAGTTTTAAGTGGCAAAATTGAAGTTTAAACCCAATCAGGTTCTTAGTTTTATTCCATTCTGCTCTCAAAATTGCACTCCCATTACCTCTAGACTTGTTCCTCTACATGTGTTTTCTCTCTGGACAGCTGATGCCAACATTCAGCCTGACAATCAAGGCAGTTTAAACATCATTCATCCTTGATTCCCCTATCCCTCTCCATCTTGACCTCAACTCCAGTCAGTCAACAGGTCTTACTAATTCTATTGAGATTTTCCAAATCCTTATTCTGTTTACTTCTCTCCATTACTTCCATTACTTCCACTAAGAAATGGGATGAATCCTTTCTCTGCTCTTGTCGGGACTTTTCCAATAAAGTAGTTTCTAGGTAGCTTTGCTCCTCTCCTTCTTAGTCTTCACACTGAAGCCAAAATACAAATCTTGTATTTTCTTTCCATTTCCCTGATCAGAACCCTTCAAAAGCTCCCATTGCCTAGGTAATTTAAACTCTCTTTAAATATATATATATATATATATATATATATATATATATATATATATTACTGATTATGCTATTACAATTGTCTCATTTTCCCCCTTTATTCCCCTCTGCCCTGCATACCCCCTCCCACCAGCATCCCCTCCCCCTCAGTTCATGTCCATGGGTTGTACAGATAAGTTCTTTGGCTTCTCCATTTCCTATATTATTCTTAACCTCCCCCTGTCTATTTTCTACGTATCATTTATGCTACTTACTCCCTGTACCTTTTCCCCCATTCCTCCCCTCCCCTTCCCTGCTGATAACCCTCCATGTGATCTCCATTTCTGTGATTCTATTCCTATTCTAGTTGTTTGCTTAGTTTATTTTTGTTTTTGTTTTTTTAGGTTTGGTTGTTGATAGCTGTGAGTTTGTTGTCATTTTATTGTTCATGGTTTTGATCTTCTTTTACTTACATAAGTCCCTTTAACATTTTATATAATAAGGGTTTGGTGATGATGAACGCCTTTAATTTGACCTTATCTGGGAAGCACTTTATCTGCCCTTCCATTCTAAATGAAAGCTCTGCTGGATAGAGTAATCTTGGATGTAGGTCCTTGCCTTTCATGACTTTGAATATTTCTTGCCAGCCCCTTCTTGCCTGTAAGGTCTCTTTGGAGAAATCAGCTGACAGTCTTATGGGCACTCCTTTGTAGGTAACTGTCTTCTTTTCTCTTGCTGCTTCTAAGATTCTCTCCTTTTGTTTCATCTTGGGGGAATGTAATTATGATGTGTCTTGGTGTGTTCCTCCTTGAGTCCAGCTTCTTTGGGACTCTCTGAGCTTCCTGGACTTCCTGGAAGTCTATTTCCTTTGCCAGATTAGGGAAGTTCTTCTTCATTATATTTTCAAATAAGTTTTCCATTTCTTGCTCTTCCTCTTCTCCTTCTGGCACCCCTATGATTTGCATGTTGGAATGTTGAAAGTTGTCTCCAAGGTTCCTAAGCCTCTCCTTATTTTTTTGAATTCTTGTTTCTTCATTCTGTTCTGGTTGAATGTATATTTCTTCCTTCTGGTCCAAACCATTGATTTGAGTCCCAGTTTTCTTCCCTTCACTGTTGGTTCCCTGTATATTTTCCTTTATTTCACTTTTCATAGACCAGTTTTTCCTCTATTTTGCGACCATACTCAGCCATTTCTGTGAGCATCCTGATTACCAGGGTTTTGAATTGTGCATCTAATAGGTTTGCTATCTCTTCATCACCTAGTTGTATTTTTTCTGGAGTTTTAATCTGTTCTTTCATTTGGGCCATATTTTTTTTTTTTGCCTGGGCTTGTCTGTTACGTAGTAAGGGGCAGAGCCTTAGGTATTCTCCAGAGTGGGGCAACCCCCGTGGCTGTGTTGTGGCACTGTATGTGGGGGAAGGGGTCCTAGAGGGAAGTAACAGTGCTGCTTGTTCAACTCTCTGTTGGCTTTCAGTCACTTCCTCTGCTACCCATGAGCAAATTGGGCCCTTCTGGTGCTGATTCCTGGGTGGGTGGGTTTGTGTACATTCTAGTACCCTGTAGGTCTCTCCACTGAACTCTCCTGTGAGGCTGGGAGTTTCTCCCACTGACTCAAATCCCACATGTTTTTTCAGTCAGAGGTTTGGAGTCTTTATTCCCCCACACTGGAACCTTGGGTTGCACAGTGTATCTCGCTCCCCAGTTGTTCCTCCCAGTTTATCCACATGGAAATGTGGGACTGCTCACTCCACCAGCTGTAGACTCACCCAGTCCACCAGCCACCACCTTGCCCGACCCAGTCTTCCAAACACTGTCTTGCTGTGGGTACTCTCTGTCTGGCTGCCCATCTCTGCCCCTCCTACTGGTTTGGATGAATGTTTCTTCTTGAACTCATTGGTTGTCAGACTTCTATGCAGTTTGATTTTCTGTCAGTTCTGGTTGGTTTCTGTTTTTAAAATTGTTGTTGTCCTTCTTTTAGTTGTGTGAGGAGGCACAGTGTATCTACCTACAGCTCCATCTTGGCCAGTGGGAATTTAAACATTTTAGCTTAGCATATAAGACCCTCTGTGGTCTAGCCCCTGTGAGGCACCACTTCCCCAGATGCAACATGAACTTGAGCCATACCAGTTACTTGAATATCATTGAGAACACATACCTGATTTGTCAGTATTTCTTGTCTTTACACATGTAGGCATATATATGTTAAAATACACATATTTTAAATATCCCCCCAGCCCTGTGCACTTAGAAAATACCTCTTTATTTTTTAAGAGTTAACTCAAATGATATCTTCTCCTTGGAGATTACCCCAACCTCTTCAAGCAAAATAAGACACTGCCTCTTATGTGTTTTCAGAGTATCTGTCAGTTTTTTTTTTTTCATGCAAACTATAATGGAAAGAGAGTAAGCTTTGGAATCATAGGAGTAGGTTGTACATTCAGAGGTTGCTGCTTACTAACTGTATGGCATTGGATAAATTAAATCAACATGGGATGTAATGAGACTCTTCAAAAAGATTTGAGCAGCCCTGGCTGGTGTGGCTCACTGGATTGAGTGCCAGTCTGTGAACCAAAGAGTTGCCAGTTTGATTCCCAGTCAGGCACATGCCTGGGTTGTGGGCCAGGTCCTTAGTGGGGGGCAGGTGAGAGGCAACCACACACTGATGTTTTCTCTCCCTTTCTTTCTCCCTCCCTTCCCCTCTGTCCCTAATAAATAAATAAATAAATAAATAAATAAATAAATAAATAAATCTTAAAAAATAATTTGACCAAAATATTTGATTAACTCCCCTAAATTAAGACTAAACATGAAATAATTCTTGACTGAGTATGTAGAAAATTATTCCTGTTATGAGTGTTTTTCCAGAGGAGATATTTTAATTTATATTGTTTGTAAGATACTTATCATTCTTGAATACTTTGTATCTAGCCATTCACTCTTATGCCTCTTTTACCTTTTTTAAAGATATTTTCCTGATCCACTTCCCCTCAGCGCCAGGGAAATACCTAGCTGATCTGAGGAGCAGAGCGAACAGCCAACAGTACTCCAGCATATACGAAGATTAGAGACCAAAGATAGAGGACATTGAAAGATCTGACGGTGCGACAACAAAACCTGGAGTGCTGAAAAGACTAGAGTTAGACCGTGTTAAACACATAAACGTCAGCTCAAGACCAGTGAGCACAGGAGAGTAAGGAGACAGCACCACCGAATCCCATTGGCATTCTACCATAGAAGTTCATATCATAAACCCAGGGATTCAGAACAAAGCAATTTAAGAAGCAGAGGCCAACAAGAAGAGCCTCACAAACAATGGGAAGACAAAGAAACAATTCCCAAATGAAAGGAAAGGAGGAAGTCTCAGAAAGAATACTAACCGAAAAAGAGGCAAGTCAACTATCAGATACTGAGTTCAAAGCAATGGTCATCAGGAAGCTCACTGAGCTCTCTGAGCTCAAAGAGAACTACCAGAAACTACAAGGAAACTACAATGAACTCACTGCAAACTATATCAACATGAAAAAGGAAATAGAAAATATCAACAAGAGCCAAGAGGAAATGAAGAATACAATTTCTGAATTGAAGAACACAGTAGAAGGAATTAAAAGCAGACTTGATGAAGCAGAGGATCGGATCAGCGAGCTGGAGGATAAAGTACAAAAAAACACCCAGAAGGAGCAAGAAAAGGAAAAGAGGCTCAGAAAGAATGAAGAGGCAATAAGGGAAATGCAGGACAACATGAAACGTAACAATATCCGTATAATAGGAATACCAGAAGGAGAAGAAGAAGAGCAAGGGATAGAAAACCTGTTTGAAAAAGTAATGATGGAAAATTTCCCTAATCTGAGGAGAGAAAAAGTCACCCAAATCCAGGAAACACAGAGAGTCCCAAGCAAGAGGAACCCAAAGAGACCCACTGCAAGACACATCATAATTAAAATGGCAAATTTCCAAGACAAAGAGAGGATCTTAAAGGCAGCAAGGGAGAAAAAGGAAGTAACATACAAGGGAGCCCCAATAAGGTTAGCAACTGACTTCTCAATGGAAACGCTCCAAGCCAGAAGAGAATGGCAAAAAATATTCCAAGTAATGAGAACCAGAGGCCTCCAACCAAGACTACTTTACCCAGCAAGGCTCTCAATCAAGATAGAAGACCAAATAAAGAGCTTCCCAGACAAAAGAAGTCTAAAAGAATACAGCTCCACCAAACCAGCTCTGCAAGAGATGCTAAAGGGACTGCTTTAAGGAAAGGAAGGAAAAGAGAAAGACAGAGGAACACAGGTAGGAAATAATGGCAATGAATAACTACCTATCGATAATAACCTTAAATGTAAATGGATTAAATGCTCCAATCAAAAGACATAGAACAGCTGAATGGATAAGAAAACATGACCCACACATATGCTGCCTACAAGAAACCCATCTCAGGACAAAAGACTTACACAGACTGAAAGTGAAGGGCTGGAAACAAATTTTCCAAGCAAACGGACAGGAAAAAAAAGCAGGGGTAGCAATACTCATATCAGACAAAATAGACTTCCAAAGAAGGGCCATAAAGAGAGACCCAGAAGGTCACTTCATAATACTCAAAGGAAGAATCCACCAAGAAGACATAAACATTATAAATATATATGCACCCAACATAGGAGCACCCAAATACATAAAGAAAATCTTGGAGGATTTCAAGAAAGATATTGACAGCAACACAATTATAGTAGGGGATTTTAACACCCCACTATCAAAAATGGACAGGTCTTCCAAACAAAAGATTAACAAAGATATTGTGTCACTTAACAATACCCTAGAGGAAATGGACTTAACTGATATATACAGAGCTTTTCATCCCAAAGAAGCAAAATACACATTCTTTTCAAGTGTCCATGGATCTTTTTCAAAGATAGACCACATGATAGGACACAAAGCAACCCTCAACAAATTCAAGAAAATTGAAATCATATCAAGCATCTTCTCTGACCACAAGGGTCTGAAACTAGAAACCAACCCCAAGGGTAAAAACCCAAAACACTCAAAATCATGGAGACTGAATAGCATGCTATTAAACAATGAATGGGTCAAGAACGAGATTAGGGAAGAAATCAAAAACTTCCTGGAAACAAATGAAAACGAACTCACAACAACCCAAAACCTATGGGACACAGCTAAGGCAGTTCTGAGAGGGAAGTTCATAGCAATACAGGCCTACCTTAAGAAGTTAGAAACAGTTCACACAAACAACCTAACCCTACACCTACAAGAACTGGAGGAACAACAACAAAGACAGCCCAGAGCAAGCAGAAGGAAGGAAATAACCAAGATCAGAGCAGAACTAAATGACATAGAGACTAAAAGCACAATTGTAAGGATCAATGAATCCAGAAGCTGGTTCTTTGAAAAGATAAACAAAATCGACAAGCCTTTAAGTAGGCTTATCAAGAAGAAAAGAGAGAGGATCCAAATAAACAGAATTAGAAATGAAAGTGGAGAGATTACAACTGATACCACAGAAATACAAAGGATCGTAAGAAATTACTATGAAGACCTGTATGCTAAGAAATTTGAAAACCTAGATGAAATGGACACATTTCTAGAAAAATATAATCTTCCAAAACTGACTGAAGAAGAAGCAGAAAACCTGAACAGACCAATATCAGCAAAGGAAATTGAAGCAGTCATCAAGAAACTCCCATCACACAAAAGCCCTGGACCAGATGGTTTCACAGGAGATTTCTACAAAGCATTTAAGGAAGAACTAACCCCTATCCTTCACAGACTATTCGAAAAAATCCAAACTGATGGAAGACTCCCAAACTCTTTTTATGAAGCCAACATCATCCTAATCCCAAAACCAGATAAAGACACAACGAAGAAAGAAAACTTCAGGCCAGTATCGCTGATGAACATAGACGCTAAAATTCTCAACAAAATATTAGCAAACCGCATCCAGCAATATATTAAAAAGATCATCCACCATGACCAAGTGGGATTCATCCCAGGGATGCAAGGATGGTACAATATTCGCAAATCAATAAACATAATACATCACATCAACAACAGCAAAGACAAAAATCACATGATCATATCAATAGATGCGGAAAAAGCATTCGATAAGATACAGCACCCATTTCTGATAAAAACACTCAGCCAAGTGGGAATAAAGGGAGCAGTCCTCAACATAATTAAGGCCATATATGAGAGACCTACAGCCAGCATCACATTCAATGGACAAAAACTTAGAGCTTTCCCACTAAGATCAGGAACAAGACAAGGATGCCCTCTCTCACCACTCCTATTCAACATAGTATTGGAAGTCCTAGCCACAGCAATCAGACAAGAAAAAGCAATAAAAGGCATCCAAATTGGAAAGGAGGAAATGAAACTGTCACTGTTTGCAGACGACATGATAGTGTACATGGAAAACCCTATAGACTCCACTCAAAAACTACTCGACCTAATAAATGAATTTGGCAAAATAGCTGGATACAGAGTCAATACCCAGAAATCAAAGGCATTCCTGTACACCAACAACGAAACTGCAGAAACAGAAATCAGGAAAAAAATCCCATTCGATATAGCAACAAGAAAAATAAAGTACCTAGGAATAAACCTAACCAAGGAGGTAAAAGACCTGTACTCAGAAAACTACACAACACTGAAGAAAGAAATTAAGGAAGATACAAACAAATGGAAGCATGTACCATGTTCATGGATTGGAAGAATTAACATCATCAAAATGGCCATACTACCCAAAGCAATTTATAGATTCAATGCAATCCCTATTAGAGTACCCATGACATATTTCACAGATATAGAACAAACATTGCAGAAATTCATATGGAACCATAAACGACCTCGAATAGCAGCAGCAATTTTGAGAAAGAAGGACAAAGCAGGAGGGATCACAATACCTGATATCAAACTGTATTACAAGGCAACGGTAATCAAAACAGCCTGGTACTGGCATAAAAACAGGCTCATAGACCAATGGAACAGAATAGAGAGCCCAGAAATAAACTCAAATCTATACGATCAATTAATATTTGACAAAGGAGGCAGGAGCATAAAATGGAGCAAAAACAGTCTCTTCAACAGATGGTGTTGGGAGATCTGGACAGCTACGTGCAAAAAAATGAAACTCGATCACCAACTTACGCCATACACGAAAATAAACTCAAGATGGATAAAAGACTTAAATATAAGCCGTAACACCATAAAAGTCCTTGAGGAAAACATTGGCAGGAAAATCTCAGACATTCCACGCAGCAACATCCTCACAGACACATCCCCTAAAGCAAGGGACATAAAGGAAAGAATAAACAAATGGGACCTCATCAAAATAAAAAGCTTCTGCATGGCTAAAGAAAACAGCACCAAATTACAAAGAGAACCAACAATATGGGAAAGCATATTTGCCAATGATACCTCAGACAAGGGCCTGATCTCCAAAATATATAAAGAACTCACACGACTCCACTCCAGGAAGACAAACAACCCAATTAAAAAATGGGCAAAGGACTTGAACAGACACTTCTCCAAGGAAGACATACAGAAGGCCCAGAGACATATGAAAAGATGCTCAGCATCACTAGCCATCAGAGAGATGCAAATTAAAACCACAATGAGGTATCATCTCACACCAGTCAGAATGGCCAACATAAACAAATCCACAAACAAATGTTGGAGAGGATGCGGAGAAAAGGGAACCCTCGTGCACTGTTGGTGGGAATGCAGACTGGTGAGGCCACTGTGGAAAACAGTATGGAATTTCCTCAGAAAACTAAAAATGGAACTGCCCTTTGACCCAGTAATTCCGCTGCTGGGATTATACCCTAAGAACACTGAAACACCAATCCAAAAGAATCTGTGCACCCCAATGTTCATAGCAGCACAATTTACAATAGCCAAATACTGGAAGCAACCGATGTGCCCATCAGCAAACGAGTGGATCCAAAAACTATGGTATATTTACACAATGGAATTCTACGCAGCAGAGAGAAAGAAGGAGCTTATACCCTTTGCAACAGCATGGATGAAACTGGAGAGCATTATGCTAAGTGAAATAAGCCAGGAAGTGAGGGACAAATACCATATGATCTCACCTTTAACTGGAACATAAGCAATAGAAGGAAAAAGCAAACAAAATATAACCAGAGACATTGAAGTTAAGAACAATGTAACAATAGCAAGGGCGGGGGTGGGGGGTGGGGGCGGGGACAGTGGGTAGAGGGGATTACAGGAACTACTATAAAGGACACATGAACAAATCCAAGGGGGAGGGTGGAGAGGGGGGAGGGAAGTGGGTTCACCTGGGGTGGGGTGAAGGGATGGGGGAAAAGGCATACAACTGTAATTAAATAACAATAAATAAAAAAAAAAAAAAAAAAAAAAAAAAAAAGATATTTTCCTTATATTTCCCAGATGCATTCATTTGCTCATCCATAGATATTTACTTTCAATAAACTTTTAGTGAATGCTCATTATGTACCAGACACAAAAATATATATAGTGATAAAGGCCATAAGGAAAAATAGAAGTACAGTTCTCAGAAAGCCTAATTTAATTTGATGTATTCTAATGGAATATTAAGCCAGGAAGGTTGTGTTGATATCAAATTACTCCCATAACTCAGTTTCCCATCCTGCACTATGGTTGGAATGAATTCAAGATATGTTAGTTCTTGATTATTCTCTTGGAGATTTTCTTTTAATAACCAATGTAGTCACATGTCAGAGGAGAGTTGTTTCATGAGCTATCACTATATTTCCCTTCATTTTCCAGTAGAGTTTCTGGGGACAAGTGAGGCAGTATCTAGTCCCATAACACAAACTATGACTTTTATTTCATGCATCAGTGTTTCTTTTTCTCTTTTTTCATAACTGAAACATTTTGATTTTGCTTTCTAGAATGTATTTTGTGAAATAGTGAATGAGTCCATCTAAAAATGGCTATTACAAACTCAGTTATGCATGTACCGATTAGTTGTGTGATTTTAGAAGCATGTGGTCATATCTCAGGTTGAGACTTAATCATTTGCTTTGTATTCAAACATTTATTAAGAGAAAATACAATACTGCTAGAGAACATGAATTTTATTTTCTTTCAGACTTGGGTTCAAATCTCAACTTTGGAGATGGAATGCCTGTAGGAGGTTACTTACATTCTCTGAGCCTCTTTAAACAAAATATTTAATGTATCAACAAAGTTTAATGCGTGACTCAATATTAATGACAATAGCTAATATTTATTGAGAGATTACTATTAGTGCATGATGTTTGAAGAAGACTGGCCTAAGTGCTAAATAGGGAGATGGGAAAGAAGAGGAAGATTATATATAGGATGTATTCTTGAATCAATCTGAAATCTCATTTAGTAAATATATGCCATAAGTGGTACTATTCTGTGAATCAGCTGCAGTGTAAGATATTTTAGGCTTTCAAGAAAGAACATGGAGCATCCTCAGTCTTAGAGGTAAGGGCTGAGCAGAGCCATTGAAGGGCAGAAGTAGAATGTGAGAGGAGACTAAGCTTGGCCTAAGTTTTTGCTCCTGGGTTTGTGGACCTCCACTAAGACTTCTGTGAAGGCTAGGTAAATCATTGTATAAGCATATAATACAAGGCTACTGATTCCTTTGGAAAAGTGACTTGCAAATGCCTAGTAACAGAGGATGGTGAGATAATGATTGACATCAAGATTAGGACCAAGAGAAAGCAGACCCTACCTGAATCATTGCATATGTAGAGGATATGTATAGAGTATAGGAAAATAGGAAGAAAACTAATATCCACAGGATGATTGAGAAGTGGTGGGCCAGAGGAATAAGGACATACATGTCTTATGAAAAAGCAGATGATGGAAGCTTCTGTAGTAAAACACTCTGTAAGTGAAGTACTGGAGGCATTGAAATGAGCAGTTTCAAACAAGTATTTAGTGTGAAGTTGCTACTATGTGTGTTGTTTACAGGGTAAACCAAGAAAAAGAAGACAACTTCAGGCTTCTCTTTGGTGCAGAGGCCTGCATTTGAAATGTCTTATCTAAGAAAAAGAAGATGAAAACTATGAACAGTAAAATGACAATAAACTCACAACTATCAACAACTGAACTTACAAAAAAATATACTAAGCAAACAACTAGAACAGGAACAGAATCACAGAAATGGAGATCACATGGAGGGTTATCAGTGGGGACTGGGAAGGGGGAAGAAGCAGGGAAAGGTACAGGGAGTAAGAAGCATAAATGGTAGGTAGAAAATAGACAGGGGGAAGTTAAGAATGATATAGGAAATGTAGAAGTCAAAGAACTTATATGTATGACCCATGGACATGAACTAAGGGGGTGCAGAATGCTGGAGGGAGGTGGGGTGCAGGGATGAGGGGGATAAAGGAGGAAAAAATGGGACAACTGTAATAGCATAATCAATAAAATATACTTAAAAAAGAAATATCTAATACCATATACTGCTTGGAGAGGATGCCTGACAGCCAATGCCTGCTATTCTTCCTTGGGTGATAAGCAGATCTATTAACTTGAAAGGAGTATTCCAATTATGTTTTTCATAGGGGCTGCTGCTGTGAGGGCTGTAGATCACATAGATAAATTACAAGGCAGCCCACTTCATATTTCTTTTTGGAAGCTGGACTCCCAGCTGCTGTTTACACACACACACAGGCTAGGAAATATGAGTGACAGCCAATGACAATAAGCAGCCTTGGGAAAATGTGAGCATTTGTGTTAGAGAGTTCAAGATATTGCTAAGAGGTTTTATGTAGTGAGGGATGAAAGTATTTAGTTAGTGGGTCACAGATAAACATAACTGATGTTTCTCTGCATTTTGAGTGGCAGGCTTGAAACCTCATATACCAATTAATACCTTTTCATTTTTATATAATCTGAGCTGCTACAATGCAGGTTAAAAAAGAGTGGCAGAGAAGCTCTTCCCATAGACTTTGTCTTTTGACCAGATTCATGGCCCTTTAGAGGTGAAATGGCCCCTATGAATTGTGTTGTCTCATTGCTTCATTTTACCCACAGATTACTTGTAGCTTGAGTGAGCATGGTACAAGGGTTAAGAATATGTACCCAGGAATCCCATGCAAACCATTACTCCAAGCCTCACAAGCTGAACATCCCTTGAGTTCCTTGACCCTTACTCTCAGGCAGGTCAAGTGGGCTAACAGGTCTGATAAAGTGCCCAGCTGGCACAGGTGATTGGCTATCATGCTCCTGGGAGCCAGAAAAAAGCCTGGTCTGAGAAGCTTTGAAATTGACCCTTTGGAGGGCCATTATTTAGCTGGAGGGAGCTAAAGGATTTTGCTTATTTATATATTTATGACCCCACCTCTAGAGATATTGAGTTAGGTCCTTAGTCTGAGGAGTTTAGTCCTTCATGCTCTGATTTTCCTGCCACCACTTTCCCCTGCTCTACCCACCCCTACCTCCTACCCTCAATTTCCCCCACCCCCTTTGGCTTTGTCCATGGGTCCTTTCTATATGTTCAAAGCATGAAGAAAATGATCAGCTCCTTGTATTGCAAGGACTGCAGAATGACTTCCCACTCTCTAGGAAGTTATTCTGTGAACACAGAAATGTACATATGATGGTAATGGAGTCAAGGAATACAGGCCTTCTGAGCCCAGACTGCTGAGTCCAGGCTTCTCATCAACAGGCCACAGACCTCACAACATGCTTCAGATTAGCCTAAAGAAGACTAGCATGTATTTCAGGGTATAAGGCCCATTTCAATATGTACATTAATAACCAGGACAAACTTTCCTTTCCTGTTCATAATTTTAAGTTTTGAAGCAAATTAGAGGTCCCTGAAATCACCCTCAGGTATGAAGCTGATTTCACCAGAACAATTCATAGAAATCAAATGCTGTTATGGTTTATTAGAGTGAAAGGAAGCATAACAGATAAGCAAAGGGAAAATGTGTCTGGGTCAAATTCCAGGAAAAAACAGGCACAGGCTTTCAGTTGTCCCTGGAATAGTACTTAATTTCAGCAGTATGATGTTGCCTGTGTAGCATATTGTCTTTTTGACATAGTTCTGCACACAATGAGATATAAAATTGGAGAAAGAATTTGTGGGATGTGAAAAGGAAGCCACACCAATTTCCTTGCTGTTCTGGTTTCACATGTGTTAACTTCTGCTACTCATTCTTCTTGAGCTCCCTCTCCTTTATCTGACCAAGTTCCACTCTTTGTCTTAGGTTTTCTTCCAATGTTGTCTCTGTAACTTAGTGATTCCTACTTCCAATCCTCCATAATACTTTAATACAACTGTTAATCTTATTTTATACATTCTCATTAGTTGTGTTCATATCAATTTCCCCTATTTCCCTAGTTGTTGCAGTCTCATTTTTGGATAATAATAATGTAACTGATGCTCAAAAAATACATACTATGGGCCAGATATAACTCTACGTGTTTTACATATAATCACATTTACTTAATCCTCATAGCAGCTCCATGAAGTACTGTTTCCTATTGCTGCTATAATAAATGACCATAAAATAAATTACTACAAAATGATACATCACAAATTTATTAGCTTATAAGTCTGGAGGTCCAATTTCTGTAATGGTCTCACTGGGTTTAACACAAGGTGATGATAAGGCTATGTGCTTTCTTGGAGGTTGTAAGGGATAATTCATTTCCTTGGTTTTCCCGGGTTTGAAAAATCACACACATTCTTTGGGGTTCTTCCTCCATCATCAAAGCCAGCAATGATGTGCCAAGTCTTTCTCATGATACCATCTCTGACTCTCTCTCTGAACACAGCTGGAAAAGATTCTCTACTTTTAAAGATTTATGGAATTACATGGAGCCCACCCAGATAATCCAGGATAATCTCCTCATCAATTAAAATTCTTAAATCACATCTGCAATGTCCCTTCTACCATGTAAATAACAGTCATGGGCTTTGGGGATATTAAGGCATGGACGTATTTGGTGGCCATTGACCTGCATTGCACAGGTGCATTTATCGTATAGGTGAAAAACTGGGCTCAAGGAAGATTAGTAATTTACCCAAACTAGTAAATATTGAGACTGAGATTCAAACACAGTCTAGCTCTACAGGCCTTCTTAGGTATTGCTCATGTATGACGATCCCCTAAAGAAGACATTGTTATTGGCCTATAGTTGCTCATTGTGTATTCACATAATTGTTTGCACTCTAAAGATGGTAGAGTAATGATTTGGAAATGGGAGAATAATGAGGGAATCATAACCCTGCCAACCTACTCTCATTCTTCTCTGTTCCTGATTCTCCTTGTCACTACTAAGATTTATTTTAGTTTTCTTATAGTTATATGCATTTCCTTCTATTTTTCCCATGAGGGCTTAATGTGAATTTCATGCTAACATAACCTCTAGGATTTGGATAAGCTCAGAGTGGTTCCTAAGGAACATTTCCAAATGCAAGCAGGTCTAGACATATATAAAAGCATGTGTCTGTTTGCAGAATTCAGAGTAGGTGGTCAAGTGCACAAAGATCTGAGACCCTAGAATAAACAGAACACCAGCTCTGTGCTCTGGCTCTGAGTGTTCTGAAGCCCGCAGGTAAGATTCTCACCTTTCTTGACCTTTAACACTCCCCTAATACCCATGTTAGAATATTGAAGCAGAAGGCATACATATGAAATGCCCTTGTATATTGCAATGTGTTTTAAAAATATGGATTATTCTTCACATGTATCTCTCTACTTAATATTCTTCAGGGTTCTTTTACCAACCAGGACACAAAGCTCTCAGGTGTCTTCTGCATAAAAGCTACAATTAGAATATTTATGTATTTTTAGGACAATAAAAGAATAACTGAACTGAACTAGAATGACTGAATAACTGAACTAGAAAACACAGTATTTGCATAATGAAAGCTTGTCTTTCTCTCAATCCCTAGACAGCCTTCTTTGTGTCTTGACAGTTGCATTCCCTGGCGGTCAGTCATCATTATAAATTTAAAGTGACTTTTACAAGAACTCAATTAAGAACAAACTCAGAAGAAGTTAGTGCACATGTTATTCATGTATTAACTTGGTTATACAAGTAGCATAACAATGACTAGGAAGTATAATTTCAAAAGATACAGTGCTAAATAGTTATTTGTAGTTCCAGTAGATGAACAAATGTAAATAGCAATTAATCATTAACTCTTTATCCAGATAAAGCATCCTGGGCCTCCTTGTCCACCTTTATTATAGGGCTTAAAGTGTGCAAGATCTCAGATCCTAAAATATTTTTTAATGATTTGAGTGCCTATGTATGGACACAGGAAGGAAACTTTTTGGCACTAAAGACTGGTGGAAGAAGTACCAGTATAGAAACTGTGGTTAACATATTTGCTATGAAATATATGCATATCAGGAAATATACTTTCTAAATCAGTATCCATAAAAATATCTGATTTTCATGTTGGTTCTCATTATAAACCCAGAGGAGTAGTCTATGGGGGAAAGAAATTAAGAGTAAATTATTTTTTGGTTTTGTTTTTGGATTTTTAAAAAATAATGAAAAAAGCATATTCCCCACTCCAGCCAGTATGGCTCACTTGGTTGGGCATAGTCCCATAAACTGAAAGCTCGTGGCTTTAATTCCTGGTCAGGACACATGCCTAGGTTGTGGGTTCAGTCCCTGGTTGGCATGCATGCAAGGCAGCTGATCGATGTTACTCTCTCACATTGATGTTTGTTCCCCTCTCTCTTCTCCCTTCTCCTCTCTGTCTAGAATCAATGAGCATGTCCTTCAGTGAGGAAAAATTAATAAACAAATGCTGGTATCACTATCTTGGTATTTAAAAAAAAAGTGTATTCCACACCTAACCTTTTTTTTCTTGTCAATTTTCAGAATTGACAATACTGCACTAAAAATTCTTCTTCACTGCTTTTCATCCCCCTAGCACTTCTATTAAAATGAAGTATAATTTGAAGCAGTCAGTGTTGATATTTTCATGAGCCCAAATGGAAGAAGAGATTGAAATAATTGGCTAAATTTGGAAATGTGGATTTTAGTTAACCATTGTTTTACCAACTAGGAAAAAAAATTTCTGCATGATGACCTAGTACTTCCTATATTTAAGAATTGCTTTTTTGAAAAGTAAGATGATCTGTTGTCATTTTTAATGTGTCTCAATATGGAATATTTTAATCTAATTACTGTATGAAATAAAGCATGGAGGAAAAGTGATAAACATTTCCATTTGAACATAGAAGTAGGAAATAGCAAGAGGCTTCCCTAATATTAAAGGCTTGCTGCTCCTGCTTTTTATCTTAATATGGTGATGGAATAAATAGCCACTGGAGAAGTTAAGTTGAAAGCATCTGACTCCCTAAAAAACTAAGCCATAAATGAGGAGTTGTAACATCAGAAGGACTGTTGTGGAACACTCCACCTCCTACAGTCCACCAAAGGGAAATGCTATGACTGAATACATGCTCTGCATCTTTGTAAGTCAGTTGCTCCATCATGATTTTCTCAGCATTTAATGCTGGTGTAAAATGAAAATCCTAATTTTTCCCCAAATAGAGTCATGAAGCATTGGAAGTCACAATTAGCATTTCGAATAAGTTAATGGATAAAATAACCATAGTCTAAACTCTTCTGGAGAAATGGTTAACCGAGTCACAACTATAGAGACATGAGGAAATGGAAGTCAGGACTCTTAACTAACTTTTTACCATGTAATGCAGCTGTCTTTTATTCTTTTATTTTTAAAAAGATTTTATTTATTTATTTTTAGAGAGAAGGGGAGGGAGGGAAAAAGAAAAGGAGAGAAACATCAATGTGTAGTTGCCTCTCATGTGCCCCCTGCCAGGGACCTGTCCCAACAACCCAGGCCTGTGGCCTGACTGGGAATCCAACGAGCAACCCTTTGGTTTGCAGGCCGGCAGAGCACTGAGCAGCTAGAGCATGCAGCTGTCTTTTAAATATACCTTCATCTTATCTAGAAGGGCTATTACAAAATTCCATTTGAGAAATAACTGGCTTTTTCCCCCGTAAGCTTATTATGAAGGAAAATCTGTGAACAATGGAGTTTCCTTAACATGGAATTATCAAGTGTTTGATATGCTTGTTTAATAAATGAATGCACTGGTCTAGGCACTGGGATAAAAACTGTAAGTAGGAAGATGTATATAGCATAGTTTTTATCTTTTAGGAGTTTACATTACAGTGGGGAGAGGGATATAAGCAGATATTTGTAATGAAATTTTATGTCTTGGAGACATGGATCTTTCAGCAACAAGGAGTATTTAACTTTGATTGGGATGGAAAGAGGGGTGGTTTCTAGAGAAATTAAAGTAGGTGAGGCCATTAACGTGTATTAGAAGTTTACGTTTACTTGAAATGCACCTAGTCATAAATAATCTTCTTTTTTGTAAAGGTTAAAAATAATTATAAAATAAACTAAAGTATTAGTACTGCTCTTAGAATATTTCTAAATATTATCTTTATGAAACCAAACAAGGATTACAAGTGTGTGTTATTTTTGTGGTTTAGGGTGTATATTTGAGGGGGGGGTGGAGCAAGTACGTTGACTCAAACTCATTCAATTATTGAATTATAATAATATTATTAATATATTAATATGTACTGATTAAATATACTGATTGATTAGCTGACCCATATAACCTTCTAGCCAGAAAACATATACAGACTTACTTTTTCTCACTAACACTGTATTCCTTTTATTGCTTGTGTTTGTATGACCATATCCTTTGACCCATGCCTTATGTTCCTGCCTAAGTCACTGGACACTCGTAAATATTCTCCCTTAGTTCTTCCTCTTCTTCGTAAATGACATAAGTTAGAGTTCTCCAGAGCTTAGCGCTTCATTCTCTTCTATTTGCTCTCAAGATTCACAACCTTGGCAATTACAGATTTAACTATGCTCAATATGGTATTGTTTCCCAAATTTACATCATGGCTTTTACATCCCTTTTGAACTTCATGCTCATATATGCAACTGCCTACCTGACATTTTCTCTTTCCCAAAACTGAACTCTGAGTTTTTCCCCAAGAACTGATTCTTCAACTCAGTAGATGATATTCACCCATTTGCTCAGGACAATTGTGTTGTCATCCTTGATTACTTTCCTCACCACTACACCCATCCAGTGCATCAGTAAATCCTGTTGGATTTACCATTAAAACATATTTCAAATTATATTTTGTTATGCAAGATTATAAACTTATCCAAAATTTATCACTCCTGTAAACATTTCTACTGCTACTTCACTAATTGGAGCAATCATCATATTTTGCCATAATTATTGTAATAGCCCAAACTGAATGACCTGTGTTAGTTCAATCTTTACGGTGGAGCAGTTATGGGGCTGATAACTTTATAGTTAGTATTGTGCAATAAATGGCCAAGGTGGAATCGAGGCCAAGACCATTGGAAATAAAAAGATCAAGGAACAAAGAAGCCAAGGTATACAAGGATTGCCTATGTCAACTTTGAAACTGCAAAATTGATGACGATATGTGGCTAGAAAGCAACAAGAGATTTTGGTGCTAAAACTCTAAATAAGTTTCTGTTTTCTCACAAATCTCATAACTCTCACCTGTTCATGGGTTCTCTGTATAGCCTTTCACATTTCACTCCTGTTAACTGCCTCATTCCCTGCATTGCTTTTTAGTTTAAATTCTAAGAACAAGAAGCAGATTGGCTCATCCTATTCCTGTTTGCATAGTATATATTTTTTTCTTTTTGTGGCAGATCACATCCTAGTTAACCTTTGGGTCATGTTCTTGCCTCTGGTCTGATTAACTGTAGCCAGAAAGCATACAAGGAATGACAAGGCAGGGATATAGGGATCATGGCGACCTGGGATTGTAACTACAGCAAAAATTTGGTTGGGTACTTTCATTATATGCTAAGCCTTCAAAGGCACTTTGGAAATTGTACACAAATATTGAAATCTCTATATGGTTGTGTTGGAGACTGAGGTACTAAAACAGCAGAGAACAAGTAGGCAGTATAAGGAAGCCATTTTACAAATTACTAGCATAGATACACCGTGCTTACAATAGAACAGAACAAAAGAACATAGGACATGCATGACTTTAGTTAGTGCTTGAGTCATTCTAGATATTAAAATGTGTTTCATTTCATTTCATTTATTCACCCAATATTTATTAAGCAGCTACTCTCTGCTGGGTAGTGCTATGCAATGAGTGGAGTGTCCATGTAAGAAAAAAGGAATTCTGTGAGGTTGCCACTGATACCAGTACCCTACTTTCTATCTCAAAACTATACCCTGCTTTCTATCTCAAAACTCAGGTAACCTTAAATAGCTCCTAACTCATCAGGAATGATCTGCAATGTTTTATAAATGATTTCCTCTTGTTACTCCACTTTCCCTTAATATAAAATAAGAAGAAGCCTAGCACACTTCAGAGAAAATTAGAAAGACTAATTAAGTCAGGAGGCAGTGCTTTGAAGATGAAAGTGGTTGCTAAGTATTAAAGAGCTAAATAAAGTGCTAAATAAGTACCCAACAGTTGTGGGGCCCTTGTATTCTATTGTACAATACCATGCCATGAATTAAAGGCACACCATAATTCTTTAGCATTACAAAAGGCCTTTGTTGAAAATTCAAATGACACAATAAAGTGCTTAATAGCTTTGAATTTCCAATAAAGTATTACTCTATTATCAAGTATATAGCATCTACAAATTATACAAGGCACATATTCAGGACAAAAATTGGATTCAAGTGGACAGAATGAAGGAAATAAGGAGCTCCATCATAGTGCACATCTCAATGTGCAGAATGTATGTGAGATCCAATACTCTACTGTATTGATTTATCTTGAGTTATAAATACTAGAATAAAAGATTTTGGAAGTAGAGTCTACTAGGCAACAAAGATGCTCCCAGGATCAGAGAAATTATGTAAGATAAGAGTTGAAAGTAAGCTGAGAGCATCAATTTGAAGATGAATGCTTCTTGCATGGTTTATGGTCTGGTCAGGGATGGGGAAAGCAGACTGAGAAATGATATGAGGTTGTGGGTTGTTTGTGTCTGCTAAAAAAAAAAGACATGTTAAAGTCTTAATCTCCAGTACCTGAGAATGTCACATTATTGGGAAATAAAATCTCTGATGATGTAATTAGTTGAGAAGAGGTCATATTAGGGTAGAATGGGCCCCTAATCTAATATGACTGCTGTCCATATAAGAAAATGGCCATGTGATGACAGAAACACAGGAAGAATGTCACGTGTTGATACAAGCTATGATCAGAGTTATGCAGCTTTAAGCAAACAAGTACCAAAGATAACCAGCAAACTACTGGTAACTAGGAAAGAGGGATGCATCATGCTCTTCCTTGGAATTCTCAGAAGGAATCAACCATGCCAACACCTTGATTTCAAACTTAGCCTCTAAAACTGTGAAAACACACACTTCTGTTGTTTTAAGCTACCCAGTTTGTGGTACCTTGTTACAGCCCTAGGGAAATTAATACATTAAGAATAAGAAAATACTTAATTAAATATATGCATACACAGTTTCTTTCAAGTAAGCATGTGCTTACTGGCTGCGTGGTGAAGAACAGGGATTAGGAAACTTTTTCTTTAAAAGGTTAACATTTCGAAATGTGGAGAACCAAGATGGCGGCGTAGGTAGACACACTGCGCCTCCTTGCACAACCAGAACTGACAGAAAATTGAACGGCAAGGAGGTCCGACACCAAGGAAATAAAAAATAAACATTCATCCAAACTGGTAGGAGGGGTGGAGACTGGCGCCGGGACGGAGAGGACTCCGTGGCTGTGGCGGGACCAAGACTGGCAGAGTGTGGGACGAACGGGGCAGGAGCAGACCCTGCGGCCCCACATTCGCGCACAGATAAACCTAGAGGGCCGGACTCAGAGTGGTGGAGAACAGGGCAGGCAGAGTGGCGGGTAGCACCCCGCGGCCCCACATTCGCGCACAGATAGACCGGACAGTGGGGTTCGAAGCAGACTGCACAACCCAGGGCTCCAGCATGGGGAAATAAAGCCTCAAACCTCTGATTGAAAACACCCGTGGGGGTTGGGGCGGCAGCAGGAGAGACTCCCAGCCTCACAGGAGAGGTCGTTGGAGAGACCCACAGGGGCCTAGGGCGTGCACAAGCCCACCCACTCAGGAACCAGCACCAGAGGGACACAGTTTGATTGTGGGTAGCTGAGTGAAAGAGTGAAATCCGGAGGAGAGTGAAGCAGGCGCCATTGCCCCCTCTCGGCTCTGCCCCTACGTACAAGTCACAGCGCAGCTACCAGCGTTACCCTGCCCCGGGGAACACCTAAGGCTCCGCCCCTTAAAGTAACAGACGCCCCAAGAAAAAAAAAAAAAGGCCCAAATGACAGAACACTTCAAAGCTCCAGAAAAAATACAACTAAGTGAGGAAGAGATAGCCAACCTATCAGATGCACAGTTCAAAACACTGGTTATCAAGATGCTCACAGAATTGGTTGAATCTGTTCAAAAACCAGATGAAAAAAATGAAGCCTATGCTAAGAGAAACAAAGGAAACTGTACAGGGAACCAATAGTGATGCGAAGGAAACTGGGACTCAAATCAATGGTGTGGACCAGAGGGAAGAAAGAAACATCCAACCAGAAAAGAATGAAGAGACAAGAATTCGGAAAAATGAGGAAAGGCTTAGGAACCTCCAGGACATCTTGAAACGTTCCAACATCCAAATTATAGGGGTGCCAGAAGGAGAAGAGGAAGAACAAAAAATTGAAAACTTATTTGAACAAATAATGGAGAACTTCCCTAATCTGGCAAAGGAAATAGACTTCCAGGAAGTCCAGGAAGCTCAGAGAGTCCCAAAGAAGCTGGACCCAAGGAGGAACACACCAAGGCACATCATCATTATATTACCCAAGATTAAACGCAAGGACCTACATCCAAGATTACTGTATCCAGCAAAGCTATCATTTAGAGTGCAAGGGAAGATAAAGTGCTTCTCAGATAAGGTCAAGTTAAAGAAGTTCATCATCACCAAGCCCTTATTATATGAAATGTTAAAGGGAGTTACCTACGAAAAAGAAGATAAAAAATATGAACAGTAAAAATGACAGCAAACTCACAGTTATTAACGACCACACCTAAAACAAAAACAAGAGGAAACTGGGCAAACAACTAGAACAGGAACAGAACCACAGAGATGGAGATCACATGGAGGGTTGTCAATAGGGGCGTGGGGGGAAGTTACAGACAATAAGTAGCATAGACGATAGGTGGAAAATAGACAGGGGGAGGGTAAGAATAGTGTAGGAAATGTAGAAGCCAAAGAACTTATAAGTATGACCCAAGGACATGAACTATAGGGGGGGAATTTGGGAGGGAGGGGGTGGGCAGGATGGAGTGGAGGGGGGGGATGGGACAAATGTAATAGCATAATCAATAAATATATTTTAAAAAAAAGGTTAACATTTCAGGTTTTGTGGGCAATAAAGTCTCAGCTTCAATTACTCAACTCTGCTATTAGAGTTCAAAAATAGTCACAGACAGTAAGTAACAAATGGGTGCAGCTGTGTCCCAACAAAACTTTTTTTATGGATTTTGACAATTGAATTTTACATAACTTTTAAATTTTATTTTTTAAACTTTAAAAATTATTGATTTTAGAGAGAGAGAATGGGAGAAAGAGAAACATCATTTGTTTTCCACTTATTTATGCATTCATTGGTTGATTTTTGTATATACTCTGACCAGGGATTCAACCCACAACCTTGACATATCAGGATGATGCTCTCATCAACTGAGCAACCTGACCAGGGCTAGAATTTTACATAATTTTTAACTGTCATGAAATATTGTCCTTCTTTTCATTTTATTCAACCATTTAATAATGTGAAAAACATTCTTAGCTTGTGGGCCCGATGTGCCCTGTGGGTCATAGTTTGCAACCTCTAGTGAAGGAAAAAGAAGATAAATATTTGAATCAGATAGACCTGGCTCTACCACATCCTAGCTGTCTAATTTTTCATAGTACTGTCATTCTCTAAGTTTTGGTTCCTGTCCTTGAAAACTAGAAATAAGTATGGTTTCTACAAAGAAGTATTAAAATAATAAATTGGCTCTTAGCAGGATTGGTTTCATGAACACATGCTCTGGTGTCGCTATCTTGAGATTCTTAGTAATTTTGAACACGTTCCACATTTTCATTTTGTGTTGGGACCCGCAGATTATGTAGCACAGACTAGGAGCCCAAAAGAATAGTTGTTTTTACCCTGCCACACTGTAATGTATAGACAGGTGTAGATTAATAAGCACCTGAACTCTTTCCTTGGTTAAGGAGACATGGTTTCTTTGGGAGAGGGCAGGAATATTTTCTCACAAAACAAAAGCAGTGATTGCTTGAGAGCCAGGCATACTTGGAACAGATGAACAGACTGACATGGAAAATAAAGACGTAGCTCCCTAATTCTGTAACATGACAAATTAGCAGGCAAGAGGAAATGCTCCAGAGACATACAGTTTGTGTGGGGGACCTAACTATTCTCTTGTGATGAAGGTTGGTGCTATGAAATAATTCTGGAAATGTGCTGGGTTTGCAGGGATATGTGCACAGAATGTTAAACAAATCTTTGCAGTTGGGTCTTGCAGCAGTCTTTATTTTGAGCAGTGACATCAAAGCATTTATCCAAACACTTGTTTAAATAGAAATGCAAGAAGAGGTGCAGTACAGTGTCTGCTCAGCAATGTAAATCTTACATTGGTAGAAATCTGGGACTCTGAGGCTGTCTTGCCAACACAGCACAGAGTCAGATCTACAATTAATTTCTTCGCATATGGTACGTGACCAAACTGGAAAACTCAGAGTTTCAAATAGATTAGATGATCACCAGCTCTTTATTACAGTTTTCAGAACTGCAGCTCAGGTAGAGGCAAGCACTATGTGATTAATAAATAAAGAAGCCACACTATTTTTTTTCTTTATATCTGGGAGGACACCCTTATTGGTGAGAAAGTTCCTTCTGACAGTTCTCCAGCATTTTTGGGCTTATGTCAAACAGCATTTCAAAATCTTTTAGCTGATACAAGAATTCCTATTCCAGGCTCATAAAACAAAACCAGATTTTCCCAGCTACTGTGAACTGGAGCTTTAATCATGACAGCATATATAGTAGGAATTGATGGCGATCCATCCAAAAAGTTACTACTTAGTGACCATTTTGCCAATGCCACACACCTCTTCTGGGATGTGGCTTTAGCCACATATCTTGTTCAGAAATAGTTAACAAAACCATTACAAAATGAATTATAGCATTTACTAAGTAGTTTACATTATATAGCAATGACAATTATGTACAGCTCTATTGCAGTATGAAATTGATGTAACTCCCCATATTAAAGTATTGGTGAAGCCCTGGGTTACTAATGTGTAAAGTGTGTTTACATTAAACTTAGACATTTGCTTTCTCTTGTTCTCTAGGTGGTTGGGCTGACCGTAAGTCACTTCTCTACTTCTTGCTGATTTCCAGTGACCTGGTCACCTCTCTGTGTCAGTACCTATTCAAAGGGAAGTATACCAAGCCTTACATCCTCATATCCCTAGCCAAGAAAGCAGATAAGAAATACAAACCTTATTAGCCAACAAGTTCAGGAATTTCTGCTTTGCTCCTTTTCTGACCTCCTGTGATTGTGCTCTAAGCACCTTCGATAAGCACTGTGAAAGGATGTAGAGAGAAGGTGAAGATCAAATTAGTCAATTTGGCTTCTTATTAATAGCTCTGGCAAAAGACTTGCAGGAATGTTTCCAACTAATGGGTAAAATGAGAGGAAATCATCCATGCTATTCCTACTCCTGATTCCCAGGTGAGCAGAAGGCTGGCTGATTTCCTCTTTGCTAAATAGTGTCCTGAAGGTTGAATGCTTTGTAAAAATGCCTGCCTTAAACTGTGTCTATGATGGGAAACTAATAATCAGTTGGCTGGGATTGAATGGATTTCCTAGTTAAGTTTAAAATTCAAAATAGATGTGATTTCCCCTTCCACTTAAATGACTTAAAAATTGCTTTTGGTTTTATTTTTTTCTACTGAAAAGGCATGACCTTTGGCAGTAGGGTGGGATCAAAAATAAACAGCTAAATAAGTAATTAAACACAGTAAGTTTAGATAGTAATAAAGGCTAGGAAGAAAATAAGGCAGGGTTAAGAGTCCATGACTGGAATGGAGACATGATGCTATTTTAGATAAGGTGGTCAGAGAAAGCCTGTTGACATATTATTTGATCAGACACCTGAGTGATAAGGTGAAACTTTGTGAGGATCTGGTAGGAGTACTTCCAAGCAGAGGAATGGCAAATATAAAAGCTCTGAAGCTGCATGATGAGCCACAAACAAAATTAGGCTTTTGTGAATGAAACAGTGAACAAAGGAAGAGTAGTAAGAGACTAGACAGAGATCAGAGAATATTAAGTCCTGAAGGCTGCGCTAAGGGTTTTGGGTTTGATTCTAGGTGCAATGGGAGACTGTCAAATTTAAGCAAGGAAGTGGCATGGCCTTATTTATGGTTTATCCAGCTGTTGTGTTTATTTTTTCCTTTTTATTGAGTTTATTGAGATGATACTGGTTAACAAAATTCTACAGGTTTCAATTGCATACTTCTACAACACATCATGTCTACACTCTTGTGTGTGTTCTGTTGGTTGTGTTTAGAACAAATAGGAAAGTGGGTAAGAGTTGAAGCTGGGAGATTTGTTAGGAGGTTATTAAAATAAACCAGGTGAGAGATAAATTAAGACACTTGGACTAACATGGTTGTAGTGGAGATGATGACAAATAGCAGGATTTTAGATCAAATTTTAGGTTAGAACTTGCAGATAGATTAAATTTGGGGAGGGAGAAAGATTGAGAGAGAAAAGAGAAGTCAAGGGTAACTCTTTGGTTAATGGTCTGAGAAATTATGTAACTTTGGATAAGTAATTTAATGTCTCTGAACCTGTTTCTTTTCTTTTTTTCTTTTTGCATTTTTATTGTACTTTTTTCCATTTCCATTTAGCCCCTTTATACCCTCTCCCCCCCCTGCACTGTTGTCCTTGTCCATGAGTCATTTTACTTTTTTGCTTAACCCCTCTATCCCCTAATGTCTCCCAATCTTAGCTGTCATCCTGTCTATGAATCTATTTTGCTTTTTAGTTCAGTTTGTTCATTAGATTCCACACATGAGTGAAATCATGTGGTATTTGTCTTTAACTGACTGGCTTATTTTACTTACCATAATGTTCTCCAGATCCATCCATGCTGTCAGAAAGGTTTTTTTTCTTTTTGAAGGCTGAGTAGTATTCCATTGTGTAAATGTCCCATAGTTGTTTTATCTACTCATCTACTGATGGAAACTTGTGCTGCTTCCATATCTTGGTGATTGTAAATGATGCTGCAATGAATATAGGGGTGCTTATGTTCTTTCAAATTAGTGTTTCAGGTTTCTTCAGATAAATTCCCAGAAGTGGATCACTGGGTCAAAAGGCAGATCCATTTTTAATTTTTTTGAGATATCTCCATATTGCTTTCCACAGTGCTTGCACCAATCTATATTCCTACCAACAGTGTAAAAGGGTTTCCTTTTTTCCACATCCTAGCCAGCACTTGTATGTTGATTTATTGATGATGGCCATTCTGATAGGTGTGAGGTGATATCTCATTGTAGTTTTAACTTACATTTCTGATGATTAGTTACATTGAACATCTTTTCATATGCCTATTGGCCATCTGTATGTCCTCTTTGGAAATGTGTTTATTCAGTTCCTTTGCCCATTTTTTAATTAGGTTGTTTGTTTTTTTAGTGTTGAGTTTTGTAAGTTCTTTATAAATTTTGGATATTTACCCCTTACCAGGTGTATCGGCAATTATGTTCTCCCATTCAGTGGTTTGTCTTTTTAGTTTGTTGATGGTTTCCTTTGCTGTGCAAAAACTTTTTAGTTTGATTTGATGTTGTCCCATTTATTTTTTCCTTTTATTTCCCTTTTTTTACTAACATATCTCTTTTTTGTTAGTAAAAAAATTGCTATGAGCAATGTCCAATATTCCTTTATCTGTAATGTAAGAATTACTACAGCTACATCCCATAGTCATTCTTGCATTGTATACATTACTAATATTATTAGTTAAAGATCTACATGGCAGGTATTTTGCTGTTGTTTCCAATTTTTATCTTAAGTTGGCCTCACAAGGATTCTACAAGTTTATTAACAGACATTATTTCCATTTTATGCCCAAGAAAATTGATGTGCAAAAATGTGATGGTTTTGGTGACACATGGCAAGTGGCAGATGCAGGACTTAAATCTGTGTCTGTTTGTTTCAAACTTGAGCTCTTTGTGGTTAAGTTTGGCCAATAAGTGTGATAGTGAACTAAACCTTGGAGACTACACTCTATCTTAAGGACCCAAAATGCTATGATTGTGGATCTGAATAGAAAGTAAAACTCTCAAACTTTACGGAAAGCAGCAAGCCCAGAGGTGCTCTTGTAGTCCCATGAAACTCCTACTGGGAGATGGAATAAAAAAAAAAAGCATTTTCTTAAAGTTCACCCAAGGTTGTCAATAATTTTCCCACTTTAATTTTAAACTGAATGTTATTAAACAGATGGGATCCTGTTAGCAGTTTGGCTTAGAAATGCAGAATGCCTTGAATTAAGTCACCCAATGCTCCCACTGTCTGTGAATTGTCAAGATAGTACAAATATTAAGAAAATAGATTTTTTAAATGTGAAAATAGCAAAAAACCCAGAATCAAACCGTGCTAAGTATGGGGATTATATTCTTTTCAAGACAGAGGTTTATCTATGTATAGTCCTTAATATGGAACTTAAGAGAGATAAAAGTATGGGTGTGGAATTGTTCAATCAACTTAGCTGAACTTTATTTAAAAAGAAACTGCAGTTTAGCACTTTTAAGTTGTCCAACCATTCCTTCACAGAGGTTCTCTGGCATATAGCAAATATCAAAGGGAAGTGTTGTTCGTATCTCCCGGAGCCTGGTGTATTTTATGTATAAAACGGGGATACTATAAAAACTCTTAAGATATGGCATCATGCTTCCTTCTATCTCCAGGCCAGCATAAAAACCATCCCAGAAAACAATTTGTTTTTCCTTTCTCCTCAGATTGTCCAAAGGTAGAGACTTCCCTAGGTAATATCACACTTTGCCTTTCATGCACATTTTCACTTTCATAAATGCCTGCACCCTATAATTACTTTCTGCTCTGCTATGCACTGGTGTGATGCAAGACATAGCCAAGAGCATTTCATAGGTTGTTAATGGGCAGACATATTGAAGCAGAGTGCAGCCAAGAGGAGGGCCCCGAGAAAGGATTTGTAATAGGGTCCAGAACTCAAGGTGTCCAGGAAATATTAGAAATATATATATAGGATGTCCTCAACCCCCACAAGCTTGAGCCAGGGGGGATGGGACACATGGAACAGGGCCATTCAGAGCTGTTTTGGGTAGCAAGAGCTTTGCAGCTAACCCCTGGCACAGTCATTTAACATATCTATAACCTTTAACTGGTTTCATAGATATGTTAAATAGCTGTGGCCATGCTTTGAGCCAGGGGGATGGAAGCTAATTCTACCCAAGATGGGACTGGGAAGCAACTCCTCCTGGTTACAGGGCCTGCGTGAGAGCTTGGAGATGATTGGCTCCACACCATGGGGCCACACCTGCCCAGACTTACTATGGCAGCCCAGTAAAGCTGGAAGAATACGGGGATGCTGTCAGGTGTAACTGACTGTTGGAGGAATCAGAAATGGGGCTGCAAAGGAAGATGGGCTCTGGGATTTAAAACCTAGGTGCGGCAGCCATAGAAGGAGAGACCACACAGTTCTGAAGCAAGTAGATAGGTAGACCACGCGGTTCTGAGGAGAAAGGGAGAGGGCCACGAGGATCTGGAGTAAATAGGAAGGACCATGCAGTTCTGAGGGAAAGGAAGAGGACCACGAGGTTCTGAAGGAGAGTAGAGAGGACCATGTGGTTTTGGAGTGCTTCTTTTTGCCACACGGCTTAGGTAGCAGGAGAGACTTTGCCAGGAAGAAAAGGGGAAAGAGGACTCTTGCTGGTGGGCCATGAGAAGGTGCCACATGGCTTTGCATTAACTGGAGATTGCAGCAGCCACACAGCTGATGGTGCCAGGAGCCTGAATCACAGACTTCTACTTCTTTTCCTGAGACATGGTACCCCGGACTGGGCACAGGGAGAGGGAAGGATGGTGCATCTGTGGGTATTCTAGAGGACTTTAGTATCTTACTGAAGACATTAAGTCATTACTCTAAGTTTGTGTAACTTTTAAATAAACAATTCCTTTCCTTTTCACCAGTCTCTGGCATTGAGAGATGTCTTTCCTCTGGCGGCGGGCATTTCGAACCTAGCAGGTGGACATGGGGGGAAGGAACCTCCAGAGACAGAAAGGGGGAATCCGTTCTGTAGTAATTTATCATGAACCACCCCTCCCCTGCTCTGTAACAATATGGGCTATTGACCCCAGGCTTCATCTTCTGATTTGTTTGTTAGTAAAAGACATAGGTTGTCATATTCAACTGCATGACTCAGCTTTTAAAAAATAAAAGACAATCAAAATGAAAAGATGCTTTTACTTAAAGTAACAACCCAAAAACTAGTGTTAGAAGCTGCTTGAATGGAAATATTAAATATACCATAACATTTGTTGCAGGTAGAATTTGTGCTTTTCTTGGTATCCTTTTGGGGCAATAAACTTGGCAAAACGAAGACAAGTGATCATTTCATGGCAGAAATAACATCATAGCAGAAGACTGAACAAGATTACCTAGTTATTACATTGTATTTTTCTTCTAAAAACGAATACTATAGTTTAAAAGACTACTTAGCTGCAATTTGAAATGGTGTTAAAGAAACATTCCATATTTAATTTAAATCTGTCTTCAGGGACCGAATTTTAACTAAAGGACTGCAAAACTTGGTATATAGCATCGATAATATTGGCTAATGAAAAGAAGATACTACAAAGGAAAATTATGAAATAAATAGGATATGCAACTATTATATATACTATTAATTCTCATCATTTAAGAAAGAATTTACATCCTATAGAATCTTATAATGCTTTCTGGCCTGCTGGATATCTAATTTGAGGATAAATATCTGAATAATTCAAGTTTGTGAGTTTGTTCCTGAGGATGCATGGCATTTATAGTGTTGTTAAAATTTGGTTTGGTTTCTCCGCAGAAACTTCCTAGCTCTCCAACAGTAAACAGGATAGAACAGTGACAAGGTCCAAGGGCTATGGTTTCACCAGTGAAGTAATTGAGCCGATTATGGAGCCCGAGATCTTAATTTGTGCATCTCTCAATGTATAAATGAGGAAATTAAGGCTCAGAGAAGGACAAATTCAGTGCCTCTCCTTATCCCAATCCCTAACCCTATATAGGTTGAATATCTCAATCTTTCTGGGTCAGATCTAGTAGACAGAAGACAATTGATCAACAGTATCTAATAGGTGTATTTTTAATCATCACTGGGAATCAAACCCACCACTTTTTGGTTTATGGAACAATTCTTCAACCAACTGAACTACACTGACCAGAGCATCTAACAGGTGTTTTTGACTATTGTCTAGCTCGTTCTAGAAAGTAGGAGGGGAACAAAAGCTGGTCGTGATGTGATGGGGCAAGGCAAGACTAGGGAGAGGAACATTTTTCAAAAGTAACTTGGAAAGGTGGTTTGTCCCTTGTTTAAAAGACATTGACGATTATTATATATACAATGGACACATGTTATTTTCAAGAATGCAATATTTTTAAATATGTTTTGTGAGTAGCTCACAAGGTCAGTCAAAGGACAACTACACAGATTTCAGAATCTTAAAAGGGTCTTAATTTACAAAAATCTTGGGTTTTTTAAATTTAATCTTCATGGCATTTTTTCTGTTGCCATTTAATCCCCTTATACCCTTCTCCTCCCAGCAATCACTACACTGTTGTCCATGTAAACATGCAGCATTATTAACCAGATATTGCAGTGTATGCAAGATACACAATTTCTAAAAATGCAGACATACCTTTTCCTAAAATCAAGCACATCAGTAACTGGAAAATTAAACAATACTTAATTGTCCCCTTAAATGTTTTCTTTTTCTAAAAAGAAACAAAACCTCGAAAAATGTAGTCCACAAATATTTTTTAAAATTATTGAATTAAACATTATTTTAAAAAGACTATCCCAATTCTGTTAAAGCTCTCTTTTAATATGTTTTTATTACTTTTATTACTCTCCAAAACCCTATAATATGAACAGATTAAGGATGTGAAGTGATATATTTCACAAAAAAACCTAAATAAATACAGAGTCTGGCAGAAATAATGCCATTGAGTGTGATTAGTAGGGTAAGTGAAAATCTCGCATGAGATGGACAGCAATTTGAACATTTTGCCTAAAAATGTCATATGGTGTGCTTGAGTGTGATATTATTATGTTACAGAATTACATGCTTATGATTGTGTAATAAAAGTTTCCTATAATAAAAAGGGGCGCTATTTGTGCCTTACCCTTTAGTTAACAAACATACACAGCATTTTACTCTTACTAGTGTTGAAAAACAAAACACAAACAAAATAGTAACAACAATAATAAAATATAGTTCACAACCACAAATTAACAAATACAAAGCCTTAATTACTGTGACTCTTCCAGAACTGGGTCATTCAGATTTTACTGGTGGGCAGGGAATGAAGGTACACCCTGATGGAAAGGTAATTTAGCAATAAATAAAGAACCATATAAACATGTTTATTTGACTCATAAATTCTGATGCTGAAAATTTGTCACAAAGAAATCAACTAAATGAACAAATGTATTCTAAGATAGTGGTTCTCAAACAAAGGAAATGTTGGCCTCCAGGAGACATTTGGCAATATCTGGAATTATTTTTGCATGTCAAAACTGTGAGATTGTTACTAGCAGCTAGTAGGTAGAGGCCAGAGATTTAGGATTGCTTAACATCCTCAAATGCACAGGACATCCCCTCAGAGCAAGTCATTGTAACTACAGCTGAAGCTGGAAATCTTGTTGTAAGGTGCTCACTGCAGAATTATGTATAATTAGTGACACACTGGAACTGACTTAGATACCCCTCCCTCCACAAAGACATGGAAATTTAGGATGTCAAAGTGCACCCATCCAATTGATAGAATATCCCATAGAAATTTTAAATGTTAGAGTATTTTATTTTATTTCAATTTATTTATTTATTTTTAAAGAGAGGAAGGCAGGGAGAGAGGGAGAGAAACATCAATGTGTGGTTGCCTCTTGAGTGAGCCCAAGTGGGACTCTGGCCTACAACCCAGGCATGTGCTCTCATGAGGAATTGAACAAACGACCCTTTGGTTCACAGGCCCACACTCAATCCACTGAGCCACACCAGCCAGGGCTAAAATGTTAAAGTATTTTAAAAGGCGAAAGATTTATACGATCTGAAGAGAAACCAGAGTATTATGTTATGTTAAAGTATTTTAAGTAAAACTTTAAAAAATGTCAAAAATTTCTATGGAATCCTAAATGACCCCAAATAGCCAAGGCAATTTTGAGAAAGAAGAACAAAGTAGGAGGGATCCCATACCTGATATCAAACTGTATTACAAGGCCACTGTAAATCAAAACAGTCTAGTATTGGCATAACAATAGACACATAGACCAATGGAACAGAATAGGGAGTCCAGAAATTAACCCAAGTCTCTATGGTCAATTAATATTTGACAAAGGGGGCAGAAGCATAAAATGGAGTAAAAATAACCTCTTCAACAAATGGTGTTGGGAGATCTGGGCAGCTACATGCAAAAAAATGAAACTCAATCACCAACTTAAACCAGACATAAAAATAAATTCAAGGTGGATAAAAGACTTAAATGTAAGTCATGATACCATAAAAATCCTAGAAGAAAACATCAGCAGGAAAATCTCAGATATTCCCCACAGCAATATTTTCACCAATATGTTTCCTAGAGCATAGGACATAAAGGAAAGAATAAACAAATGGGACTTCCTCAAAATAAAAAGCTTCTGCACAGCTAAAGAAAACAGCATTAAAATGAAAAGAGAACCAACTGTATGGGAAAACATATTTGCCAGTGATACCTCGGACAAGGGTTTGATCTCTAAAATGTATAAACAACTCACACTATTCCACTCCAGGAAAACAAACAACCCAATTAAAAAATGGGCAAAAGACTTGAACAGACACTTCTCCAAGGAGGACATACAGAAGGCCCAGAGACACATGAAAAGATGCTCAGCATCACTAACCATCAGAGAGATGCAAATTAAAACCACAATGAGGTACCACTTCACACTAGTGAGAAAGGCCATCATAAACAAAGCAAGAAACAACAAATGTTGGAGAGGATGTGGACAAAAGGGAACCCTAGTGCACTGTTGGTGGGAATGCAGACTGGTGCAGCCACTGTAGAAAACAGTATGGAATTTCCTCAGAAAACTAAAAATGGAACTGCCTTTTGACCTGGCAATTACACTGCTGGGATTATACCCTAAGAAACCTGAAACACCAATCCAAAAGAACCTATGCACCCCAATGTTCATAGCAGCACAATTTACAATAGCCAAATGCTGGAAGCAACCTAAGTACCCATCAGCAAATGAGTGGATCAAGAAACTATGTACATTTACATGATGGAGTACTAAGCAGCAGAAAGAGAAGGAGCTCCTGCCCTTTGTGACAGCATGGATGGATCTGGAGAGCATTATGCTAAGTGAAATAAGCCAAGAAGTGAAAGACAAATACCATATGATCTCACCTATAAGTGGAACCTAACCAACAAAAGAAACAAGCAAAATATAACTAGAAACATTGAAATAAATAACAATCTGACAGTAACATGAGAGGAGGTGAGAGGGGGATAACAAGGGAAAGAAGGGAAAGGGTCGTAAAGAAACCTGTATAAAGGACACATGGACAAAAGAGGGATAGAATGGAGGGTTGGAGGTGGGGGTGGAAGGGACAGGAGGGAGTGGTGGGGGGAAAATGGAGACAAATGTACTTGAACAACAATAAAAAATTATTTTAAAAAATCAAGTTTCTAAAATCTAAAAAAAAGAAAGAGTAGATTTACATATCCAAGTTGTTCCAAATATTTTAACTGATTTGAGTCTAAGTTTTAAAATGTTAAATTACTTGAAATTCAATAAAATGAACACCACAAAAATATAAAATAAAAAATAAAAATGCAACAAAATTGGCAACACCAATTCTAGTGAGTCAGTGAGGAATATGAGTGGATTATTTAGTCAGTAACAGAAGCTCATTGTGATGTTTTAGATTTGTTGAAACAGAATCAGTCTCCTATTCAGATAACATCATATACTATCCCAAAGGGATCAGATGTTTCTATTCAGGACAAATGTATCAAGGTCATCTTCTCTCTTACAATGATGTCTGATATGAAAATAATTGCTGAATAGGTTAAAAGACAATGCACCAAATCAATGAAGACACCCCAATAATCTTTGTGGATTCTGCTGACATAAAATTTATCCCTGCCAATTGCAAATTGAAAGAAGCTCACCTCATACAGTCTGTCCAAAGAACCAATTAGCAGTAACTCATCCTCAGCAGGGTTCAGGACAATCAATTTCTTGTCATTCAAGTCTGCATTTCTAGTTAGTACTAGGTCAGAAAGGGAAAAAAGAGAGTAACATTTGGAGTGACATCTGTAGATTATTGGAAAATAAAGGTGCCCAAACAGAAAACTACTTAGAATGGTGTGTGTGCATGTGTATATATGTGAATGCGAAGTGTGGATGGTATTATGCTTTTCTGTATTCTTAAATAGAGAATAGGCAGTGTAAAAAAATACAGTACTGGTCAGTCTAATGGCCTCATGTCCCAAACATGTCCTCATAATAATGTTGGAACCTGGAATATGCTGTGTTACATGGAGAGGAAGAAATAAAGTTGCAGATAGAATTAAGGCTGCTAATCAGATGACCTTGAAATGGGGAGATTACCTGGATTATCAAGGATGTTATTGCAAGGATCTTTATAAGTGAAAGAAGGAGACTGGGGAGTCAGAGCCTGAGAAGGACATGTGATGACGGAAACAGAGGTTTGTTTGATGTGCTTGTTGGCTTTAAGATGGAAGGGAGCCATGAGCCAAGAGATGGGGGCAGAACAGAAGCTTAAAAAGGTGAAGAAACAGATTATCTCCCAGAGATTGTAGAAGGAACACAGCCCACCAGTACCTAATATTAGCCAAATGAGAATGTTGTCGGACTTCTACAGAGCAGTAATATAATAAATTTGCACTGTTTTAAGTTACTAATTTTCCAGTAAGTTTTTGCAGGCACAATAGGAAACCAACATAATTACCCCTCTGAAGCAATGGGTATATCATGCCTGCCCAATATGTGTGTGTTAGGGGTGCACATGGGTGCAGTTTTACCTTATTTTTCTCATGATGGTCCGTGGTATAGGAAAATGTTACTTTTCCAAAACAAGTTTATTTCAGTGACTAATTATGTGCTTCCCCTCCAAGAAAGCTGTTCCTCTGGCCTCTATAGCATACAAAATGGAATTGTAGGGCAAGGGCATGAGGAGAAATTTTTGAAGCTGTTTTCATTAAAAGAGGCTTTTCTAGTACTTAAAGTGGAGGAAGTACTTTTTGTAATGAAGAAAAGGATAAAATAGTACAGTATCCTAGCAAAAATATAAATTATAGAGTCAGATAGATATGAGTTCAAACTTTTGCATGAATATTTAGAGTGACCCAAGGCAAGTTACTTAACCTTTTTAGATCAAAATCAGAAGGTTATCTAACAGAAAAGTGACCTGCTCACTACAAATCTTGCTATGGCTTGAGCATGTGTAATGTTTGTAACATACAAAAAAGAATTTTTTCCAAGTATAAGGATCTAACAGTATGATGCCATGCACACTCAATCTTTGTAAACAGTCATAAGGAGCACAGCCAGAATAATATATCCAAACTTCAAATATGACCGCAGACCTCCTTTGTTTTAGCCCTTTAGGAGCTTTCTACCCTCTGTAACAGCAGCTTTCAAACCCTTTTGTTTTAGGATTGCTTTACACTCTTAGTAATTATTGAAGACCAGAAAGAGCCTTTTCTTTATGGGGTTGTATCTATCAATATTTATCATACTAGAAATTAAATCAAAGTATCTATAATAAACCCATTAAAATTTAAATACATTTTATGGAAAATAACTAAATTTTCAAGACCAAAAATGAGAAAGAAATATGATGTTGTCATAAATATATATATGTGTATATATATGTATATATGTGTGTATATATATACACACACACACAATTATCTTTAATGTCTGGCTTAATAGAAGACTCTGTTTTTCTTTTTTTACAATATATTGTTTTCATTGAAGTACATAAAAATCTAGCTCACCATATATGTTGTTGGGAAAGAGAGGATCATTCTATTAGTTTCTTCAGATATTTTTGGTTACTCACCTTTGTACTACACAAAAACTAAAAAGGTGTTAGTTTCTTAAAGGCTAGTTGCAATATGAAGTCTTAGGTCCTATCAATGAATATTTTATATTGTGTTTCATTAAAATTCTACAGTCTGTCTTACACTTGTTTTTTAAACAACAAAGATTTATTTTCTCATAGCTCTGGAGGCCAGAAGTCTGAAATCAAAGTATTATCAGGGCCATGCTCCATCTGAAGATTTGGGGTCGGAGCCAGGGTGAGTTTGTTCCTTGCCTCTTCCAGCTCATGGTGCCTCTTCAAGATCTTTGGCTTGTAAATACATCACTTAAAACTCTGCCTTCATCTTTACATGGCCTTCTTCCCTGTATATGTCACTGTGTGTCTTTCTTTTTTTATTTTATTAAATTTATTGGGGTTACACTAGTTCACAGAACCATAGAGATTTCAAGTGTACAACTCAGAAAATACCATCTGCACACTCCATTGTGCACTCACTGCACAAATCAAAGTCTTTTTCCATCACCATTTATCCCCCCTTCACCCACCTGCACCTATTCCCACCCTCCTTTTCCTCTGGCTGTCACCACACTGTTGTCTGTGTCTATGTGATATATATGATTTTTTAAATATTAATCCCTTCACCTTTATTTAATCCCTCCAGCCCCCCAACCCTCTCCCCTCTGACAGCTGTCAGTTTTTTCCATGTATTATTCATGCCTCTGTTTTTATTTTGTTCATGAGCTTTTTTCGTTCATTAGATTTCACATGTAAGTGAGATCATATGGTATATGTCTTTCTCTGACTGACTTATTTCACCTGGCGTAATAATCTACAAGTCTATCAATGCTGTTGCAAAAGAGTTCCTTCTTTTTATGGCCAAGCAATATTCCATTGTATAAATATACCAAAACTTGAGCTGTTTCTAGAACTTGGCTATTGTAAATAGTTGCAATGAACATAGAGGTGCATATACATTTTTAAAATAGTGTTTCATGTTTCTTAGGGTATATTCCCAGAAGTGACATCACTGGGTCAAAAGGCAGTTCCATTCTTAGTTTTCTGAGGAAATTCCATATTGTTTTCCACTGTGGCTGCACCAGTCTGTATTCTGACTAGAGTGCACAAGGGTTCCCTTTTCTTCACATCCGCACCAGCTATGTTGTTTGTTGATTTATTAATGACAACAATTTTGACAGGCATCAGGTGATACCTCATGTGGTTTTAATTGACATGTCTCTAATGATTAGTAACTTGAGCATTTTTTCATATGTCATTAGCCATCTGTATATCCTCTTTGAAGAAGAGTTTATTCAGGTCCTTTTCTCATTTCTTAATTGGGTTGTTTGTCTTCTTGGTGTTGAGTCGTGTAAGTTCTTTATATATTTTGAAAATTAACCCCTTATCAGATGTATCACTGACAAATACATTAATTTTCCCATTTTGTTAATGATTGTTTCTTTTGCTGTGCAAATGCGTTTCAGTTTGAAGTAGTCCCATTTGTTTTTTGTTTTTTTTCTTTGTTTCCTTGCTGGGGGAAATACATCAGCAAAAATATTGCTATGAGAAATGTCTGAAATTTTACTGCCTATTTTTTTTCTAAGATTTTTGCGTTTTTTTACGTAGAAATTTTTACAATTTCTAAGTTTTTTCCTAAGATTAGTGACTTACATTTAAGTCTTTAATCCATTTTTAGTTTGTCCTTGTGTATGCTGTCTAAAGGTGGTCTACTTTCATTTTTTGTATGTATCTGTCCCATTTTCCCAACACTATTTATTGAAGAGACTATCTTAACTGCATTGTATGTTCTTGCATTCTTTCTCAAATATTAATGGATCTATACCATTAATATTTAATGGATCAATATCATTCCATTGATCTATATGCTTATTCTTGATCCAATACTATGCTGTTTTGATTACTATGGACTCGTCATGTAGTGTGATTCCTCCAACTTTGTTCTTCTTTCTCAAGATTGCTGAGGCTATTTGGGGTCTTTTGTGTTTCATATAAATTTTTGGAGTATTTGTTGTAGATCTGTGAAATATGCTATTGGTATTTTAATCGAAATTGCATTGAATGCTTAGATTGCTTTGTATAGTTACAGACATTTTAATGATATTAATTTTTCCTATCCATGAACATGATATATGCTTCCACTTATTTGTATCTCCCTCAACTTCTTTCCTAAGTATTTTTTAATTTTATGAGTACAGGTTTTTTATTTCCTTGGTTAAATTTATCCCTAGGTACCATATTTTTTGTTGTAATAGTAAATGGTACTGCTTTCTTAATTTGTTTTTGTGATAGTTCATTATTGGTGTATAAAAATGCCACAAATTTCTGAATATTAAATTTGTTTCCTGCTACTTTGCCAAATTCATTTATTGCAAACAGTAATTTTTTAGTGGATTCTTTAGGGTTTTCTATATACACTACCATGTCATCTGCAAATAATGACAGTTTTACTTTCTCCTTTCTAATTTGGATGCCTTTTATTTCTTCTTCTTGTCTGATTGTTGTAGTAGGGCTTCCAGCACTATGTTGATAAGAGTGGTAAAAGCATACATCCTTTTCTTGTTTCTGATCTTAAGGGAAATGCTTGTAGTTTTTGCCCATTGCATATGATGTTGGCTGAGGGTTTTTCATATATGGCCTTTATTATGTTGAGGTATGACCCCTCTATTCCTACTTTGCTGAGAGTTTTTATCATAAATGGGTGCTGGGGTTTAGACTTTTCTATATCTATTGATATGATCATGTGATTTTTATCCTTCACTTTGTTTATGTGATGTAACATGTTTATTGATTTGCAAATTCTATCCTCAGAATAAATCCTGCTTGATTATGGTGTATGATTTTTGTAATGTATTACTGTATCTGGTTTGCTAATATTTTGTTGAAGATTTCAGCATCTATGTTCATCATGAATATTGGCCGATACTTTTCTTTTTTTGTTGTGTCTTTATCGGGTTTTGGATTTAAGATAATGCTTGCCTCATAAAAATAGCTTGGGAGTTTTTCCTCTTTAAATTTTTGGAATGGTTTGAGGATAAGTGTTTGTTCTTCATTGAATGTTTGGTCAAAATAGCCTTTGAAGCCATTGGGTCCAAGACTTTTGCTTGGTAAGATTTTTTTTTTTTTTTTTTGGTGGAGAACCAAGATGGCGGCGTAGGTAGACACACTGCGCCTCCTCGCACAACCAGAACTGACAGAGATCGAACGGCAAGGAAGTCCGACACCAAGGAAATAAAAAATAAACATTCATCCAGACCGGTAGGAGGGGTGGAGACGGGCAGCCGGGGCGGAGAGGACTCGCGTGGCCATGGCAGGACCAAGACTGGCGGAGTGTGGGACGAACAGGGCAGGCAGTCTGGCCACTAGCAGACCCTGCGGCCCCACATTCGTGCACAGATAAACCTAGAGGGCTGGACTCAGAGTGGCGGAGAACAGGGCAGGCATAGCGGGGGGGTAGCACCCTGCGGCCCCACATTCACGCACAGATAAATCGGACAAACGGGGGGGAGCAAAGCAGACCGCCTAACCCAGGGCTCCAGCGCAGGGAAATAAAGCCTCAAACCTCTGATTGAAAACACCCGTGGGGGTTGGGGCGGCAACAGGAGAGACTCCCAGCCTCACAGGAGAGGTCGTTGGAGAGACCCACAGGGGCCTAGGGTGTGCACAAGCCCACCCACTCGGGAACCAGCACCAGAGGGGCCCAGTTTGATTGTGGGTGTCAGAGTGCGGGATTGAGACCCAGTGGAGAGGGGAGTGGGTGCCATTGCTCCCTCTTGGCCCCTCCCCCACGTGCAGCGTCACAGCACAGTGACCAGCATTACCCCGCCCGGGGGAACACCTAAGGCTCTGCCCCACTTAAAGTAACAGACTCGCCAAGACAAAAAAAAAAAAAAAAAAAAAAAGCCCAAATGACAGAACACTTCAAAGCTCCAGAAAAAATACAACTAAGTGAGGAAGAGATAGCCAACCTATCGGATGCACAGTTCAAAACACTGGTTATCAAGATGCTCACAGAATTGGTTGAATCTGTTTGAAAACCAGATGAAAAAATGAAGCCTATGCTAAGAGAAACAAAGGAAAATGTACAGGGAACCAATAGTGATGCGAAGGAAACTGGGACTCAACACAATGGTGTGGACCAGAAGGAAGAAAGAAACATCCAACCAGAAAAGAATGAAGAAACAAGAATTCGGAAAAATGAGGAGAGGCTTAGGAACCTCCAGGACATCTTGAAATGTTCCAACATCCGAATTATAGGGGTGCCAGAAGGAGAAGAGGAAGAACAAAAAATTGAAAACTTATTTGAACAAATAATGAAGGAGAACTTCCCTCATCTGGCAAAGGAAATAGACTTCCAGGAAGTCCAGGAAGCTCAGAGAGTCCCAAAGAAGCTGGACCCAAGGAGGAACACACCAAGGCACATCATAATTACATTCCCCAAGATGAAACAGAAGGAGAGAATCTTAGAAGCAGCAAGAGAAAAGGAGACAATTACCTACAAAGGTCTTCCCATAAGACTGTCAGCTGATTTCTCCAAAGAGACCTTACAGGCAAGAAGGGGCTGGCAAGAACTATTCCAAGTCATGAAAGGCAAGGGCCTACATCCAAGATGACTCTATCCAACAAAACTATCATTTAGAATGGAAGGGAAGATAAAGTGCTTCTCAGATAAGGTCAAGTTAAAGAAGTTCATCATCACCAAGCCCTTATTATATGAGATGTTAAAGGGACTTATCTAAGAAAAAGCAGATCAAAAATAGGAACAGTAAAAATGACAGCAAACTCACAGTTATTAACAACCACACCTAAAACAAAACCAAGAGCAAACTAGGCAAACAACTAGAACAGAAACAGAACCATAGAAATGGAGATCACATGGAGGGTTGTCAATAGGGGAGTGGGAAGGGGAGAGGGGGGGAAGGTACAGAGAAGAAGTAGCATAGATGATAGATGGAAAATAGACAGGGGGAGGGTAAGAATAGTGTAGGAAATGTAGAAGCTGAAGAACTTATAAGTATGACCCATGGACATGAACTATAGGGGGGGAATGTGGGAGGGAGGGGGTGGGCAGGATGGAGTGGAGTGAGGGGAGGGGAAATGGGACAACTGTAATAGCATAATCAATAAATATATTAAAAAAGAATTTTTTTATTATTGTTTAAATTTCAGTAGTTGTAATCTATCCATTCAGATTCTCTGATTCTTTCTGATTTAGTTTTGGAAGATTTTATGTTTCTAGGAATTTATCCATTTCATCCAGATTGTTTAATTTGTTGACATGTAGTTGTGCATAGCGTTTTCATACACTTATTTGTATTTCTCTGGTGGTGTCAGTTTTACTTCTTTCATTTCTGATTTATTTACGTGGGTCTTTTCACTTTTTTTCTTGATATATCTCGTTAAAAAATTGTCAGTCTTTTTTATCTTTTCAAAGAAGCCATTCTTGTTTTCATTGATCTTTCATATATATTTTTTTAGCCTCTGTGTCATATATTTCAGCTCTTAGCTTTATTAATTCCTTCCATCTACTTACTCTGGGTTTTGTTTGTTGTTCTTTTTCTAGTTCTTATAGGTATAGGGTTAGATTGTATATTTGAGGTTTTCTTCATTGAGGCCTGTAATGTTACTCCCTCTCAGCACTGCTTTCCCTGAGTTCCATAGAGTGTAAGTTGTGTGCTCATTTTCATTTGTCTCCAGGTAATTTCTGATTTCTTCCTTTATCTTATTTTTAACCCATTCATTGTTTAATAACATGCATTTTAGCCTATATGTGTTGTATGTTTTTCAGGGTTTTTTAATGCAATTGATTTCTAGTTTTATATCATTGTGGTCACAGAAGATACTTGAAATGATTTCAATCTTCTTCAATTTATGAAGACATTTTGTGTCTTAACACATGCATTATCTTTGACAATATCCATGTGTACTTGAGAAGAATGTGTATTCTCCTGCTTTGGGATGAAAAGTTCTGTAAATAGCAGTAAAATCCATCTGATGCAGTGTGTCATTTAAGGTTACAGTTCGGTTATTGATTTTTTGTCTGGAAGATCTGTCCATTGCTATCAGTGGAGTGTTAAAATTTCCTACTGTGATTATATTGCTGTCGACCTCTCCTTTACTGACCACTAAGATTTTTCTTACATATTTAGGTGCTCCTATGTTGGGTGCATATATGTTTACAAGGGTTATATCCTCTTGTCAGATTGATCCCTTTCCTATTTACATACTAACCTTTTTATCTTGTTATGGTCTGTGTTTTGAAGTCTTTTCTTGTTTAATATAAGTATTGCTATCCCAGCTTTTTTTATTTGTTTGTTTCCATTTGCATGGAATGTGTTTTTCCAACCCTTCACTTTCAGTCTGTGTGTATCTTTTGTTCTGATGTGGGTCTCTTGTAGGCAGCATATGTATAGCTCATATTTTCTTATCCAGCTACCCAATATCTTTAGATCAGAGCATTTAATCCATTTACCTTTAAGGTTTGGTAGTAATGAGCTCCTTTAGCATTTTGGTGGCGGGGGGGCGGTCTGGAAAGCTCTTTGTTTTGCCTTTAATTGTAAATAGTAGCCATGCTGGGTAAAGTAACCTTGGTTGTATGTCTTTGCTTTTCATCAGTTTGAATATTACATGACAATCTCTTCTGGTGTGAAGTGTTTCTGTTGAGAAATCAACTGGCAGCCTTATGGGAGCTTCCTTGTAGATAACTAACTGTCGCTCACTCTTGCTGCTTTTAAGATTCTCTATTTGTCTTTAACCTTCGGCATTTTTAATTATGATGTGTCTTAGTATGGGCCTCTTTGGTTTCATCTTGATTGGGACTTTCTGTGCTTCCTGCACTTGTATGACTTTTTCTTTCACCAGGTTACGGAAGTTTTCAGCCATTATTTCTTCAAACAGATTCTCAATTCCTTGCTTGCTCTCTTCTCTTTCTGGTACCCCTATGATGTGGATGCTGTTATGCTTGATGTTGTTCCAGAGGTTCCTTAGACTTTCCTCATTTTTAAAAATTTTCTTTTCTTTTTGATGCTCTGCTTGCTTGCTTGCTTATTGGTTCAATAAGCTGGTTCAATCCTGTATTTCATCAAACCTGCTGTTAATTCTTTCTAGTGTAGTTTTCATTTTAAATATTGTATTCTTCATTTCTGCCTAGTTCTTTCTTATGGTTTATATGTCTTTTTTAATGCTTACCATCTCTTTGTTTAAGTTCTCACTGAGATCATCCATTCTTTCCCTAAGGTCCTTGAACATCCTTACAACCATTGATTTAAACTCCGTATCTGGCATCTTGGTTGCTCTCATTTTATTTAATTCTTTTTCTGGAGATTTCTCTTATTCTTTCATTTGTGGCATATTTCTTTTTCTTCCAATTTTGTCTCTGTGTATTAACTAGAACTGCTATGACTCCCAAATTTGTTATGACAGCTTTATGATATAGGTGTCTTGTTGGGCTCAGTGGTACAATCTTCCAGATCACCTGAGCTCCATGCTCTAGGAATGTTTCTTGTAGGTTATTTGTACCCTCCTGTTGTAGTTGAGTCTTGAATGCTGTTGACACTTTCATGGGTGGTGTTAATCCTTCAGGCTGGGAGGCTGTAAAGGTAAACTTTGATTATTGTCTATGACTCACAGTGCAGAGGCTATCCCCTGAGGCAGAGGTGTGTTCAGCAGGGTCTGGTGCCTGCTATACTCTCCCTTTGGTTGTGCCACTCGAGTGGCTAGTTGGGTTGAACTGTGGTGTGGTCTGAAGCCCACTACTGGTTTTCTTCGTTCTGGGTCCACTTGAGGATTCAGGTACAGGTTGATGCCAGACATTGTGTCTAGCCAGCCTTGGGCTCCTTGTCTGGAGCTACCACATTATTCACTGTTTGTGGCTGAGTATACTGGGCCTGGGTGTGTGTGGGGAAGTGGTTGAGCTTGGTACAAAGGTTGGCTTCCTCTAGGTTAGAACTGGGGGAAGATCTATAAAAGATCTTCCTCCAGATCTCCTGTCTGAGGTCTGACCCCACCTTTCAGTTATCCTGCCTTTTCTTGATGTTGCCTGGACTTCTTTAACATCCTTTTACAGAAATACTGTAGAGTGGGCCCAAGCTGGCTGCCACCCACAGATCCTTCCACAGGTCATGAGCTCTGTAGGGTGGAGTGACCAGGCTCAGGAGGGCAAGGATAGTGTGTCCCCTACTTAGGGGCTATGCAGTCAGGCACTTGATAAGGGGAAAATGGCCCTTACTTCAGAGCCTTACCATTCAGTTTTTTCTAGAGTCTCCAACTCTAGCTTCCTTAGGAGGAACTTCCAGTCCCCTCTGCTAGGGCAAGCTCAGCAGGGTGAAGCCATTGGGGCTCAGGAAGACAGGTTAAAAGACTCTCCCACTGGGGATGGTGCCAGCAGATCCTGTAGGAGAGGGCCAAGCACTTCATCCCAGTCCCAGACAATAGCCTCTGAGGGAGACACACTCCAAATGTCCCAGTTCCAAACGGGATTCCCTTGCTCAGAAGAGTGGGGCCACTGGGACATGGAGGACTGATCAAAACATTTTCCCATTGAGAGAGGTGCCAGTAAGCCTATAGGAAGGGGATAGGCACTTTTTCCCCTTCACAGGTAAAAGCCTCTGATGTGCACTGAAGGTCTCAGTTCAGAGCAGCTCTCAGATCCCCCCTCAGAGGACTGAGCTCAGCATGGGAAGGCCCCAAGCTGCCAGAAAAGCATGTCAAATGAGTCTCCCATTGGGGAAGTAGTGCAGGCAGAGCTCCCAGAGGAGATAGGAGTGGCCTGCCCTCCCATAATGTAGCCACACAACCCAGCACTTGCCCATCTGATTCCCAGACCCTGGTAGACAAGCTCTGAAAGTCCTAGCTCTTCATAGCACTCTGACCTCCCTGTGGGACTGAGCTCAGCAGGGCGAGGCCACAGGGAGTGTAGGGTGGCACCAGCTATGTACTCGAAGTGGGGAAGAATGGTCCCCTTTTCAAAGCTTCACAGTTCAATCACTGTAGGGGTCTCTGTGAAGAGCTTCCCCAGAAATGGAGAGCCCTTAAAGGTCCCTGTTGGGTACAGCTAACAGATGTTTCTGCAGGACTCAAGCTTGGCTGGCTGTTGCCACCAGTAGTTGGAGGACTGGGCAGTGTACTCCCCAGATGCTGTAACAAGGGGAGTGCTCAGTGCTGGGAAGGTGGCACCTGGGTCTCTAGCAAACTCCCTTCTTTCTCAGGTGGACTGAATCCCCACTGATTTTCACCACCAGGTACTATGCTGGCTCCTCTTCCCATCCCTGTTGTTCTGGATTGGGGACCTTTTTGTGGGATTGATCCTCCCTGTTCCTGGAAGGAGGAAGTTTTGCAGCCAAATTATCCCTCCAGCTTCTTAGCTGATACACATGGGTGCAGGGGCTAGCCTTTCCATGTCTCCACTTTTCTTACCAGTCTCTATGTGGCTTCTACTGTAAATCCTTGGTTATAACATTTCAATTCAGCTAGGCTTCAGTTGGTTATTCAGGTTGATTGCTCTATAATTTAGCTGTAAGTCTGGTTTGGCACCAGGAACAGGGGAGCATACCTTCCACCTACTCCACAGTCATCTTGGAATCTGTATTATACTTTGAATAGATGTTTTATCTATCGATGATTTTATCACATCAAACACCAGTCATTTAAAAATTTTTGACTCACAGAGATCTTCCTGCATAAACGTTCTCACATTTCATTATAAACATCTAACATTCACAATTGTTAATATCATCACCAACCTCATCAGAAAAGTATTTAAGTTAGCTGTCAAGATCACTATAATTAATACAAGTGTTCCAAAATTTTAATTTTCACTAAGAGCTTGAATTTTATTACTGGTAACAAGTACCATCAGTTGTTTGCCTTGGAGTGACAAGCTTGCTTTCTTTATTCTTGAGAAAATATCTGCCAAATACCCAATCTGAAAAACCAGTTTGTCTGTTAGTCATTCTTTCAAATAAAAACAGTATTTCATGGAAAAATCAGCTAGTTCATTTCATAATCTAAACAATCACACAAGTGCTTTTCCCAGAGGTGACCATTACACTTCCGTTTTCAGCAGAGGTGACATGACTACATCCTAGCTTATCACACATGATACATCCTACCTCATCACACAGAATGTTAAAAAATACATGTGTTCAAGGTTGAGATTTAATAAAAATATTATTTTTCTGCTTTATCAAGGGCATTCATTTTTAAGTGAAAGTAACTCTTTCATTCTCTCTTCCTCTCCCTCTCCCTCCCTTCTACTGTGAGTACCCTACAGTGAAGAATAAAAGATGACTAGCACATTTTGTAGTTCACTTTGTGCTAGTCTTTATTTGTGCTGAGATGAGAGGAGTTTTGTCCACCATTGCTCTTGCACCATCAGTGCAAATGTCAACACAGGAGAAAAAGGAAAACAATGTCTATATATTCTTTTGCAAATAGTTTTCGCGTTGCAGACCTTCTGAAAGTGCCTTGAATATCCATGTGTGTCTAAGGACCACAATTTGAGAAACACTCTTTTACTGGATAAATTACAAGTTCCTAAACAAAGACTATACAGGTTTTCATATGTGGTTTCTACTTTTATCTCCAGCCTCACTGCACTTTATATGCCTGTAATACTGAAATGGCTCTAGTCCTGAATAGACCATGCTCATTCATGTGTGTCTTCTTTTAATGATGCCTTTCAGGTTAATTGATGTACTATGACACATAATACCATTCCCCTAGCTTATCTAATTTCTAGTCATCCTTTGAGATCTAATTCCAATGCCAGTTCCTTCACAAAGCCTTCCTTAAATCCCTCACACTTAGAGCCTTCCTCCTCTGTGTTTCTTAGTACCTTCTGCACATCTCCATCACTCATATTCTCCTATTACAATAGTCTCTTTCCACTTCATTCCTTCCATTCCCCACAAGATTATGAGTTTCTTGAGGGCAAAAAGTCTGCATTAGTGATAGTTATAACCCCATATTGTTCCCTGTGTAAGTTTTTAATAAATGCTGTTTGAATGAATATAGCAATCAGTGTAAATATACTCAATAAGACAAGCTTGGAAAAAAATGAACAATGTCCATAAAACACATTTTGTTTAAATTTTACCATCTGCACCACAAACAAATATTTACTTTAACAGAATTCAACCAAACAACATGATAGGGTTTTTCTTATTTTGACATCTATTCAACAAACTCATCAAATGTCTACCTTTTCTTGTTTTATACCTCAAGCTAGAGAAGATGAGATCCACTAGTTATACAATGATAATTAAGCATCACTATGATTGAAAGTGAACTAAACTTGGAGTAAAATAATTTATTTTTACTGTATGTCTTCCATTTAATAGTATGTGGTCTTAAAGTAAACTAAACTTGGAATCAAGTGATTTATTGTTCTTCTATGCCCTCCATTTAATAGCTCTGTGATCTTTGACAAATTATCTAATATCTCTGAGCATCAGTTTCCTTAGCTAAAAATTGGAAACAATAGTGCCTATTTAAAACAGGTTGTGGCAATCACATGAGAGAATTTAAGTAAAAACATGTATTATAATTTCTAGTATACCATGAATGCCCAATAAACAATTGATTTAAACCAAATAGTCATGGCTTATGCCAGGGGTGTCCAATCTGTGGGCTATGGATCTTTTGGCTATGAATGTGGCCCAACACAAAATCATAAATTTACTTAAAACATTATGAGATTTGTTTATGATATGTGTCACAATGTATTTAATGTGTGGCTCAAGACAATTCTTCTTCTTTCAGTGTAGCCCAGAGATGCCAAAAGGTTGGACACCCTTGGAACTTTATTCCCTCAAGGTTACTACAAACTGACTATAGTATCATATTTACAAATAATTACTTTTACTCTAGGCAAAATGAAGAAGTAAAATGCAAAATAACCATATAAGCACAAATTATAGAAAGTACATTATAGAAAATGGCAAAATTAAAAAGTAGTCTTGCTAAGGCCCTGTAATCCCTTGCTACACAAAATATGATCCATAGATCAGCACTGGTATTACTTGAAAGTTTGTACAGAATCATAGGACCCACTTCAGACCTTTTAAATCAGAATCTACATTTTACCAAATCTCTACATCAACCCTTTGCCCATTAAATCTTGAGAATGACTTTTATAGAGAGACAGACCTCATGACATTAAGATTCTCTACAAAATGATTAATTCTGGATACATACTTGGGCTCATTTCTTCTTATTCTTCTAAGAGCTCACTTGAATCTTTGTGAGATTTTTTTAGCACTGCATTTGGTGTTGATTCCACCGTGTTCATTTTGCCTTGCATGCAAGTTAAAGTCCCAAATTTTCTTACTTGCCTGGAGGAAGGCTAAGGACCAGATACATCTCCTTGTAAAACCAGGAAGTGAACTTTGGGCTTTGAGTGCTAAATAAAATACACATGTCATGTTTCAGTGTCTTGTCAACTTAAAAGAGAAACCAGTGGAGGAGAATTCATTGCACTAGCATAATGCACTTCGATTTCAGTTTAGTTAGGGATTTCATCTGTTAAAATGTCTTCTGAATATTTAATAAACACAAATGAGTATTTGTACCAAAGACAAGCTCTAGCATATAAATGTTCCTATATAGCAAGAAAGGTAGGCACATAAGATGAATTTGAGAAAAACATTTTCTGTGAGATAAGCCTACTAAAACCCAGCTGTATTCTTCATCATTAGATATTATGGTGAATTGTTTATGTGATGTATTACATTTATTGATTTGCAAATGTTGTACCATCCTTGTATCTCTGGGATGAATCCCACTTGATCATGGTGTATGATCTTTTTAATGTATAACTGGATGTGGTTTGCCAATATTTTGTTCAGGATTTTAGCATCTATGTTCATCAGTGACATTGGCCTGGTTTTCTTTCTTTGTTATGTCTTTATCTGGTTTTGGGATTAGGATGATGCTGGCTTCATAAAAAGAGTTTGGAAGTCTTCCATCTTCTTAGATTTTTTGGAATAGTCTTGAAGGATAGGGGTTAGCTCTTCCTTAAATGCTTTGTAGAATTCTCCTGTGAAACCGTCCAGTCCAGGGCTTTTGTATGTTGGGAGCTTTTTGATTACTACAATTTTGTCAGCTGTTATCAGTCTGTTGAAGCTTTCTGCTTATTCTTCATTGAGTTTTCAAAGATTATATTTTTCTAGATATTTGTCCATTTCACCTAGGTTTTCACATTTTTTGACATACAGTTCTTTAGTAATTTCTTAAAATCCTTTGTATTTCTTTAGTACCAGTTGTAATCTCTCCTCTTTCATTTCTGATTGTGTTTATTTGAGTCCTCTCTCTTTTTTTCTTAATGAGTCTTCTTAAAGGCTTGTAGATTTTGTTTGTCCTTTCAAAGAAGCAGCTCCTAGATTTATTGATCCTTTGAATTGTTCATTTAGTCTCTATGTTGTTTAATAGTGCTCTGATCTTGATTATTTCCTTCCTTCTACATGCTCTGGGCTTTTTATTGTTGTTCCTGCAGTTCTTGTAGATGCAGGGTTAGGTTGTTTATTTGAAATGTTTCTGTCTTTTTTAAGTAAGCCTGTATTGCTATGAACTTCCCTTTCAGGACTGCCTTCACTGTGTTCCATAGGTTTTGGACTGTTGTGTGTTCATTTTCATTTGTTTCCAGAAACTGTTTGAAACACCGACTCAAAAGAACCTATGCACCCCAATGTTCATAGCAGCACAATTTACAATAGCCAAGTGCTGGAAGCAACCTAAGTGTCCATTAGTAAATGAGTGAATAAAAAACTATGGTACATTTACAAAATGGAATACTAGGTGCAGAAAGAAAGAAGGAGCTCCTACCTTTTGCAACATCATGGATGGAAGTGGAGAGCATTATGATAAGTGAAATAAGCCAGGCAGTGAAAGACAAATACCATATGATCTCACCTTTAAGTGGAACCTAATCAACAAAACAAACAAGCAATCAAAATATAATCAGAGACATTGAAATTAAGAACAATCTGACAGTAACCAGAGGGGAGGTGGAAGGGGATAATGGGGGGAAGGGTTTCAGGAACAACTATAAAGGACACATGGACAAGACCAAGGGGGGTGGAATCAAGGGAGGGAGGTGGGGATGGCTGCGGTGGGGGAGAGTGGTGGGGGGAAATGCAGACAACTGTACTTGAACAAAAATAAAATAATAAATTAATAAATAAATAATGTAGAATTGCAGTGTTTCTAAAGTTTTACTCTGCATAGGAACCATTTCAGAACCATAATAAAGTCCAGATTTCAGGGCTCCACATGAAGGAGTTCTCACTCAATAAGACTAAAATAGGACCAGGAAGATTTCTTCAAAGTATCTAGTTGTTTGCTTGCAGCCATGATTTCAGAAATGCTGAAAACCAACCATGTCAAAATATTGAATGAGAACACATGGGAAATGGAAGGAGCAATATGAATTAACCAAGTATTTATTAAGTACCAGGTGCATGAAAACACGATCATCTTCATATTTTTATTTTATGGGGGAGTTGTTATTCCTATTTTACAGATTGGAAACTAGGTCACATATTTTAGAATAGTGAAACCAAGATATGCTGCTGAGGCTCCCCAACTCTGTAATTTATGCTCTTTTCACCACCACACAGTGTAAATCCTTAACCTGGGTTTGAATTGCAGCTGTGTAACATTTTACACTGAAACTATGCACAAGGTACTTAATTTACTTAATCTCCTTGAGTCTTAATTTCCTTATTCTAAAAAACAGGGACTATAACAGCAGCTCTGTCAACATCATAGGATTGTTCCGACAATCAGAGATAAGCATAGATATGAACACAGGTGTGACTTCTTGAACTTTCATTTCCATAAAATGTCCATTGGTCTTGCTTGGTCATGGAAGGGTTCAACCCTAGTTTGAAATCTGAGATGAATGTAGAACACTTGACTTGGTTTCATATTGTCATTTGCTTGTTGCTGATGATAAATGAATGCACAGTTACTGCAGAAATTTTGGAAATATGTAAGGAAGAATGAATCAAAATGTCACTTTTTTTCCCTTCAAGAAATTATAAAAGACATGACAACCTGTGTGTATTGTGGGGGAAAAACAAATATACAGAGAATGTGAAAAGCCCATTTTCATATGTGAAAAAGTCCTACCACATGTAGTAACATATAAACTTTCAGGGGGAAGGACATATACAATCCATCATTCAGGAGAACCACTGTTCTCATTTTGAGATATTTCCATTTGTTGTCATTTTGGCATAACTCATTATATTTGACATTTACACTCCATTCTTACATTTTGTTTTGTTTCTTTTCACTTAGTATTATACAAAAAATATTTTCTATGTTGCTTAAAAACTAGTGAATTTTTTTTTGCAAAAAAAAATGTGACCTTTATTTTTTTTATGAGGAGAAAAATCTTCAGGTTTTTATTTTTATGGAATTCTTTTTTTTTAAATTATTTTATTGTTGTTCAATTCCAGTTGTCTACATTTTCTCCCCACCCCTCCTCCCCATCCCATCTAATCCCACCTCCTCCCTTGCTTCCACTCTTCCCCTTGGTTTTGTCCATGTGTCCTTTATAGTAGCTCCTGAAAACTCTTCTCCCTACTGTCCCCTCCCCTCTCCCCTCTGGCTATTGTTAGATTGTTCTTAACTTCAATGACTCTGGTTATATTTTGTTTCGTTTTCTCTTTTGTTGATTATGTTCCAGTTAAAGGTGAGATCATATGGTATTTTTTCCTCACCACCTGGCTTCTTTCACTTAGCATAATGCTCTCCAGTTCTATCCATGCTGTCGCAAAGGGTGTAAGCTCCTTCCTTCTGCTGCATAGAATTCCATTGTGTAAAATGTACCATAGTTTCTTGATCCACTCATTTGCTGATGGGCACTTAGTTTGCTTCCAGCATTTGGCTATTGTAAATTGTGCTGCTATGAACATTGGGATGCATAGGTTCTTTTGGATTGGTGATTCAGGATTCTTAGGGTATAATCCCAGCAGCAGAATTGCTGGGTCAAAAGGCAGTTTCATCTTTAGTTTTCTGGGGAAATTCCATACTGTTTTCCACACTGGCCTCACCAGTCTGCATTCCCACCAACAATGTACTAGGGTTCCCTTTTCTCCGCATCCTCTCCAACATTTGTTTGTGGATTTGTTTATGTTGGCCACTCTGACTGGTGTGAGATGGTACCTCATTGTGGTTTTAATTTGTATCTCTCTGATGGTTAGTGATGCTGAGCATCTTTTCATGTGTCTCTGGGCCCTCTGTATGTCCTCCTTGGAGAAGTGTCTGTTCAAGCCTTTTGCCCATTTTTTAATTGGGTTGTTTGTCTTCCTGGAGTGGAGTCGTGTGGGTTCTTATATATTTTGGAGATCAAACCCTTGTCTGGGGTATGATTGACAAATATATTTTCCCATATAGTTGTTTTTAATGCTCTTTCATTTTAATGCTGTTTTCTTTAGCCATGCAGAAGCTTTTTATTTTGTTGAGATCACATTTGTTTATTCTTTCCTCTATGTCCCTTGCTCTAGGGGACATATCAGTATTTCAAATGTTGAATCCACTCCATTTTCTTTCTGTTTCCATTTGTACCATGATGTCTTCCAATAGTTATATATTTTTAAAAATTGTCCTCAGTTTATAAGTATTGTCTGTGGGAGGATTATTATGATTCACAGTACTCTGCCATTACTAAAACCAGAACTAGGGGTTTAGATGGAGACAACTGCACTTGAACAACAATAAAAAAAGAAAAATATATATTTAGGTTTAAAATTTTTATTTAAAAGTGTATTTGTTTGGGGATATGTGGAAGATGGCGGCGAGATAGGTGGGAGTGGAGTCCACTTCCCCTCAACGCCAGTGAAATACCTAGCTGATCTGAGGAGCAGAGCGAACAGCCAACAGTATTCCAGCATATATGAAGATCGGAGACCAAAGATAGAGGACATTGAAAGATCAGACTGTAAGAAGAGTGCTTAAGGACAATAAGGTCCCTGGGACCAGCGCGGGGACCAGGGCGGCTGAAGCCCTGGCCCGGGTGCAGCGTCTGCTGCAGGATTCTTGGAAGAGAGCCAAGCTGGGCTGTATGAGCAGCCAGGTGCTTGTTTGGACCAGGGGGGCTTGAATAGGAAGAATTTCTCAGAAAGGAAAAGAAAATAGAGGCACGTAGTAGCTAGTTAGAGAACTCTCCGCAGCAGCCACGGCCTCTGCCGCACCTACCCCCTCAGCCCCTGGACTGTGAACACGGGAAAAGCAGCCCGGGTGCTCACCTGAAGCCTGGCTGGCGCGCACTCAAATTAGCGGACTAGGGGCCCACACCTGAAACCCTGGGTGGGCGGGCACCCTGATAAGCGCCCAGCTGCCTGGGCGCACAGACAAAAAGCTCCTGGGTGAGCGCGCAACCGGATCAGTGGCTGGCTGCCCCCATGCACATACCCAAAGTGGGGGATCGGCATCCAACCCAAGTCCCAAGCGGAGATCGGCCACACGACCCGATCAACGGCCTGGCTGCCTCCAGGCGACCACACCCAAAAGCACTGGTTCTGAAAAATTCCTACGTAGCCCCTCCACACAGAACTCTGCAGGGCCTACTGGCTCTCTAGGAGGAAGGCAGAATGTCCAGCAGAGGGGAGCTGGAGGGCTAGGGGAGACTGCATTCCCCGGAAAGACTCGACCCAGTAGGGGGCTGAACTACCCCATAGCAGCACTGAGAGCCCCTAGCATCTAAGACAGCAAAGAGCAAGAAGGTGGAATGTGAGTTGCCCCTAATTGGTGCAACTCAAGGACAGCACAGCTGGTGAACTAAAGGCCTAGTGGGGAGCAGAAGGACCCGGAGGAACTAGACTGAAGGCTGAACAACAGCGAAGAGTGTGGCTCAGGAAGGGAGAAAAGTGAAACCAATCCTTCCAACCACCCCCTCCCATTCCACAGACAGGACGACCAGCAGAACTAACCTGACCTGTTTAAAGCCAGCAGAAGACCTTTTTTTCTTTTTTCTTTCCTTCTTTCCCCCTGAATTCCTTCTTCCTTTCTGTCCTTCTTTCTTTTTTTTGTTCCTTCTTCCTTCCATCCTTTACCTTTTTTATTCCTTCTTCCTGCCTTCTTTTATTTATTCTGTTGTTTTAATTTTTGTTAAAATTCATTCTTATCTTGCCTCCGATCTTTCTTTATTCCTACTCTCTTCCTTCCTTTCCTTTTCTATTCCTTTTTTCCCTCCTTCCCTTCTTCTCTCTCTTTTTTTTTTTTTGCCCCCATTTCTCTTTTTCACACAGGTGAGACAAGAAAACCTGGAGTGCTGAAAAGACCAGAGTTAGACCGTGTTACACCCGTAAACATCAGCTCAAGACCAGTGAGCACAGGAGATTAAGGAGACAGCACCAATGAATCCCATTGGCATTCTACCATAGAAGTTCATACCATAAACCGAGGGAGTCAGAATAGATCAATTTAAGAAGCAGAGGCTAACAAGAAGAGTCTCACAAACAATGGGAAGCCAAAGAAACAATTCCCAAATGAAAGGAAAGGAGGAAGCCTCAGAAACAATGCTAACTGAAAAAGAGGCAAGTCAACTATCAGATACTGAGTTCAAAGTAATTGTCATCAGGAAGCTCACTGAGCTCTCTGAGCTCAAAGAGAACTACCAGAAACTAAAGGGAAACTACAATGAATTCACTGCAAACTATATCAACATGAAAAAGGAAATAGAAACTATCAACAAGGGCCAAGAGGAAATGAAGAATACAATTTCTGAATTGAAGAACACAGTAGAAGGAATGAAAAGCAGACTTGATGAAGCAGAGGATCGGATCAGCGAGCTGGAGGACAAAGTAAAAAAAAACACCCAGAAAGAGCAAGAAAAGGAAAAGAGGCTCAGAAAGAATGAAGAGGGATTAAGGGAAATGCAGGACAACATGAAACGTAACAATATCTGTATAATAGGAATACCAGAAGGAGAAGAAGAAGAGCAAAGGATAGAAAACCTGTTTGAAAAAGTAATGATGGAAAATTTCCCTAATCTGAGGAGAGAAAGAGGGTCCAGGAAACACAGAGGGTCCCAAGCAAGAGGAACCCAAAGAGGCCCACTGCAAGACACATCATAATTGAAATGGCAAATTTCCAAGACAAAGAGAGGATCTTAAAGGTAGCAAGGGAGAAACAGGAAGTAACATACAAGGGAACCCCAATAAGGTTAGCAACTGACTTCTCAATGGAAACGCTCCAAGCCAGAAGAGAATGGCAAAAAATATTCCAAGTAATGAGAACCAGAGGCCTGCAACCAAGACTACTTTACCCAGCAAGGCTCTCAATCAACATAGAAGGCCAAATAAAGAGTTTCCCAGACAAAAGAAGTCTAAAAGAATACAGCTCCACCAAACCAGCTCTGCAAGAGATGCTAAAGGGACTGCTTTAAGGAAAGGAAGGAAAAGAGAAAGAGAGAGGAACACAGGTAGGAAAAAATGGCAATGAATAACTACCTATTGATAATAACCTTAAACGTAAATGGATTAAATGCTCCAATCAAAAGACATAGAACAGCTGAATGGATAAGAAAACATGACCCACACATATGCTGCCTACAAGAGACCCATCTCAGGACAAAAGACTTACACAGACTGAAAGTGAAGGGCTGGAAACAAATTTTCTAAGCAAACGGACAGGAAAAAAAAGCAGGGGTAGCAATACTCATATCAGACAAAATAGACTTCCAAAGAAGGGCCATAAAGAGAAACCAAGAAGGTCACTTCATAATACTCAAAGGAAGAATCCACCAAGAAGACATAAACATTGTCAATATATATGCACCCAACATAGGAGCACCCAAATACATAAAGAAAATCTTGGAGGATTTCAAGAAAGATATTGACAGCAACATAATTATAGTAGGGGACTTTAACAGCCCACTGTCAAAAATGGACAGGTCTTCCAAACAAAATATCAAGAAGGATATTGTGTCACTTAACAATACCCTAGAGGAAATGGACTTAACTGATATATAGAGAGCTTTTCATCCCAAAGAAGCAAAATACACATTCTTTTCAAGTGTACATGGAACTTTTTCAAAGATAGACCACATGATAGGACGGACACAAAGCAAGCCTCAACAAATTCAAGAAAATTGAAATCATATCAAGCATTTTCTCTGACCACAAGGGGCTGTACTAGAAACCAACCCCAAAGGAAAAAACCCAAAATGCTCAAAATCATGGAGACTGAATAGCATGCTATTAAACAATGAATGGGTCAAGAACGAGATTAGGGAAGAAATCAAAAACTTTCTGGAAACAAATGAAAATGAACTCACAACAACCCAAAACCTATGGGACACAGCAAAGGCAGTCCTGAGAGGGAAGTTCATAGCAATACAGGCCTACCTTAAGAAGTTAGAAACAGTTCAAACAAACAACCTAACCCTATGCCTACAAGAACTGGAGGAACAACAACAAAGACAGCCCAGAGCAAGCAGAAGGAAGGAAATAACCAAGATCAGAGCAGAATTAAATGACATAGAGACTAAAAGTACAATTGTAAGGATCAATGAATCCAGGAGCTGGTTCTTTGAAAAGATAAACAAAATTGACAAGCCTTTAAGTAGGCTCATCAAGAAGAAAAGAGAGAGGATCCAAATAAACAGAATTAGAAATGAAAGAGGAGAGATTACAACTGATACCACAGAAATACAAAGGATCGTAAGAAATTACTATGAAGAACTGTATGCTAAGAAATTTGAAAACCTAGATGTAATGGACACTTTTCTAGAAAAATATAATCTTCCAAAACTGAATGAAGAAGAAGCAAAAAACCTGAACAGACCAATAACAGCAGATGAAATTGAAGCAGTCATCAAAAAACTCCCAACACACAAAAGCCCTGGACCAGATGGTTTCACAGGAGAATTCTACAAAGCATTTAAGGAAGAGCTAACCCCTATCCTTCACAGACTATTTGCAAAAATCCAAACTGATGGAAGACTCCCAAACTCTTTTTATGAAGACAGCATCATCCTAATCCCAAAACCAGATAAAGACACAACGAAGAAAGAAAACTTCAGGCAATATCGCTGATGAACATAGATGCAAAAATTCTCAACAAAATATTGCCAAACCGCATCCAGCAATACATTAAAAAGATCATCCACCATGACCAAGTGGGATTCATCCCAGGGATGCAAGGATGGTACAATATTCGCAAATCAATAAACATAATCATCACATCAATAACTGCAAAGACAAAAATCAAATGATCATATCGATAGATGCGGAAAAAGCATTTCATAAGATACAGCACCCATTTCTGATAAAAACACTCAGCAAAGTGGGAATAAAGGGAGTATTCCTCAACATAATAAAGGCCATATATGAGAGACCTACAGCCAACATCATACTCAATGGACAAAAACTTAGAGCTTTCCCACTAAGATCAGGAACAAGACAAGGATGCCCTCTCTCACCACTCCTATTCAACATAGTACTGGAAGTCCTAGCCACAGCAATCAGACAAGAAAAAGAAATAAAAGGCATCCAAATTGGAAAGGAGGAAATGAAACTGTCACTGTTTGCAGATGACATGATACTGTACATGGAAAATCCTATAGACTCCACCAAAAAACTACTCGACGTAATAAATGAATTTGGCAAAACAGCTGGATACAAAGTCAATACTCAGAAATCAAAGGCATTCCTGTACACCAACAACGAAACTGCAGAAATAGAAATCAGGAAAAAAATCCCATTTTATATAGCAACAAGAAAAATAAAGCACCTAGGAATAAACCTAACCAAGGAGGTAAAAGACCTGTACTCAGAAAACTACACAACACTGAAGAAAGAAAGTAAGGAAGACACAAACAAATGGAAGCATGTACCATGCTCATGGATTGGAAGAATTAACATCATCAAAATGGCCATACTACCCAAAGCAATTTATAGATTCAATGCAATCCCTATTAGAGTACCCATGACATATTTCACAGATATAGAACACACATTTCAGAAATTTATATGGAACCATAAACGACCCCGAATAGCTGCAGCAATTTTGAGAAAGAAGAACAAAGCAGGAGGGATCACAATACCTGATATCAAACTGTATTACAAGGCCACTGTCATCAAAACAGACTGCTACTGGCATAAAAACAGGCAGATAGACCAATGGAACAGAACAGAGAGCCCAGAAATAAACTCAAGTCTTTACGCTCAATTAATATTTGACAAAGGAGGCAGGAGCATAAAATGGAGCAAAAACAGCCTCTTCAACAAATGGTGTTGGGAGATCTGGACAGCTACGTGCAAAAAAATGAAACTCGATCACCAACTTACGCCATACACGAAAATAAACTCAAGATGGATAAAAGACTTAAATATAAGTTGTAACACCATAAAAGTCCTTGAGGAAAACATTGGCAGGAAAATCTCAGACATCCCATGCAGCAACATCCTCACAGACATGTCCCCTAAAGCAAGGGACATAAAGGAAAGAATAATCAAATGGGACCTCATCAAAATAAAAAGCTTCTGCATGGCTAAAGAAAACAGCACCAAATTACAAAGAGAACCAACAGTATGGGAAAACATATTTGCCAATGATACCTCAGACAAGGGCCTGATCTCCAAAATATATAAAGAACTCACACCACTCCACTCCAGGAAGACAAACAACCCAATTAAAAAATGGGCAAAGGACTTGAACAGACACTTCTCCAAGGAAGACATACAGAGGGCCCAGAGACACATGAAAAGATGCTCAGCATCACTAGCCATCAGAGAGATGCAAATTAAAACCACAATGAGGTACCATCTCACACCAGTCAGAGTGGCCAACATAAACAAATCCACAAACAAATGTTGGAGAGGATGCGGAGAAAAGGGAACCCTAGTACATTGTTGGTGGGAATGCAGACTGGTGAGGCCAGTGTGGAAAACAGTATGGAATTTCCTCAGAAAACTAAAAATGGAACTGCCCTTTGACCCAGCAATTCCGCTGCTGGGATTATACCCTAAGAACCCTGAAACACCAATCCAAAAGAACCTGTGTACCCCAATGTTCATAGCAGCACAATTTACAATAGCCAAGTACTGGAAGCAACCTAAGTGCCCATCAGCAAACGAGTGGATCCAAAAACTATGGTATATTTATACAATGGAATTCTACGCAGCAGAGAGAAAGAAGGAGCTTATACTCTTTGCAACATCATGGATGGAACTGGAGAGCATTATGCTAAGTGAAATAAGCCAGGCGGTGAGGGACAAATACCGTATGATCTCACCTTTAACTGGAACATAATCAATAGAAGAAAAAAGCAAACAAAATATTACCAGAGACATTGAAGTTAAGAACAATCTAACAATAGCCAGGAGGGAGTGGGGTGGGGACAGCGGGAAGAGGGGATTACAGGAACTACTATAAAGGACACATGGACAAAATCAAGGGGGAGGGTGGAGGTGGGGGAGGGAGGTGGGTTCAGCTGGGGTGGGGTGGAGGGATGGGGAGAAAAGACATACAACTGTAATTGAATAACAATAAAAATTTTTAAAAAAAGCTTAACTAAACATCATTTGATTACTGCCATGCGCAGTACACTGTTAGCAACATGAACAATCTGTCTAAAGTGTACAGATTTATTTCAGATTGATGGTTTCAATAAGTAAATTATCCATATATATCAGAGATAATTATTTCGACAAATCCAGAGAAGTTCAATTAAGCATCTAAATTATACAGGTAGCCGTAGCTTTAAACTGCCCAAAACTTATTTGTATAGATTTTCATTTGAAAAGTGTTTAATATAAGGTGAACGTTGCACTTCTGTGCAGTCTCAACTCTATTAGCTATCTCTGGTGCAGAAATGGCAATGCATCATTTTATCAAGTTTATTTTTGCTGAACCTGAAGTTTACTGAAAATCTCAGTCTTTTCTTTTCTTGAATCCTAGTTGGTAAAGTTCAGGAAGTTCTTTACATTTTCTTTGATTGTTGTATTCACGCAAAAGTCACCTGTAGGCCTAGTGTGATATATGTTTTGTTTATTCGGGGGATGTGTTGCTCATAAGAATGACTGCCAGGGGCTTTGAGACTTTTGTTATGGCTTTATTGGTTTGGAAAAACCCATGTAAATCACCAGTTCTGTTTTCCTCTATCATATGAAAGTCAGATAAGCAACAACATTCTTAATATTCTGAGGAGTGACTTGGGAGCCATAAAACTTAAGTGAAATCTTATTTCCATACAACCTTTAAAATAAACCTTAAACTTATTTTGCCCCCAAATTAAAAAGCAATGCACGGATAATGGATATTAATATATTCAGGCTATTGTTTAGGTTAAAGATTCTCATCTCAGTGGAAAAGTTACCCCTATTCTATTTTTTCATAAATATTAATGCTACAAACAAATTTTTTGATTATGCTTAATTTGGTAAGAAACTGCTGAACTATCTTCCAAAGTAGCTGTATTAATTTGCCTCTCACCAGCAATTCATGAGAATTCCTTTTGTTATACATCCTTGCCAGCATTTGTTGTTTTCAGTGTTTTGGATTTTAGCAATTTGAGGAACTGTGTAGTGGTACCTTAATGTTGTTTTAACTTTCAATTCCCTAATGACATATGATGTTGAGCATTTTCACCAATGTGTACTAAAGCTACAGACTGGAAGAAAATATTTGCAAATCAAATATCCAACAACAACAAAAAACCTGATTCAGTATACAAAAATAGTCCTCAAAATAGAAAAATTAGAAAATAAGCAACTTAATTTTTTAAATGGGAAAAATACATCAATGCATAATTCAGTAAAGTTGACATATGGATGTTAAGGAAGCATATGAAAAATTCCTCTACACCATTAGCCATTAGACAAATGCAAATTAAATTCATGATTCAAACAAAAATGATATATTGGACATCGTCAATATTAAAAATATTTTAACCAGAGCTGACAGCATAGAAAGGCTGGATTCTGTGAGGTCCTGTGTGTACTCATGTGGGAGGTCATCTCAGTGCCCCTCAAGATCACCATATTTACTCCTGACAGGGTGTACCTCTCCTCCTATCTGCTTATCTGAGGATGGTCCCTTAGGTCAAGGCCACCATCTCTCTGAGATGCCAGAAAAAGAAGTCAAGGAGATGCAAAGGGTTGTCTTTACCTGATATCCATGCATGGGTTCTCTCTGAGAATCTGTCTGTCTGTTGTAAGAGGCCCTCTTTTTCTTCCCTTTGAGTTCTCACCTTGATTCATGGCAAGGCCTGGGACCCCTCCCTCTGCTGAACTGAGGTTATATACTTCAGAAAAAGCCTTACCTTGCTCATGTTCTGAAGATGGATGTCCAGATATACCACACCTGTGGAAACTGCTTGGGATTTCCCCTGGCATTCATCAGGGGTAGGGCTGGGCTGCAGCCCCCTCTCCCAGAGAGATCCCCTCAGTCCTTCCTCAGGATCCACAACTTGAAGCCTGGCTAGATAAGAACTCTGACCTGTTGACCTGAAGCCACACCTCACAGAGAAAGCTTTTCATCTGGTTCCTCAAGCTCCCAACAAGGAAGTACAGAAACAAGATCCAGGGATCTTGCTTGTGACTTTTTGAGTTTGACATCAGAGGTCAGGTGACACTGAGGTTCCCAATATCTGTGGTCAAAGGTCCCTTCTGATCTTTTGCAGAGACCCCACCTTGAAACCTAAGAGGACCTGGGACTCTTTCCTCTCCTCACCTGAGTCAAGCCCCTTCGGAGGATCTCAAGCTTCCCTCAGACTCCTTTGATGGGATCAGGTAACATCACACTAGGGATCCAGCCTGGAGCAGTTCTGATCTAACAGTAGGGTCAGGAGGGGCTTAGGTACCTTCATCTGAGGTTGGAGGGCTCCTCAGTTCTTCCTTAATATCCTCCCCCTGATGACATGCCAGGATAAGAGTTATGGCAAACTGAACAGTATAAACCTTGAATACAAAAAACAGAGGAAAAATCTAATGACCTGGAATTAGGCAAGGAAGTCTAAAAATGATTTAAAAATTAATAAGTTGAATATATATATATGAACATATCCCTATATATTATTTTAACACTTACTTATTTGTACTGTTTATGATATTACAGTTGTTCCCAATTTTTCTCCCTTTCCCCACCTCCACCCAACCCTAACCTCACCCTTCCCTACATCAATTAAAATCTTGTTGTCCATGTCCACGGGTGGTGCACAAAAGTTCTTTCATCCCATTTCCCCTTCCCCTCAGGCAGATGTCACTCTGTATGTAAGCTTTTGTGACTATTTTATCCATTTGTTTATCGTGATTATTAAAGCCCACATATAAGTGAGATCGTGTGGTATTTGTCTTTGCCTATCAGTAGATGAGTGGATTAAAAAACCATAGTACATTTACGCAATAGAATACTACACAGCAGTTAAAAAAAAAGAAACTCTTACCTTTTGCAACATCATGGATGGACCTGGAGAGTATTATACTAAGTGAATTAAGCCAATCAGTGAAAGACAAATATCCAATGTATTTTAAAAACATATTTCTCTGAGAAACACTTAGGAGCAGATAAGTTAAAGCTATAAGCTGGATAAAAATCTTTGCAAATCAATTAAGGATCTGTATATCAATTAAGGATCTGTATCCAGAAAAAAACAGAAGGCTCTCAAAATTTAAAAAGTTAAGGAAAAAAACAATTTTAAAAATGAGCAGAATGTACTTCACTAAAATTAATATATACCATTTTTCTGGACTTCTGCCCCCCCAAATAAGATGCACTTCCCCCCAAATTTGGGAAGAAAATGGGGGTGCATCTTATAGTACGAATGCAGCTTACCAGGCTCACTGGGAGAGGGGTGGTGGGGCGGGTTTTTTTTCCTATTTTCCTTCTCTAAAACCTAGGTACGTCTTATGGTCTGGTGTGTCTTATACTCCAAAAAATACGGTACATGTTAATTAAGTCCTTGAAAAAATTTCTACATCATTAATAGAGAAAAGTCAATTAAAACCATGGTAAAGTGCAGTTTGTTCTTGATTTCAAGGTCTCTGGTTATATTTTGCTTACTTGTTTGTTTTGTTGATTAGGTTCCTCTTTTAGAACAAACTGACAGTAACCAGAGGGGAGGTGGGAAGGGTCATCAAGGAATATGTATAAAGGACCCATGGACAAAGCCAAAGCGGTGTAGGATCAAGGGTGGGAAGTGGGGATGGCCGGGGTGAGGGGGGGTAGTGGGGAGGAAATGGAGACAACTGTACTTGAACATCAATAAAAAAATAAGTGAAATAAAATAATAAAAAAGAAACACAAAAGAACATTGGTTTCAATAAATAAAAAAATGGTAAAGTGCAAATTATTTTTGAGAACAGATTTACAAATTATACTAACATTACTAAGTACTAGCAAGAATGAACAACTTGAACTCTCATGCATTGCCCCTGTGAATGTAAAATTGAGCAGTCACTCTGGGAAGTGACCTTGTAATTTCTTATATATGTATACATAATTTAACTCAACAATCACTTGCCTGGGAGAAATAAAAACTTATGTTTATACAAAAATTTACACATGATTGTTTGTTATAACTTGTTATAACTGTATGCATATTTGACAACAGCTGAAGCAATCGAATGTCCTTGCAAGGGTGAAATAGATTTTAAAAATGAGGAATATCCAAATAGCTTATTTTGTTACTCAGTAGATACTCAGTAACAAAAGAAGTAACAAAAGAAGTACTGAGTAACAAAAGAAGGGATAAACTATGGACACAGAGCAACTTGGAAGAATCTGAAGAGTGCTGAGTGAAAGAAGCCAGTATCAACAAGTTACATACACTATTATTTCCATTATATGATGCTCTTTGAAATATGTAACGATAGATGTGAAGAACAAATAAGTGGTTATCAGGGCTAGGTGTGGGGAGAGGATAGTGTAAATCACACTTGGGTAATGTTTTGTTTGTTTGTTTGTTTTTGGAGGGAACAGTTATGGAAATATTCTGTATCCTCATTATAGCACTGATTACGCAAATCTATACAAGGGTAAAAATCATGGTTTGGTACTCCAAAAAATTGTGGGGTTCGTTTTTTTGTTGTCGTTGTTTTGGTTTTTTGCTATTTAAAAATATTTCAAAAAATTTTAAAATCGGCAAATAATTATAACAGCAGAAAAATTGATAGTCATATCCAGAATGAGAAGGGTACCACATATAAATGGGGTCACATGGTCAAGCTGAAGTGCCCTGCAGGAGGGTGACATTTTGGTTATGTCACTAACCCATGGGTAGTTGCTTATCTGGAACTGCCCCCTCCTGCACCTCTGCTGCACATACTTCCATTCAACTGTTCTCATTATTGAGGGGACCCTCAAAAAAATTCAGGAACACTGGGTGATTCCAAAAGAGGTTTCCTTTGACTTTGTCATTGATTTCACTAAAGGTTTCAGTCATCGCAGATCCACGCTGCCCAGAACCAACTCACCTATTAAGGAGTTCACATTCTTTCTCAGCTTGGCTGTCAGTCAGTGTCTCAGATGCAGTTAGGCTCTCCTCAGAAAAGAATGGAGTCTGGGACCTCAGAAGTGAAGGTGGTAAAGCTCAGAAACAAAAGCTCTGTTCCCAAATAGAGACTGCTGGTGGCTGAGTTCCAGGTCCAGCCTCCGTGTTCTCGAGAGTATCCTCAGAGTCTTTCCTCTGAGATCCCAGGAAAAGAACCCTTTATATGGAAAATGAAAGAAAAATGACATCTTATCTCATTCCTTCCTGATATCAGAAGTAAGGCTCCTGTTCAGGAGTGAGTGTCCTTAATGGTTCCTTCTGAATTGGTGGGACATTCAGGATCCTGTTTAAGGGTGAAAACAACCATTTCCCAAATATCCCCTGGATGACTCTCCTTCAGGCCCACTTTCTTAGTTTAGGTTCGGCCTTCAGTGAACATGCTGGTTCTGCCGGAGTCAGTTTACTACGGTCACCATGTATGTAGATGTGGTGGGCACAATGGTGAGTGCACTCCCAGAGTGCAAGAAAGAATTTTCATGTGTGTCTGAGAAGTTATTAAACTATAATGAAATCTGACAGCCTTGAATTTCCCTGTACATCTACTTTGTAGTCAGTCACCTGTCCCCACGCAAACTTCTAGCAACAATGATCTGTTTTCTGTATCTATCCTTGCTTTTATTTTTCAGAACTACATATGAATAACATCATGCAATTCTGTCTTCTAAAGTTTCTGTACCATTTTCCTTTAAAAACAGAAATAAATGACAGTTCATTTTTATAATATATTTTATTGATTATGCTATTACAGTTGTCCCATTTTCCCCCCTTTATTCCCCTCTGTCCTGCATACCCCCTTCTACCCACATTCCCCCCCACTTAGTTCATGTCCATGGGTCACACATATAAGGTCTTTGGCTTCTCCATTTCCTATACTATTCTTAATGTCCCCCTGTCTATTTTCTACCTACCAATTATGCTTCTTATTTTTCCCCATTCTCTCCCCTCCCCCTCCCCGCTGATAACCTTCCATGTGATCTCCATTTCTGTGACTCTGTTCCTATTCTAGTTGTTTGCTTAGGTTTTGGTTTCAGTGTTTTTTAGGTTCAGTTGTTGATAGTTGTGAGTTTGTTGTCATTTTACTGTTCATAGTTTTGATCTTCTTTTTCTTAGATAAGTCCCTTTAACATTTCATATAATAATGGCTTGGTGATGATGACTTCCTTTAACTTGACCTTATCTGAGAAGCACTTTCTCTGCCCTTCCATTCTAAATGATAGCTTTGCTGGACAGAGTAATCTTGGATGTAGGTCCTTGTCTTTCATGAGTTGCAATACTTCTTGCCAGCCCCCTCTTGCCTGTAAGGTTTCTTTTGAGAAATCAGCTGATAGTCTTATGGGAACTCCTTTGTAGGTAATGCTCTCCTTTTCTCTTGCTGCTTTTAAGATTCTCTCCTTCTCTTTAATCTTGACTAATGTAATTATGATGTGCCTTGGTGTGTACTTCCTTGGGTCCAGCTTCTTTGGGACTCTCTGAGTTTCCTGGACTTCCTGAGAGTCTATTTCCTTTGCCGGATTGGGGAAGTTCTCCATTATTTTTTGCAAATAAGTTTTCCATTTCTTGCTTTTCCTCTTCTCCTTCTGGCACCCCAATGATTCAAATGTTGGGACATTTAAAGTTGTCCTGGATGTACCTGAGCCTCTCCTCATTTTTTTGAATTCTTGTTTCTTTTTTCTGTTCTGGTTGAATGTTTATTTCTTCCTTCTGATCCAAATCATTGATTTGAGTCCCGGTTTCCTTTCCTTCACTGTTGGTTCCCTGTCTATTTTTCTTTATTTCGCTTTGCATAGCCTTCACTTTTTCCTCCATTTTGTGACCATACTCAACCATTTCTGTGAGCAACCTGATTACCAGTGTTTTGAACTCTGCATCTGGTAGATTGGCTATCTCTTCATCGCTTAGTTTTATTTTTGGAGCTTTGATCTTTTTTTTTCATTTGGGCCATATTTTTTTGTCTCGGCATGCCTGTTACATTGTAAGGGACAAAGCCTTAGGTATTCTCCCGGGAGGGACAACCCATGTCCCTGCCTTGTGGTGCTGTCTATGAGGAAGGGGTTTGAGAGGGAACAATGTCACTTTGCTTGGGTCCTGCCCTGCTTTCAGTCACTTCCTCCACTACACACAAGCAAATTGGGTCCTAGTGCTGATTCCCGGGTGGGTGGTTTTGTGTATATTCTAGGACCCTGTGGGTCTCTCCAATGAACTCTCCTGTGAGGCTGGAAGCTTCTCCCACCACCACAACCCCACAGGTGTTTACAGCCAGAAATTTTGAGGCTTTCTTTTCCCTTGTTAGACACCTGGGTTGTGTGGTCTGTCTTGCTCCCCAGTTGTTCCTTCTGGTTTATGTGCACATGAATGTGAGACTGCCTGGTCCTCCAGCCGCCGCCTTGATGTGTGTCCTCTCTGCTCTGGCTGCCAGTCTCTGCCTTTCCTACCAGTCTGAATGAATGTTTCTTCTTTAATTCCTTGGTTGTCGAACTTCCACACAGTTCGATTTTCCGGAAGTTTATTTTCTGTTTTTAAATTTGTTGTTTTCCTTCTTTTGGTTGTATGAGGAGGCAAAGTATCTACCTACACTTCCATCTTGTCCAGAAGTCATGAATACTGCTCCCTTTAACAGTAGTCACTAAGTATATAATCATTCACTAACAATTCATTTATTTTTTTTCAAATTATATATGTGAAAAATCTACTGTGTGTCAGATTCTGTTCTAGGGGCTCAAGGCATAGCCATGAAAATCCCCAACTCTAAAAAGTATAATGGAGGATTTGGAAGATGGCAGCAATATAGGTGGGAGCGGAATCCACTTCCCCTCAGCGCCAGGGAAATACCTAGCTGATCTGAGGAGCAGAGCGAACAGCCAACAGTATTCCAGCATATATGAAGATTAGAGACCAAAGATAGAGGACATTGAAAGATCTGACAGTAAGAAGAGTGCTCAAGGACAATAAGGTCCCCGGGACCCGGGAACGCGCGGTACAAGGGCGGCAGAAGCGCCAGCCCTGGTGCAGGGGCGGCTGCAGGAGTCCTGGGAGAGGGCCAGGCTGCGCTGTGAGCAGCCAGGTGCTTGATTGGACCAGGGGAGCTTGAAAAGGAGGAATTTCTCAAAAAGAAAAAGAAAATAGAGACACTCAGGGGCTAGTTAGAGAACTCTCGGTAGTAACCGAGGCCACTGGCGCCCCTCCCCCCCTCCGCCCCTGGACTGCGAGCGGGGGGGATAAACAGCACAAAAAGTGACGGCGCTCACCCAAGGTCCGGTCGCGCGCGCGCGCAGATTAGCGAACTGGGGGCACACACATGAAACGCCGGAGGGGCGCCCACACCTGAAACCTCCGAGATAATTTGGACCAGAGTCTAGCTGCTCCACCCACAGGCCCAAAACCTCGGAACCGAGTGCCATGTGATTCAGTCCCAGGGCAGCCCCGCCCGCTCGAGAGACTCAAGCCAAGGGCGGCTGGATCGGGCCCCCAAGCATAGAACCTCAGGCGCTGCGGATTGCGAGCTCACCAAGCGCAGGGCCGGCTGGGTGCGCGTTTTCCAAACACAAAGCTGCTGGCGAGTGTACTAACTCCAGAGTCCCAAGCCCGGGCGGCTCGATTGGTCGGCCGGCAGCGCGCTCAGGGCACAAAATACGTCACAAACCCAAAGCGGCTGGATTCCCCTGCTGCGCGCGCACGCGTATCCAGCCAAAGCGGCTGGAGCCGACGCTTGCGTGTCCCAAGAACAGAGCTGCTGGAGTGGCTGATCAACGGCCTGATTGACTCCCAGGGACCACACCTACAAAACAGCGAAGAGTGTGACCCAGGAAGGGAGAAAAGTGAAACCAATCCTTCCAACCACCCCCTCCGTTGCACAGACAGGACACCAGCAGATATAACCTGACCGGTTCAAAGCCAACAGAAGATTTTTTTTCTTTTATTTTTTCTTATCTTTTTTCTTTTCTTTCCTTTCCCCCTGAATTCCTTCTTCCTCTCTCATTTTTTTCTTTTTTTTCATTCCTTCTTCCTCCCATCCTTTACCATTTTTATGTCTTCTTCCTGCCTTCTTTTATCTATTTCTATGTTTTAATTTCTGTTAAAATTCCTTCTTATCTTGCCTACGATCTTTCTTTATTCCTTCTTCCCTCCTTCCTTCCTTTCCTCCTTTCCTAGTTCCTTTTTCCCTCCTTCCCATCTTTGTTTTGGTTTTTTTTGGGTGGGTTTTTTTTTTTTGTGGTTTTTTTTTGTGTGTGTGTGTGTGTGTGTGTGTGTGTTTTCCTTTCTCCCCCCCTTTCTCTTTTTCCCACAGGTGAGACAACAAAACCTGGAGGGCTGAAAAGACTAGAGTTAGACCGTGTTAAACACATAAACGTCACCTCAAGACCAGTGAGCACAGGAGAGTAAGGAGACAGCACCACCGAATCCCATTGGCATTCTACCATAGAAGTTCATATCATAAATCCAGGGAGTCAGAACAAAGCAATTTAAGAAGCAGAGGCCAACAAGAAGAGCCTCACAAACAATGGGAAGACAAAGAAACAATTCCCAAATGAAAGGAAAGGAGGAAGTCTCAGAAAGAATACTAACCGAAAAAGAGGCAACTCAACTATCAGATACTGAGTTCAAAGCAATGGTCATCAGGAAGCTCACTGAGCTCTCTGAGCTCAAAGAGAACTACCAGAAACTAAAGGGAAACTACAATGAACTCACTGCAAACTATATCAACATGAAAAAGGAAATAGAAACTATCAACAAGGGCCAAGAGGAAATGAAGAATACAATTTCTGAATTGAAGAACACAGTAGAAGGAATGAAAAGCAGACTTGATGAAGCAGAGGATCGGATCAGCGAGCTGGAGGACAAAGTACAAAAAAACACCCAGAAGGAGCAAGAAAAGGAAAAGAGGCTCAGAAAGAATGAAGAGGCAATAAGGGAAATGCAGGACAACATGAAACGTAACAATATCCGTATAATAGGAATACCAGAAGGAGAAGAAGAAGAGCAAAGGATAGAAAACCTGTTTGAAAAAGTAATGATGGAAAATTTCCCTAATCTGAGGAGAGAAAAAATCACCCAAATCCAGGAAACACAGAGAGTCCCAAGCAAGAGGAACCCAAAGAGGCCCACTGCAAGACACATCATAATTGAAATGGCAAATTTCCAAGACAAAGAGAGGATCTTAAAGGTAGCAAGGGAGAAACAGGAAGTAACATACAAGGGAGCCCCAATAAGGTTAGCAACTGACTTCTCAATGGAAACGCTCCAAGCCAGAAGAGAATGGCAAAAAATATTCCAAGTAATGAGAACCAGAGGCCTGCAACCAAGACTACTTTACCCAGCAAGGCTCTCAATCAACATAGAAGGCCAAATAAAGAGTTTCCCAGACAAAAGAAGTCTAAAAGAATACAGCTCCACCAAACCAGCTCTGCAAGAGATGCTAAAGGGACTGCTTTAAGGAAAGGAAGGAAAAGAGAAAGACAGAGGAACACAGGTAGGAAATAATGGCAATGAATAACTACCTATCGATAATAACCTTAAACGTAAATGGATTAAATGCTCCAATCAAAAGACATAGAACAGCTGAATGGATAAGAAAACATGACCCACACATATGCTGCCTACAAGAGACCCATCTCAGGACAAAAGACTTACACAGACTGAAAGTGAAGGGCTGGAAACAAATTTTCCAAGCAAACGGACAGGAAAAAAAAGCAGGGGTAGCAATACTCATATCAGACAAAATTGACTTCCAAAGAAGGGCCATAAAGAGAGATCCAGAAGGTCACTTCATAATACTCAAAGGAAGAATCCACCAAGAAGACATAAACATTGTCAATATATATGCACCCAACATAGGAGCACCCAAATACATAAAGAAAATCTTGGAGGATTTCAAGAAAGATATTGACAGCAACACAATTATAGTAGGGGACTTTAACAGCCCACTGTCAAAAATGGACAGGTCTTCCAAACAAAATATCAAGAAGGATATTGTGTCACTTAACAATACCCTAGAGGAAATGGACTTAACTGATATATAGAGAGCTTTTCATCCCAAAGAAGCAAAATACACATTCTTTTCAAGTGTAAGTGGAACTTTTTCAAAGATAGACCACATGATAGGACGGACACAAAGCAAGCCTCAACAAATTCAAGAAAATTGAAATCATATCAAGCATTTTCTCTGACCACAAGGGGCTGTACTAGAAACCAACCCCAAAGGAAAAAACCCAAAATGCTCAAAATCATGGAGACTGAATAGCATGCTATTAAACAATGAATGGGTCAAGAACGAGATTAGGGAAGAAATCAAAAACTTCCTGGAAACAAATGAAAACGAACTCACAACAACCCAAAACCTATGGGACACAGCAAAGGCAGTCCTGAGAGGGAAGTTCATAGCAATACAGGCCTACCTTAAGAAGTTAGAAACAGTTCAAACAAACAACCTAACCCTATGCCTACAAGAACTGGAGGAACAACAACAAAGACAGCCCAGAGCAAGCAGAAGGAAGGAAATAACCAAGATCAGAGCAGAACTTAATGACATAGAGACTAAAAGCACAATTGTAAGGATCAATGAATCCAGGAGCTGGTTCTTTGAAAAGATAAACAAAATTGACAAGCCTTTAAGTAGGCTCATCAAGAAAAAAAGAGAGAGGATCCAAATAAACAGAATTAGAAATGAAAGTCGAGAGATTACAACTGATACCACAGAAATACAAAGGATCGTAAGAAATTACTATGAAGACCTGTATGCTAAGAAATTTGAAAACCTAGATGAAATGGACACATTTCTAGAAAAATATAATCTTCCAAAACTGAATGAAGAAGAAGCAGAAAACCTGAACAGACCAATATCAGCAAAGGAAATTGAAGCAGTCATCAAGAAACTCCCATCACACAAAAGCCCTGGACCAGATGGCTTCACAGGAGATTTCTACAAAGCATTTAAGGAAGAACTAACCCCTATCCTTCACAGACTATTCGAAAAAATCCAAACTGATGGAAGACTCCCAAACTCTTTTTATGAAGCCAACATCATCCTAATCCCAAAACCAGATAAAGACACAACAAAGAAAGAAAACTTCAGGCCAATATCGCTGATGAACATAGACGCTAAAATTCTCAACAAAATATTAGCAAACCGCATCCAGCAATATATTAAAAAGATCATTCACCATGACCAAGTGGGATTCATCCCAGGGATGCAAGGATGGTACAATATTCGCAAATCAATAAACATAATACATCACATCAACAACAGCAAAGACAAAAATCACATGATCATATCAATAGATGCGGAAAAAGCGTTCGATAAGATACAGCATCCATTTCTGATAAAAACACTCAGCAAAGTGGGAATAAAGGGAGCAGTCCTCAACATAATTAAGGCCATATATGAGAGACCTACAGCCAACATCACACTCAATGGACAAAAACTTAGAGCTTTCCCACTAAGATCAGGAACTAGACAAGGATGCCCTCTCTCACCACTCCTATTCAACATAGTATTGGAAGTCCTAGCCACAGCAATCAGACAAGAAAAAGCAATAAAAGGCATCCAAATTGGAAAGGAGGAAATGAAACTGTCATTGTTTGCAGACGACATGATAGTGTACATGGAAAACCCTATAGACTCCACTCAAAAACTACTCGACGTAATAAATGAATTTGGCAAAACAGCTGGATACAGAGTCAATACCCAGAAATCAAAGGCATTCCTGTACACCAACAACGAAACTGCAGAAACAGAAATCAGGAAAAAAATCCCATTTGATATAGCAACAAGAAAAATAAAGTACCTAGGTATAAACCTAACCAAGGAGGTAAAAGACCTGTACTCAGAAAACTACACAACACTGAAGAAAGAAATTAAGGAAGATACAAACAAATGGAAGCATGTACCATGTTCATGGATTGGAAGAATTAACATCATCAAAATGGCCATACTACCCAAAGCAATTTATAGATTCAATGCAATCCCTATTAGAGTACCCATGACATATTTCACAGATATAGAACAAACATTGCAGAAATTCATATGGAACCATAAACGACCTCGAATAGCAGCAGCAATTTTGAGAAAGAAGAACAAAGCAGGAGGGATCACAATACCTGATATCAAACTGTATTACAAGGCCACTGTAATCAAAACAGCCTGGTACTGGCATAAAAATAGGCACATAGACCAATGGAACAGAATAGAGAGCCCAGAAATAAACTCAAGTCTATACGATCAATTAATATTTGACAAAGGAGGCAGGAGCATAAAATGGAGCAAAAACAGTCTCTTCAACAGATGGTGTTGGGAGATCTGGACAGCTACGTGCAAAAAAATGAAACTCGATCACCAACTTACACCATACACGAAAATAAACTCAAGATGGATAAAAGACTTAAATATAAGTCGTAACACCATAAAAGTCTTTGAGGAAAACATTGGCAGGAAAATCTCAGACATTCCACGCAGCAACATCCTCACAGACACATCCCCTAAAGCAAGGGACATAAAGGAAAGAATAAACAAATGGGACTTCATCAAAATAAAAAGCTTCTGCAGGGCTAAAGAAAACAGCACCAAATTACAAAGAGAACCAACAGTATGGGAAAACATATTTGCCAATGATACCTCAGACAAGGGCCTAATCTCCAAAATATATAAAGAACTCACACGACTCCACTCCAGGAAGACAAACAACCCAATTAAAAAATGGGCAAAGGACTTGAACAGACACTTCTCCAAGGAAGACATACAGAGGGCCCAGAGACATATGAAAAGATGCTCAGCATCACTAGCCATCAGAGAGATGCAAATTAAAACCACAATGAGGTATCATCTCACACCAGTCAGAGTGGCCAACATAAACAAATCCACAAACAAATGTTGGAGAGGATGTGGAGAAAAGGGAACCCTCGTGCACTGTTGGTGGGAATGCAGACTGGTGAGGCCACTGTGGAAAACAGTATGGAATTTCCTCAGAAAACTAAAAATGGAACTGCCCTTTGACCCAGTAATTCCGCTGCTGGGATTATACCCTAAGAACACTGAAACACCAATCCAAAAGAATCTGTGCACCCCAATGTTCATAGCAGCACAATTTACAATAGCCAAGTACTGGAAGCAACCGAAGTGCCCATCAGCAAACGAGTGGATCCAAAAACTATGGTATATTTACACAATGGAATTCTACGCAGCAGAGAGAAAGAAGGAGCTTATACCCTTTGCAACAGCATGGATGAAACTGGAGAGCATTATGCTAAGTGAAACAAGCCAGGAAGTGAGGGACAAATACCATATGATCTCGCCTTTAACTGGAACATAAGCAATAGTAGGAAAAACCAAACAAAATATAACCAGAGTCATTGAAGTTAAGAACAATCTAACAATAGCCAGGGCAGGGGTGGGGGGTGGGGGTGGGGACAGTGGGTAGAGGGGATTACAGGAACTACTATAAAGGACACATGGACAAAACCAAGGGGGAGGGTGGAGAGGGGGGAGGGAGGTGGGTTCAGCTGGGGTGGGGTGGAGGGATGGGGAGAAAAGGCATACAACTGTAATTGAATAACAATAAAAAAAAAAAAAAGAAAAAAAGAAAATCCCCAACTCTTTGGGAGAATGATACCATTAACGCACTTCAGACAGTTTCAGACAGTTATTAAGTATTGTGAAGAAAACCAAAGTAAGTAAATAGAGGGTGATGTAATGAAGGTGGGGCCTGTTTCAGTTAGGGTGACATTGAGTAGAGGCTTGAATGAAGGAGGGAGGAGCTACCTGAAGTACGGAGTAAGAGCATGTCAGGCAGAGGGAACAGCACAGATAAAAGCTTTGACACAGGAACAAGCTTGACATGTTGAAGGAGCTGCAAAAATTCTTGTATAATAAGAGCAAAGAGCAATAAGGAGGGAGTGGGAGGAGAGATTCAGGAAGAAAGCAAGAACCAGAGAACCAGGGATTTGTAAAACATGGAAAAAGTTTGCATAGTATACAAATTGTGATGAGAAGCCACCAGAGAGCCTTGAAAGGGAAAATAAACTAGAATTATATTTTGAATTCCTTATTTGGGATTCCTTTCAGATCTCACATCAAATTTACAACACTGTTTTCAATGGTAAAAATATATTTGTACTTTCAGAATGAATTTAATTTACAAAAACTGTTGTATGGTTAAAGCTACTGAATAAAGCTGGCTAGTCCCCAAGATATAAAAATCAACACACTGTTGTCTATGTCCATGAGTCCTTTTTCATTTTTGCTCCATACTTCCACCCGCTACCTTCCCCTACCCCCTTAGCTGTCATCCTGCTATTTATGAGTCAGTCCCTATTTTCCTTGTTAGTTCAGTTCGTTCATTAGATTCCACATATGAGTGAAATCATATGATACTTGTCTTTCTCTGCCTGACTTATTTCACTTAGGATAATATTCTCCAGGTCCATCCATACTGTTGCAAAGGGTAAAACTTTCTTCTTTTTTACGGCTCAGTAGTATTCCATAGTGTAAATATCCCATGGTTGTTTTATCCACTCATCTGTTGTTGGGCACTTGGGCTGCTTCCATATGTTGGTAATTGTAAATAATGCTGCAATGAACATAGGGGTGCTTGTGTTCTTTCAAATTAGTGTTTTGGGTTCCTTCGGAAATATTCCCAGAAGTAGGATCGCTGGGTCAAAAGGCAGTTCCATCTTTAATTTCTTGAGGTATCTCCATACAGCTTTCCACAGTGGCTACACTAGTCTTCATTCCCATCAACAGTGCACTGGGGTTCCCTTTTCTCCACATTCTTCCCAGCACTTGTCGTTTGTTGATTTATTGATGATAATTCTTCTGACAGGTGTGAAATGACATCTTATTATAGTTTTAATTTGCATTTATCCAATGATTACTGACACTGAGCATCTTTTCATATTATTGGCCATCTGTATGTCCTCTTTGGAGAAGTGTCTATTCAGGTTCTTTGCCCATTTTTTAAATTGGGCTGTTTGTTTATTTGGTGTTGAGTTTTATAAGTTCTTTATAAATTTTGGATATTAACCTCTTATCAGACATATTGGTGAATATGTTCTCCATTCTTTGGGTTGTCTTTTTATTTTGTTGATGTTTTCCTTTGCTGTGCAAAAACTTTTTAGTTTGATGTAGTCCCATTTTTTAATGTTTTCTTTTGTTTCCCTTGCCTGGGATGATATATCTGATAAAATATTGCCATAAGCAATGTCTGAGATTTTGCTGCTTATATTTTCTTCTATTATTTTTATGGTTTTAAGTCTAATATTTAAGATTTTAACCTATTTTGAATTTATTCATGTATGTGATTTGAGAAGGTAGGTGGTCTAGTTTCATTTTTCTGCATGTATCTGTCCAATTTTCCCAACACCATTTATTGAATGAGTTATCTTTAGCTCATTGTATGTACTTACTTCATCTAAATAACATGTTATTAAACAATAAATGGCTCAGCAACAAGGTCAGAAAAGAAATCAGAAGATACACTGAAACAAATGAAAATGAGGACACAATAGTGGAGCATGGGAAAAGCAATCCTAAGAGGGAAATTTACAGCATTACAGACCTATCTCACAAGAAAAAAAAGGAAAAGCCCCAATAAACTATATAACTTCAAAGGAACTTGAAAAAGAACAACAAGCAAAACTCAATGCCAGTGGAAGGAAGGAAACAATAAAGATCAGAGCAGAAATAAATGAAATAGAGTCTTAAAAAATATAAAAGATCAGTGACTCCAACAGCTGGTTCTTTGAAAAGATAAAGTTAACAAACCTTTATAAGACTCATCAAGAAAAAAGAGGAAGGACCCAAAATAATAAAATCATAAATGAAAGAGGAGAAATAACAAGTGACACCAGAGAAATACAAAAGATTGTGAGAAAATATTATGAAAAATCATATGCCAATAAATTGGACAACCTGGACAAAATGGATAAATTCCTAGAAACATACAATCTTCCAAAACTAAATCAGGAAGAGTCAGAGAATCTGAACAGACACATTACACCTAGTGAAATAGAAGCAGTAATCAAAAAACTCCCAACAAACAAAAACCCTTGACCAGATGGCTTCACAGGAGAAATTTAGCGAACATTCCAAGAAGAACTAACACCTCTCCTCCAACTATTTCAAAAAATTCAAGAGTAAGGAAGATCCTAAGCCCATTTTACAAGGCCAGCACTATCCTAATTCCAAAATGAAATAAATATACTGCAAAGAAAGAAAATTATAGGCCAATATCCCTCATGAACAAGATGCTAAAATCCTCAACAAAATATTAGAAAACCAAATACAGCAATGCATCAAAAAGATCATACACCATGATCAAGTGGGATTTATCCTGGGGATACAAGGTTTGTACAACTTTTGCAAATCAGTAAATGTGACTCATCACACAAACAAAATGAAGGATAAAAACCACATGATCATATCAATAGATGCAGAAAAAGCAGTTGATGAAATCCAGCACCCGCTTATGATAAAAACTCTCAGCAAAGTGGAAATACAGGGAACATAGCTAAATGTAATCAAGTCCATATATGACAAATCCACTACCAGCATCATACTCAATGGGGAAAAACTACAAGCATTCCCCTTAAGATCAGGAACAAGACAGGGATGTCCGCTTTCACCTCTCTTATTCAACATAGTACTGGAAGTCCTAGTTACAGCCATCAGACAAGAAGAAGAAATAAAAGGCATCCAAATTGGAAAAGAAGGAGTAAAACTGTCTTTATGTGCACATGACATGATATTGTATATACAAAATCCCAAATATTCCACCAAGAAACTAATAGGACTGATAATGAATTCAGGAAAGTACCAGGATACAAAATTAATATCCAGAAATCAGTTGCATTTTTATATGCCAGTAATGAAATAACACAAAAGGAAATTTTAAAAAATCCCATTTACAATTGCTTCAAAAAGAATAAAATCCCTAGGAATAAATCTAACTAAGGATGTAAAAGACCTGTACTCAGAAAATCATAAGACAATGAAGAAAGAAATTGAAGATGACACAAGTAAGTGGAAGTGCATACCATGTTGATGGATAAGAAGAATTCACATCATTAAAGTGTCCATACTACCCAAAGCAATCTATAGATTCAACATAATTCCTATCAAGATTCCAATGACATGTTTCACAGAACTAGCACAAATATTTCAAAAATTTATACGGAACCACAGAAGGCCCCATATAGCAACAGCGATCCTGAGAAAGAAGAAGAAAGTTGAAGGAGTCATGCTACCTAATATTAAACTATACTACAAAGCCATAGTCATCAAAACAACATAGTACTGGCATAAAAACAGACACACAGATCAACAGAACAGAATAGAGAGCACAGAAATAAACCTACACCTTTATAGTCAAACTACCTTTTTATATTAATCAAAATATTGAAGCAGAGTATGCAGTGGAAATATCAATGAAGGAAAATATGGCATCAGTAAATGTATACTATGGCATAGAATGGGTGGAAATGTTAGCACTTTTTAAAAAATCTTCAATTATATTAGGAGAATAGACCAAAACTTCCCTAGTAGTATAAATCTTATGCTTGGCCATACTGTAATTGATTTATATTACTTCTAAGTAAGTTTCTCATTAATGCAAAAAATATGATGCAGGTATTGAAAATTAAAGTCATTCAAAGAAAATATCTGAACGGTTGCCTTAAAAGTGGAAATTTAAATATGAAAGGGAAATTAAAGAAAACGGTATGTTGAGTATGAAGCCTTTACATGTGTGAGTTAAAATTTCAATAGGTAGTAGAAAATGGGGTCAAGGAAACAGTAAAAGAGATAATGACTGATATATTTCCTTAATTTTTGAAGACACCAACATTCAAATTCAGAAAAAATCTAACAAATCACAAGCGAAATAAATGAAAATAATTCATACCTAGACACCTGATAGTGAAAGGTGAGAATAACAAAGACACAGAGATCTTAAAAGCATTCAGAGGGAGAAAATAATTGACCTATTGCAATGAGACTAAAACCTGACTTTTCAACATCAGCAAAGGGAACAGGGAGGCAGTGAAACTACCAACCTAGAATCATACACCAAGTTCAAATATTTTTAAAGAATGAGGATGAAATGCTGACATATTTAGACAATCAGGAAGTGAGAGACTTTGTTACCAAATAACCTAAACACCCACTGAAAGAAAAATGATAAATACCTTTTGGTATATTCATATAATTCAATGTTACACAGCAATAAAAATTAATGAACCACAGTTGCATGCATACATGTGGCTGAATTTCCAAAACATACTTTTGTTTGAAAAAAGTCAGAATAATACATCTGGTATGCCAATATGTACAATGTTTAAAATCAGAGACAATTAAACAATGTATTGTTGTAAGATACCAACATTGTAGAAGCCAGAGAGAAGAGCAAGGGGATGAGTACTACAAAATTTGAGAAGGTGATAATCATTGAATACGTTGGTGTGATTGGAGAGAATACAAAGAAGGCTTATAATGTACTGATAATGTATTTCTTAAGACTTCTTAAGATGTCTGTTTATGTTGTACTTATGAGTTACATATATGCTTTTTATGTATATTTATAATAAAACAAACTAATAACAACAACAACAAACAGCTCCCGGGGGTACTCCTTGTATGTGGGCAACATATCCATCAATGAAATTTGTGTCTGACTGATTGTGCAGGAACGTGCTGGGGATCTTATAAATGCAATTCAAGTTTTTGTTCTTGAGCCATTAAATTTTTGAGAGAACTTTTTTTTTTCTTTCTGGAGTTGTATGCCTGGTTAAGAAAAATTCTGTGCATAGGGTTAGGTGGGTTGAAGGAAATTTCTTTTTCCCTATACTTTCAATTAGTTAACCTGGTTTTATTCCAGTATCACTCTCTTGTCCTATGTTGTTATCTGACGTTTCTGAGTTTTAAGCTTTTCAGACATTCTTCCGGGAACATGAGCATTTTCTTAGTCTCATTGTTGTGATAATTGGACAGCATATGTGCAATATATTTATTTAAGTATGAAACAAAGCAAAAAGAATGTTGGCAGTCACTAATAAAGAAGTATTTGGATTGTCTGAATTAGGTGATGACAAGTCATTCCTATATGCAGAGGTGAAAAATGGACTCCTGCCTTGCAGCTTATTCATCCCATCTTATGGTCTGACCCCTTTTGAGGGGCAGACTACCTGCTGGGCCATTGAATTCATTCATCAGAACCAGTTCATCCCATCCAACCATATTCCTCTAATCATACAGCTTTTTAAAAATGTCACTGTATGTATAAAGCTGAAACTTGTGTGTTTTCTTTCATTCTAACCACTTTGTGAACTAGGTACTTGCCATCATTCATTTACATGATAAAGCTTATTCATGAATCAATTGCATTTCCCTATGCCTCTACAAATGCAGTTGCAATAAATTTCATGAACATGAATTTACTTTCGAAATTATAAATGAGAGAGAAGAGGCAATAATTTAATAAACTCCACAATGCATGTGTCAAACCAATCTGGCTTTTACAAGTAAAGTCAGAGTGACTTTCATTGCCACTTAGAGCAATGGCAATCAAAGGGAAAATTTAAGACTTTTAGTCTAATAAATTTGGAACACTTCATTATATAGCTACCACTCTAGAATAGAAGAAGTGTTTTAGAGATGTTTATGAAGTCTAAGAGTAAATTGAGGGGTTTCATTTTCAGATCTGCTAGTGATTCATGGTGTGAACTGGAAGAAGTCACTTTCATGGGAGTAATTTAAGTCTTTATTTATATATCCAGGCCACAATAACCTCAAAGGAGAATCTAGATGTGGAATACATTAAACACAAAGAAAATCTCAAAGGCCAGATGTAGCAGGGAGTGTATTTCCTCCTTGAAAATAAAAAAAAAGATGTAAGTGCCATCCTCTCTCATGACATTTTCATCACAAGTGCATCCTACCAGGGGTACAGGTTATTTAATGTTTTCAGCTTTAGATTTTTGTTTTTAAAATATATAAAAGTTTGTGTGCTGAAGGGTTTTTTTGAAAACTAAGAAAAAAATGTCCATAATCCCATCAAATGAAGCAACTATTATTATAGTCTCTGTTTATCATTCACTAGTTTTCATTATTATACATATTTTATAAATCTCTATTCACATTGTATGCATAATATTGTGTCATGCCTTGTTCACTTATAACACATATTTCAAGTTTCATATTTTATAATTATAATTTATAATATTAATGGCTACATAATGTTCAGTCAAGTTAGTGTGCCATACATGAATCATTTCTCTATAGATGGAGTTCTGTAAAATTACTCATTTTTGACCCATTTTGAGGTTATTGTGTTTCTGTTGGACAGCAGACCAAGCACCAAAACACAACTAGAGACTATAGTACTAAGAAATATATATACTCACATAATTTTAAGTTACTATTCAATACCTAATTATCACACTATGCACATTTAGCTTTCTCACCAGCCAAAAAACAATACTTCTTCTTGCTTCAATAGTTTTCACCCCTCTTAAACAGAGGCTTCAGCTAACATCTTTCATACTGAAATGCAACTATAAGGACTTCTTATGACTGTTTCTTTGGACCTTCTCATGTCAGCAAATATACTAATAGCAGTTACTGTCCTCAAAGAGGTCATATCCCATTGGAAAGTTAGCAGAGGAAGCTGAAAAAGAATGGTGTTAACTCAAAATCCAAGAAGGCTCTATAAAAAAGAGAATGTTCATCAGTGGTAAATTCTCCAGAGAGGTCATCTAAGAGGGAAACTAGTTTGTCCCAGACAGTGAACAAATACTTATTGAATGCTTACTATGGCATAGTTTAGAGGCTGAGTATATTGTAGTAAACAAGGCTAAGCCCTTGCCCTTAAGGAACTTATACTCTAATGGGGGCAGAAAGAAAATAAACATGTAAATGAAAGCATAGAAATGATTTAAAGAATTAAGGGGTACAAAGAAAATAGAGGATGTCTTGAGACTTAGCTCATGTGTTCAAGAAAGTTCTGTTTAAGAAGATGCCTTTTGTTTTGAGAGCTAAAATATCTCAAAAGGAATTTTGCATTTCATAATTACAGGTCTTTGGTGATTTTTCAAAGTGCAATTTCAGTTGAGTATTAAGTCAGAAAGCATTATGGGAGTTGTTGTTCACTGGGTGTGACGTTTTAGGCTAGATTAATAAGTTCTAGAACTCTGTTAAACAACATAGTGATACTAATAACATAGGACTGTATACTTAAAATTATAGTAAGAAGGTAGGTCTCAGAGGACTCCCAGCCAAGATGGACACATAGGTAGATACCCTTTGCCTCCCAGAAAATTGAACTGTATGGAAGTCTGACAACCAAGAAATTAAAGAAGAAACTTTCATCCAGACAGGTAGGAGGGTCAGAGATTGGCAGCCAGAGTGGAGAGGACACTGGCATGGCAGCTGCTGGAGGATTGGGCCGGGTGAGGCAGTGGCTGGTAGATTGGGTGGTCCCATATTTTTGTGCAGATAAACTGGGAGGAAAAACTGAGGAACAAGACAGACCACACAACTCAGGGCTCCAGCATGGGAAAAGAAAGCCTTAAAACCTCTCACTGTAAAAACCTGTGAGAGTTGCAGCAGCAAAAAAAGTTCCCAGCCTCACAGGAAAGTTCATTGGAGAGACCCACAGGGTCCTAGAATGTACATAAACCCACCCACCCAGGAATCAGCACCAGAAGGGCCCAATTTGCTTGTGGGCAGGGGAGATAGTAACTGAAAGCAGGGCAGGAGCCAAGCAAGTGACATTGTTCCCTCTTGGATCCCTCCCCCACATACCATGCCACAAGGCAGGGACATAGGTTGCCCTGCCTGGAGAATACCTCAGGCTCTGCCCCATACAATGTAACTGGTGCACCGAGACAAAGAAATATGGCCCAAAGAAAGAATAGAATGAAACTCCAAAAATAGAACTAAGCAATGAAGAGATAGCCAACCTATGAGATGCAGAGTTCAAAACACTGGTAATCAAGATGCTCATAAAAATGGTTGAGTATGGTCACAAAATAGAAGGAAAAGTGAAGGCTATGCAAAGCGAAATAAAGAAAAATAGACAGGGAACCAACAGTGAAGGAAAGGAAACCGGGACTCAAATCAATGATTTGGATCAGAAGGAAGAAATAAACATTCAACCAGAACAGAAAAAAGAAACAAGAACTCAAAAAAATGAGGAGAGGCTCAGGTACATCCAGGACAACTTTAAATGTCCCAACATTTGAATCATTGGGGTGCCAGAAGGAGAAGAGGAAAAGCAAGAAATGGAAAACTTATTTGCAAAAAATAATGGAGAACTTCCCCAATCCGGCAAAGGAAATAGACTCTCAGGAAGTCCAGGAAACTCAGAGAGTCCCAAAGAAGCTGGACCCAAGGAAGTACACACCGAGGCACATCATAATTACATTAGTCAAGATTAAAGAGAAGGAGAGAATCTTAAAAGCAGCAAGAGAAAAGGAGAGCATTACCTACAAAGGAGTTCCCATAAGACTATCAGCTGATTTCTCAAAAGAGAAACCTTATAGGCAAGAAGGGGTTGAAAAGAAGCATTTGAAGTCATGAAAGGCAAGGACCTATATCCAAGATTACCCTATCCAGCAAATCTATCATTTAGAATGGAAGGGCAGAGAAAGTGCTTCACAGATAAGGTCAAGTTGAAGGAGTTCATCATCACCAAGCCCTTATTATATGAAATGTTAAAAGGGCCTTATCTAAGAAAAAGAAGATCAAAACTATGAACAGTAAAATGACAACAAACACAACTATCAACAACTGAACCTAAAAAACAACGAAACCAAAAACTAAGCAAACTAGAATAGGAACAGAATCACAGAAATGGAGATCACATGGAAGGTTATCAGCGGGGAGGGGGAGGGGAGAGAATGGGGAAAAATAAGAAGCATAATTGGCAGGTAGAAAATAGACAGGGGAAAGTTAAGAATAGTATGGGAAATGGAAAAGCCAAAGACTTTATATGTATGACCCATGGACATCAAATAAGGGAGAGAATGCTGGTGGGGGGGCAGTGCAAGGCAGAGGGGGAAAAAGGGGAGGAAACAAATGGGACAACTGTAATAGCATAATCAATAAAATATACTTTAAAAAGAAGGTAAGTCTCATATTGTGTTCTTACTGCAAACAAAAAGAAATCAAGGGAACTAAGGGTAATTATGAAGGTAATGGATATGTTTATTACCTTGATTGTGGTGATGGTATCATGTGTTTGTGATCATGCCCTAATCAATCGAATAGTACATATTAAGTATGTGCAGTTGTTTGTGTATCAATTATACCTCAACAAAGATTTAATAAACAAGAGTGATTGGAAAGTAAGTAGAAAATAAACAGAAAGGTCCCTCCCTAGTGCATAAGTGGACAGGAAGGAGAAAGATGAAAAGTAGCTGGAGGGGAAGGCAGGGTGAAGGATGTTTATGGATGCTGATGCTTCTTATTTTTTAAAAAATTTATTTAATATGAAACTTATTGACAAACTATTGTGAATAAGCCAGTAGAAAAGCAGATGTTGAAAATACACAAGAAAAATAAACAAGAGCAAGGTCCATTCTCGATCTGCATGAATAGAATGTTTTCATTAAATATTTACTGGGTATTTTTGGTTTTGTTTTTGTTCTTGTGTTGTCTTTAATGTGAAAAACACACTAAATGAGAATGACTGCCCACTGGTTTATTTTGCAAGAGGACTCCTCATATATTAGACAACATTACAGCCAGCATGTGTGAAGGAAAAAAGTGCTGAACACGCCAATTCATAAGTAATGCAGTGAGGAGATGCATTTACCCCATTCAGAGACATAAGAAAATATTACTTCCATGAAATTCTTAAAATAGAGATGCCAAATTTATGAAATGTTATTAAGAAATCTGGACGAAATTTTCTGCATAAAACAAATTCCAAGTGAAATTTAATTATACATTTTTCCAATATCATATTCTTTTAATTGAAAAAATTTAAATTTTATGCTACATGAAACATATTCTTTTTAAATCACTTTTTATGGTGGTAGTTTTATAAAAATATTTTCATAAAAATTAAATAAGAGCTGATGGTCATTCTCTTCTTAGCTTATCATTTTTTTGGACCACAAACTAAAAGTTAATTAGAAAAGACTATACTTTAGCTATTAATTTTTTCAGAGGTTAAAGGTCGAGGAGTACACATGGTCTTGCCAGATGAATAAAGCAATCTAGCTATATATCCTTAGTTACTCATTATATATTCTACTCAAAGAGAAGGTCTAATTAGCCTAACAACACAAAGGTTTTCAAAGGCCTGCTTTAAAGGACAAAGAACTGTCAGGATTCAGAACACTGAAGACTGTGCAGCCTGAAAAGGGACTTAAAGTCACCTCATTTTCTGTGAGTTATTCCTGCCAGATAGTCACTGTGGCTGGCTTCATCCATGGTGACTGTTCTTGCCTCCACCAGATTTGCCAGCTGTGTGAGAAACAGTGAAATATAGATCACCAGGCTGACTGAGTTTAAGGGGGCTGTCATACACACGCAGGAATCCAGGGAGCTGTGTGTACCTGTCAAAATAAATCATTCTAAAACAGGTGTGCTACTAATCTATACAAGCAAACCAAATGTAAAGCCAGATATTTAGCCTTGAACTGTGTGTTAACGAACTTAAAATGCTTGCCCAACATACTCAGATTTCAAAGTGCCAAATCTGTATAAATCCCAAGCTTAGGTCTCCAGGGTTTTTCAGATGCAATAACACATGGCCTCTGGGATGGGTTCTACAAATGGGCTGTTGCTAAGCTTTGGTACAAGTTGGATACAACACACATTGTTTAAACGTCACCTCAGGAAACAGGGACACTTACCTGTCTATTCTTCCATGCTGCTCAGCTGTCCCTCTTCTGGGCTCTCATATTAACCTGAGCATATTTTCCCATCACAAATCTTACACAAATGTTTATATATTCATTTGGTTGTGGGCTCTGGGAGGGCAGAGGTCATGTCTTCTTTTTTATTAACTGGCATAGGGTCTGAGGTATCAGACCTGAGGTAGGTAACAGTCGTTATGTGATGGTTCAGCTATCTAACTGAACTATCCTTTTATGTTTGAGCACTATGACACACGCATGACTTTCTGTTTTACACATTTCATTTTATATCTCAGTTCACAGAGTCAGGAAAACAAGAAATACAATGTTTATGTATTATATATATAATTATATTATGTATTATGTTATGTATTATGTTATTATATTATATACATGTTAAGTGTACAATTCTATAATGCATCATCTGTGTATTGTATTGTGTGTTCATCAGCCCGAGTCTCCTTCCAGCACCATTTATTTCCCCATTACCGTCACTCACTTCCCACTTCTCCCTTTCCCTCTAGTAATCACCATATTGTTGTCCATGTTCATGAGATTTTTTTTCTTTTGCTTAATCCCTTCACCTATTTCACCCAGCCCGGCGATGCCCTCCCTTCTTAAAGCTGCCAGACTGCTCTCCGTCTATGAGTCTCTATTTTGTTTGTTAGTTTATTTTTGTTCCTTAATTCCACATATGAGTGAAATCATATGGTACTTGTCTTTCTCTGACTTTCTGGGCATTTATTTTGTATCCTGCTACTTTACTAAATTCATTCATCAAGTTCTAGTATTTTTTTTTTTGGTGGAATCTTTAGTGTCCTCTATGTACAGTATCATGTCACCTGCAAATAATAACAGTTTTCTTTTTTCCTTTCAAATTTTGATGCTTTTTATTTCTTCTTCTTGTCTGATCACTGTGGCTAGGACTTCTAGGACTATGTTGAGTAAGAGAGGTGAAAATGGACATCCCTGTGTTGTTCCTAATTTTAAGGGAAATGCTTATAATTTCTGACCATTGAGTATGAATTTGGCTGTCCATTTGTATATATATGGCCTTTATTACATTGAAGTATGCTCCCTCTATTCCCACTTTTCTGAGAGTTTTTATCATATATAGGTGTCACATTTTTATCAAATGTCTTTTATACATCTATTCACACGATCATATGGTTTTTAACCTTCATTTTGTTTATGTGGTGTATCATGTTTATTGATTTGTGGATATTATACCAATGCTATGTCCCCAGAATGAAGTCTCCTTGATCATGGTATACGATCTTTTTAATGTAATGTTGGATCCACTTTGCTAATATTTTGTTAAGTATTTCAGCATCTATGCTCACCCAGAATATTGTTCTATAATTTTCTTTCTTTATAGTGTATTCTTCATTTTGGATACTATATACTTCATTTCTGACTCTTTTTTTCATGGTTTCAGTGTTCTTTTTCATGCTGCCGAGCATCCTTATAACGATTACTTTGAACTCTGACCTGATAAATTCCTTGCTTCCTATTCATTTAGCTCTTTTTTTGGATATTTTTCTCTTCTTTCAATTGGTGCATGTTATTTGATCTTCCCATTTTGGCTCTGTCTTCATGTTTGTTTCCAAGTATTGTATAGATGTGCTATGATTCCAAGTATTGGTGGGTTGGCCTTATATAGTAGGTGTCCTGTGAGGTCCAGATGTGCAATATCCTTGATTATCTGTGCTGAGTACTCCCAGAATGTCCCTTGTGTGGGTTATGTGATTCCTTTTGTTGTAATTGAGTTTTGATTGTTATTGGTGCATTCCTGAATGAGATTGATCTTCAGGTTGACTTACTGTGAGGTTAAACCCCAACCACAGCATGTGAGCTGCTGTGCAGGTACTGACCACATGAAACAGAATATGCCTCAGCAGGATCTGGTGCCTACCTTTGGATATGCTGCTGGTGTAGCTTATTAGATCCTGTTCTGATGTCATCTGAAGCTGGCCACTGAGTATATTGGTTCTGGGCCTTTTAAGACCTTACTGCAGACAAATGTGAGATGATGCTTGTGACTGGCACTGGACAACCTCTTTGGAGCTACAAGCGATGCATAGTTTTTTATTGCTTCTGCTGGGCCTGGATGCACACAGAAAAGACCAAGCTGCAACCCAAAGTCAGCTTTTACCAACACTGGGCCCAGGTTTAGGTCAGCAAAGTCTCAAGGAACCCTGAGATCAATGTCTACCTGCCTTAACCTGTCAGCTGTCTGTTAGGCTGAGTCACTGAAAGAGCCTTTGGCAGTACTCAAGTTGCATGAGATAGGTTTTCAGTGAGTCACCAGGTAGGGGTGAGCAGTATTTACCAGATTGATACAGGTTCAAACTAAGGGTCAGTGCTGGGTCTTAGTCCACTCAGCAAATATCCCCCAAATCTAGCTGCCACCCACTGGGTGATCACATACCTTTGTGTTCGAGCAGGGTCTCAGAGAGTCATCAGTATAGGACCAGTAGAGTTTATAAGGCTCAAACAGACCAAGACTTGGCTTTTGAAGAGAGGACTCTGCTCTGGTCAGGCATATAAGGGAAAAATGGCTTCTAAAGCCACACAATTTACTCTATCCCAAATACTACTGGGAAGAGATGGAGCTCAGCAGGGTAGGGCCACTGGGACTTGGGAGAATGAATCTAGTGTATCTTCCATGAGAGGGAAGTGTTGGTCAGGTTTCAAGGAAGTTGGATGGGGCATCCCCTTCCCTTTAGCATTACAGCTTAATCTGTCCTGGATTTGTCCCAGACTCAGCAGGGTGGAACCACTAAAGGTGGGGTGGTTGCAGGTAAAAGAGCTTGGAAAGTGGGACTAGTGGATCTCTTGTGAGAGGGAAGTGCCAGTCAGTATCACAAGAAAGTGGGCAGAATGACCGTCACCCCAAAGCCACACAACTCAGTCACTAACATTCCTTGAGTCTGCCTATACCTCTACACTTTGTCCAAGGAAGCTGACCCCTCAGCAGGGCTTAAGCTCTACAGGGTAGGGCGAGAGGTAGAGCAGAGTGTGGAGTTATTGTTTTCCCACAGGTTGATGCCAGTCAGAGGGGAATGCTCCACCCAAAAAAGATGATGTTTGCCGTATTGGACAATGACTCAGCACAGGGATCCTGGTAGCTGTCCCTTCAGTTCTCTCTTCAGAGCCACAAAACTCATTGTCTCCTCAGGCAACTGTACTCTGCTCCATCCACCCTTTGCCAGAGCCCAGGGTTAGTAACTAGAAAGTTTTGTGTGTTGAGTCCACAAGAGGATGCTTGTGTCTCCAGTGGACTCCAGTTTCTCTCTGGTGGACAGAAACCCCATTGCTTTTCACATCCTGACATTATGTTGGCGACTATTCCCAGCTCTGGGGCTCTGGGATTGGGAGGCTGGCTTGGGGTTGAGACCTCATGCTTCTCAGGGGGAGCCTTCTGAGCAGCTGAGATATCCTTCCAGAACCTCACCAATCACCCACAGGAGTAGGGCCAGCCATTTTCTTATTTCTGCCCTTCTTACCAGTCTCAACATGGTTTCTTCTGTAAATCCTTGGTTATAAAACTTCTTTTCATATAGTCTTCAGTTGATTATTCAAGATGATTGCTCTATATTTTAATTGTATTTCCAGTTTGGTCCCAGGAGGAGATGAATGTATGTTCTACTTACTCCACTGGCACCTTGGATCTCTAATTATTTCAATAATTCACCTTTTAAGTATTATTCTGCTAAGGTAGCAGAAGACAATTCAGAGCTTAGATGTAAGGTTTCTATGTTTGTGTATATATATTTGAGTGTGAGGGTATCTTTACTAATCATTTCTTGGCATCTTTTGAGACAGTCAAGATCCTTTCTGTCTCTTAAGTTGCAACAGACATCCCTGGTGCTTACCTTCATGGCGTTATCTTTACAAGGAGCTCTTTATTTTCCACTTCTGGGTCACACTGAAATTTTGCCATTACTTTATTCATTTGGGGGTATAAAATTCCCTAATGTATAGAGCAAGAGCAGAGTGGACTTTTTGTATACCCTTGACAATCCAATGTGGAGTCACTGTCAACCATGACAGTTCTGTCAAGTGCTATGTAATGGAGTGCAACAGAAATGCCCTTAGGAGGAGCCCAGGATGCTCCAAACCATAAAGTCTCTATACTTGGATAAGGACTTTTATCTGAACATGGATATCATTGAGATCCCCACCCTTTGTGGTCTATCAGAACTCAGCTTTGACTACCCAGTGCTTGAGCTTGGCTATACCACAGGTCACATTTGGAGCCCTGCCAGACTTCTACTCCACCAGACATGTGCTGCTACTGCAGTCACCTGGCTTGAGACTGATGCCTGCTTCTCCTCCTCTGGATGCTGCCAGTGATTGGGACTTCCCACCAGTGATTGTTCTGCTTGCTTGTATCATGTAAGCTCCTTCTCTCTGTGTGTAACCTATGTGTGACTCTATTGACTTATGGGGGAGGTCTCCTGAATAAACATGGCATTGTGAGTAGACAGAAATGTGTGTGAGTGACTCTTTTCAGGGATGCTCCCTTGCTCACAACACCCAAGGTGTGTAAAGTATTGCTTTTCTGGAGTATTTCCTCCTCCACAAAGTCTACCAGGAAAATGGAGGATGCCATGACCACTACACCCTCCTCTGTGTATCTCTTTCCATAAGCTGAAAAATTTGTGGTCTTAAGAACACAAAAGCTTTACACTAACTCACAAGGATCTTCTGAAAGTTTTTCACTATGCCATGACTTTTTTCCATTCCCCCAATATGGAGAAAACCTTTCTTCTGTCTCCTGTTTTCTGCTCTGATGTTTCATCATTGAGAAGCAGGCATAGAGAGGCCTAGCATACTAAATAAATGGAAAGGGCTAAGGTAGACCTGTTTCAAGCTAACCACTTTGAGGTTTAACTCCCTACATGCTTCGAAAAAATGTTCTTTTTGTTTTTCTATGTCAGTAGTTCTCAACTGAGGATGATTTTGCACCTCCCCCCAGGGAAAATTTTGCAATATCTGGAGACATTTCAGGTTGTTGTAGCTGGCTAGGGGAGAGGAGTAGTTGGTCCTATTTACGTCTGGTGAGTTGATATTAGAAATGCTGTTTAAAATCCTAAATTGCACAAAATACCCCCTCCTATGGCAACAAACAATTATCTGCCACAAAAATGTCAATAGTGACAAAGTTAAAATCCCTGTAGTTTATTTTTAATATGTTACTCAAACAGTGTTTCAATGCCTTCAGCTATAAAATTATGTAACTTTTGGCAAATCAACTATTTCTCACCATTAATATGTTAGCAAAGAAAAGGAGAAGTAAACTGTTATTATGAAAAGCCCATTCTGTACCAGATACTGTGCTCAATACTTTACATTGATACATTTAATCCTTACTAAAAATACTATCAGGTAGTTACTATGGTTATCTCCATTATACAGAGTTAAAAAAATGAGTTTCAGGAAAAGTAAACAATTGATCCAGGTTGCAGCCTCTAAAAGTGGCAGAGCAAAAATTTACTATCAGACTGTGCTACAGAGCTGATAACATTCCAGCCTAAACTAAAAGATCTGAATTGTGGATCTATTTTCCCCAACTTTATTGAGATATAATTGACATATAACACTGTAAATTTAAGATATACAATGTGTTTATTTGATATACTTGTATATAAAAATGATTATCATTATAGCATTAGATAACACCTTCATAAGCTCACATAATCGTCATTTCTCTTTTGTGGTGAGAACATTGATGATCTACTCTCTTAGCTACTTTCAAGTATATAATACAGTGTTGTTCACTATAGTCACCATGCTGTGCATCAGATCCCCAGATCTTATCCACCTTATATCTGCAAGTTTGTACCCTTTGACCATCTTCTAATTTCCCCAACTAAAAAGTCCCTAGTAACCACTAGTTTACCCTCTTTTATGAGTTTGGCATTTTTAGATTATACATATAAGTCAGATTACAGAGTATTTGTCTTTCTTTGTCTGACATATATCACCACAACACCTTCAAGGTCCATCCATTTTGTAATAAATGGCAGGATTTCTTTATTTCTCATGGCTAAATAGTATATATATAAAATGAATAATGAACATGGGACTGCAGATAACTCTTTGAGGTAGTCTTCACTTCTTTTGGATATATGCTCAAATGTGAGATTGCTGGATCATATGGTGGTACTGTTTTTATTTTTATTTTATTTTGTTTATTATTGAATATATTGAGATAATACTGGCTAACAAAATTATACAGGTTTCAAGTGTACAATTCCACAACACATCATCTGTAAACTGTATTGTATGTTCACCACCCCAATTATTTTTAATTTTGTGAGGAAACCCCATACTATTTTCCATAGTGGCTGTACCAATTTACATTTCCACCAACATTGCATGAAGGTTCTTTTACCCTCAAGCATTTTCTTTTGTAGAGATGTTTGCCTTATTCTAATTGAAAGTCGAGCATGGAAGTTTGCCATTCCACAAGGAATACTGTATAACTTTCTTTTTCTGAAAAATGTTCAATAATGAGTAATAGTGAATAAGCTCTGAGGCTTTCCAGGAAAGCAAGCAGAAATAGTGCAGAATTGAAGAACTCATACCATAACTGACCAAAACAAACCGAAAAATTCATCAGTGCTTAGACTTAGACAAAACTTGATCTCATTTAAATACTTGTAGAAGTATGATTTAGATACAAAATAACTTGGCCCAAGTTTAAAGAAAATTCAAGAAATCAATATATGACCCCACCACCATCTTCATACAGATCTCTCAGTTTGAAGAAACAAGAAAATTAATTTGAGCAGACATGTGAAAAGGTAGAGTGTACTATGTGGAACCCATGTCTCCACTTCCAGTAACCAGCCCTGAAAAGTTAAATGCTAAAAGAGATGCAAACCATACAACCCATGTGATTGCCTATCTACCTACCTACCCATCTATAATATAGAGTTCCACTTCCTTCTAACCAGATAAAACATCGGAGAGAAATAGAAGTGATTTCTTGCCCTGGCTGGTGTGGCTCAGTGGATTGAGTGTCGGCCTGAAAACCAAAGGGTTGCCTGTTCAATTCCCAGTCACATGCCTGGGTTGCCAGCCAAGTTCCCAGTTGGGTGCATGTGAGAGGCAACCACACACTGATGTCTTTCTCCCTCTCCTTCTCCCTCCCTTCCTCTCTATGTAAAAATACATAAATAAAATCTTATGATTTCCTGAGAACTAGAACCACAAACCAACTCTCTGGACAGCTGAAATAATAGGTTTACACAACCTTGTATGTTTTTCATGAAAATGGATGCCTTACCCTGAGAGGGAATGCAATAAAACGTGAAGAGCACTCTCCACCAACAGATAAGTGTATACACCCTCAACATGAAGCAGCTTAACACATTACATGGATGCCAACAACTGAGAAACTATCAACTGAGAAAAAAATAACTGCAACTGCACGCAGCCATAGATACCTCTCACTGTCTTCAACACTACCCTCTCCCCCCACAAAAGAGCTGAATGACTGAACAAAGCATAGAAAGAGCAAACCCAAAGCTGTTTAGAGCATGTTCCAAGGCAAATATAGAGTCACATACTAGTTTTAGAAGGTGGACTAAAAGAATAGATTCACAAGTTCCTATTTTAAGACTGATTCAGTAGGTCCAGAATATGTACTGAAACTCTATTTTGCACATTTAAGTTTGAAAACCACTGTTCAAAGTGGATAGAGCAAGTGAAGATAACAGTTGGCATGTCAACCAGCAGAAATATCAAGGATAATGTATTGACATTATTTGAGAGGAGCAATAAATGGTTCCATTCAAAACAATAAGAAAAGAAGCAAGTAATAACAAGTGGAACGAATGTGTAAAAATGCTCTAAAATAGAGAAGGGGAAAGAATAAGAATACTGCAAGCAAAGTGAGCTAAATGGCTTTTTCCCCCAGATTCTATAACAGTAGCTGAAGAAATAAGGAGATTTTAGATTATATATATACATATATATACGTGATAAAATAAAATTATAACTCTCTATAACTCTAATTTTAATCAGAAGGAATAAGAAACATTATCAAGCCTATAAAAATTTGAACTGATAACTTCAAGTATAGGCTTGAGAAACAACACAGGGACCAAAGGACGAACAGATAAGCATAATATATGGCATGATATTAAAAAATTAGAAATCAACTAGATTAGAATTAAGCTTATGAACTGTGGGAATGGACAGAGTTTGGGAAGAAGTATAAGTTCAATATTTTTTATTGTTGTTCGAGTACAGTTGTCTCAATTTCCCCCACCACTCCCCCCTGCCCCATCCCTCCCTGCCTCCCACCCTTGATCCTACCCCCTTTGGCTTTGTCCATGTGCCCTTTATATATGTTCCTTGATGAGTTCAATCTTTTTTCACTTTAGCATATTATAATTTTGGCCTATAGGATCAATCAAAACATACTTTAAATGTAGCTTTAACAAGAAATAGTTATGTGGCCCTAGCCCAATGACTGATTCCTCTCAACTTCGGCTTTTTCATCTGCAAATTGAGACTGAGAAGTATTCCTGTCTCACAAGGTTATTGAGAGGGTTAAGTGAGATGGTACATGCAAATGCTTACATAATTACATAGAAAAATCTCACTAGGCATCAGCTATGGCTATTAATATTTCATAGAGGAGAATGCAAAGAAACTCTTGTGTAGTTAAAAGTAATACTTGAAAATTTTAAATTGAATGTGCTATTTCAAATGTTTAAAACTAAAACTTAGCAGTATAAAGAGTTGATATATTCAATGTTGTTCAGATGGGAAACAAATATAACATAAAGAGCTCAATAAAATCAGAAAAGTATGAAAAGAGATGATGAATAAGAACATATATGTGAATCCAGTCACACCCACCCTCTTTTAATAAGAAAGACTCATAGTGAGGCAAATTAATAATAATAATAAGCAATAGCATTATATTTACATAGCTAAGCGCAAAACTTCTAAAGCAAAGTGATTCAGAATGGGTGAAAGTAAAAACTTTGGCAAAAGGTTACTAGATAATATAAAAATAAATGGAAACAGATAGTGATTATTTTAAAGGGCAAGATATGGAAATGACCCATTTCTACTCAAACGCATTACAAATCAGTGACATGGCCATATCAAGTTGCAAAGAAGGCTGGGGCATATGGTCTGGGAATCCATGCAACCAAATTTCTTGCACGATTTCCACTAATAAAGAAAGAAAGGATTGTTGTACATCTAGGATGCTTTCTCAGGAATTTGGATATCTGATAAGGAACAAAACAAGGATGTTTGTCATAATAAGTATTTTTGTGGAAGTGCTTGACAATATACTCCAGTCAGGGAACAAAATATCAGAAAGCAAAAGAAAAAATCATCATTATTTCTTGAAAATCTAACGTTATATTACCTACAATGTTATAGAACTTTAACAAAATCAACTGAAGATATGTTAGAATCTATAAGAGAGGAGAAAAATGGAAAAATGTATTTATAATAATTTATTTTAATCAAACAATAGCTATTTTGAGACTATATTGAGTAAAATAGTGATATAGAAGAAACAAGAGCAACAACATCAACAGCAACACAATACTAAATTCAATAATTAGAAATTATCCTAATAATCTATACATTACATCCCTATGACTTACTTATTTTATAACTGAAAGTTTGTGCCTTTTGACCACCTTCACCCAGTTTACCTACCTCACACCCCCTACCTGTGGCAACCACCAATCCTTTCTCTGTGATTATAGTTAATAATACTGTAATAATATTTCAAAATTGCTAAGAAATTAGATCTTAAAAGTTCTCATCACAAGAAAACAATTTTAGCTATATATGATGATGGATGTTAACTAGACTTATAGTGGTGGTCATTTTGCAATATAAGCAGATATCAAATCATTATGTTGTACACCTGAAATTAATATAATACTATATGTCAATTATATCTCCAATAAAAAATTAACCTGATATGAATTGAACAACAATGTAAACTAGTTACTATGGAAGTCTCTATAGTAAAGTAAAAGTAACTATTTTAAGAATACAAAGCATCTAACCTTTAACAGGAACCTAATCAACAAAACAAATAAGCAAGCAAAATATAACCAAAGACACTGAAATTGAGAACAGGCTGACAGTGTCCAGAGAGGAGAGGGGAGGGGATTATAGAGGAAAAGGGTGAAGGTTTTGCAGGAACAATTATAAAGGACACAGGGACAATAGCAAGAGGGGGTGGAAACAAGGGAGGGAGGTTGGGAGGGCTGGGGTAGTGAGGACGGGTTGGGAGGAAAGGCAGAAAACTGTACTTGAACAACAATAAAAAATGTTAAAAAAGAAAAGAATGCATCTATGTAAATATACGCTCTGAAATTTTTCTAAAAAAAGTGAAACAGTTACATTCGTTCATGTTTTAATTTATACTGGCATATTTTATGTTTTAACAAATCCTTCTGTATCTTAAGGTCAGAAAGAAATTCACCCATACTTTTCAATAAAGTATTTACTTTTGTCATTGAAGTCTTTAAAAAAAATAACAATGCAATTAAATCACCCATCTGTCTTAAAACTCTCTGCCCACTGTAGTTAAAAAGAAATCAAGTTTCTTTCTATGGCCTAGGCTTCTCTCACCTCATGTCTGATAAGTTCTTCCTTTGCTTCCAATTGCCTCTTCCAGGCAAGAAATTCAACTACATCAGCCTCCTGTTTGTCTCTGAACCTGTGAAACTAGTTCTTGCTTTGGGGCAGTTGTAGTAGCTACTTCCTCTTCCTGGAAGGCTCTTCCCTCAGATTCTCTAATAGAAGTCTCCTTTTTCTCTATTCATGTTCTAATTGAAAACTCATATAAGCCAAGAAGTATTTCTAACGATCCTTTGACTACAATAGGCACATCTTCCCACCAAGTTATTGTCTATTACATGTTACACAACAATGTCAAATGAAAAAAGCTATTATACCACATTACATATAGCATAATTAGACTATTATCAAAAATATATTAAGTATAATTTTAAAACATATTAGGCAATGATTAGAGGTGGGAGATGTGGGATAAGTGAAATAGGTGAAGTAGGTCAAAAAGTACAAGTTTCCAGTTATAAAATAAATAAACCATGGAGATAAAATATACACATATGAGGTTAACTTCTATTTACTTTACAATTATACTGATATAATATTACATATTTATATTATCATACATGAAAAAGATTATTTTAATAATATAGTATATTGGTATATTTATATAAGCATATTAGATAATGGAACATTTACCATAATGTTATATATACAGAATATATTGAAGAAAATAGCCCTAGGTGGTGTAGCTCAGTGGATTGAGCACAGGCCTGCAAAGCAAAGGGTCACCAGTTTGATTCCTACTCAGGTCACATGCCTGGGTTGTGTGCCAGGTCCCCAGTTGGGGGTGTTTGAGAGGCAACCACACGTGAATGTTTTCTCCCTGTCTTTCTCCTTCCCCTATCTCTAAAAATAAATAAATAAAATCTTAAAAAAAGAAAATAGTTACCCAGTGAGGTTTTCAAATAATTGTTACTTTGTCCTTTATATTTTGCTCTGTTGTCTGATTTTTTTAAAGATACTACATACATAGACAGATAAACACAAGAAGAGGGAAACAGTTGAATCAGTTACAATATAAGTGCAGAAAATCCTTCCTCAAACTGGCTTAAACAAAAAGGAACTTTATTAACTTTCCCCAAATACCTGAAAGCAGTATTGTCTTTAGTCATGTGGCCAGTCAAAAGTAATTTATTAAGTACATAATTATGTACCTTTTAGTTTCTGAGCATCGAGCAGTAAGAAGGACAGTGTTCATGCCCTCAATTTTCTTCCATTCCAGAGAGAATAGAGAGAAAATACATTTATGATAGTTTAAAAGCATTTGAATATATTTCAGGTTCTCATAAGCACTGTGAAGAGGCTAAGTTAAGGAAATGTGGTAGATAAAAGGTGGTAATGGAGGTTTGCTCTGTTTGAGTGATACAGAAAGTCCTTTCAGAAAGAGGTATCATTTCAGTTGAGGTTTGAATGGCATGACATCTCTGCAATGATTATAGAAGAGTTCCATGGAGAGTAAACAGCAAGGATAAAGAATGGTGGACAGAAAGTATAGTTGGATTGAAGTGAAACAGGCAAGGGTCAAATAGAGATAATGTAGAAGAAAAAAGCAGAGCCAGATTTGGAAAATCCCTGGCCGGGGGCGGGGGGGGGGGTGTGGGGGGGGAATGAGGAAAGAGAACAGAATCAGGTTTAGGTTTCATTCCCTCTCAGTACCTCCAGGGTCCCATGGAGATCTGGGATGGGAGGGGCTGAAACTGTCCCACATGAATACTCCCTAGGTTTTCAGAGAATATCTCACATGCTACTCCTTTATTCCCTAACTCACTTGTATGCATTCAATTCACTCAGTTTTTTTCTTTTTAACTCCTTACATCAATTCTAAGAGGCCACTATTATACCTATTCTATAAACAAAGCAACTGTATTAGTTTCTTATTGTTGCTGTAACAAATTACCACAAACAGTGGCATGAAATAACACACAATGTCCTCTCTTCTAGTTCTGGACTGAATTGTGTCTCATTGGGATAGAAGCAAGATGTCAGCAGGGTTGTGATCCTTCAGGAGGCTCTAGGGTAGAATCTATTTCTTTATGTCTAGAGTTTTCTTGGCTCCTTGAACCGTGGTTCTGAATCACTGACCGGTGGGTCCATGTTCATATCTCCCTGATTCTGACCCTCTTGTTTCCTTCTAATAAGGACTTGCACTGGCCTACCTGGATAATCCAGCATAATCTCCTGTCTCAGGATCTTTAATCACACCTACAAAGTCTTTTTTATCATGTAAGGTAACATAATCACAGGCTCCAGGGCATGAACATATTTGATAAAAGCAACATTATATTGTCTACCACAAAAAGTGACTCACCAAAGTGATTTGGCCAACGCTGCACTACTCTGAAGAGACAGAACCTTTCCTGGACCCAGGACCAGTCATTAATTAAAGTTTCAGAGGGACATTATAGTAAAGGGCATCCTTAGGACATAGATCTAAGGATTTAGAGGTAATCTGGGTGGATTAAGACACGAATAAATTGCACTAATTAGGCCAGTACATCAAGCTATGTGTCTTTAACTTGACTAGCAGTAAAGCTTAGTGGTTAAGAAGCACAAAAGTCAGGAGTCTCATAAATTTGTGTTGTGTTCTATAATTTACTAGTTGTTGGATCTTGGACATATACTTTACCACTCTGTGTCTCAGTGTTCTCATCTGTAAAACATTTCACAAGGTAATCAGAAAGATTTAATAAAATAATGCCAAGGCAACATAAATTACATTATACATGACCAAACAACCATATCTATTATTATTCAGATATTATTTTAGTTAGTTTCCAATTAGAAAACATAATATCAATGTTCATTTTTCATTGAACATTGTTATAATTTGGTGCTTTGCTTTCAAGATAAGGAATCAAAAACAATATAAACAGTAAGAATGATCACGTTATTCTAGCCCAGTTTAGAGAGAGTGTTTTCATTCTTGTAGCCTAAAAATTGACCTCATTAACAAAGGAATTTTTTATCAGTCCTATAAGTAATGTCAAAGAAAAATTATCACAACATTATTTTGTGCAACAAAGATATAAGAAATTGCTCTACATTCTTTGGTGTTACATTACTTACATCAAACCTGTGACAGAAATGACATAGACTATGCAACGATTCACCTATTAATTCAAAGCAATGATAATTGGAAGATTTTAAAAAGTATTCTTAGAGGTCAGGATCTTTTTCTGACTTTAGTCATCTTCTTTTTTTTTAAATCTCTGTATATACTTGTCTTTGCAAAGAGCTAGAGCTAAAAGAACAATGTTTGAAGCCCCTTTGCTCTCCTTATGGTTATTATCAGAAAAAAAATTTATATTCAAAGAAATATTTAAACACAGTTTCTGCTTAAAATAGCCCAGAGCAGGAAGACAAAATTCTATACTGTGTAAATTGCATTAGAACTTCATTTTTCTTTACTAGTATATAGGTCTCAAGAGGTATATGTGGGTATAATATCTGCCCAATCACAATGAGCCACTCTCCTCAAGGTAATGCAGGACACACACGGAGCATTGCAAGTACAATTGTTCTTGAATACTCTCCTATATTTCCATTTCCTCATTAGTTAGAGTCACTTTCTGGATCTGTTCTGCCACATTGCTGCTAACTATATTCTGATAATCTTTCTACTATAGAGAAGTTTCGAGATCAGTGGAATGGTGTTTTAGAGAATTAATTTCTACTTGGCTTCTAGGACCTCACATTTGATCACATTAGCTTTTTATTCTACCCATTCCGGACTACTAACCACTTATGCCATGTTGCATTTCAGAATGCATACATTCTTGACTCTTATACACCTATCAATTTACCTTTTTAAAAAATTACAGTAGGAGTTTCCGGCCAAGATGGAGGCGTAGGTAGACACACTGTGCCTCCTCCCACAACCAAAAGAAGGACAACAACAATTTAAAAACAAAAAACAACCAGAACTGACAGAAAATCGAACTGTATGGAAGTCTGACAACCAAGGAGATAAAGAAGAAACATTCATCCAGACCAGTGAGAGGGGTGGAGACCGGAAGCCGGGGTGGCGAGGACTCCCGGCAAGGCAGCAGCTAGCTCCCACCGAAGTGGTGGATTGTGGAACGGGGCAGGCCAAGCTGCAGCTGGCAGACCCCACAAGGTGGTGGCTGGCAGACCCTGTGGCCCCACACTCACGCATAGATAGACCAGGAGGAATGGCGGGGGAGCGAAGCAGACTGCACAACCCAGGGCTCCAGCGCAGGGAAATAAAGCCTCAAACCTCTGATTGAAAACACCCGTGGGGTTGAGGCAGCAGCGGGAGAAACTCCCAGCCTCACAGGAGAGTTCGTTGGAGAGACCCACAGGGGCCTAGAACGCACACAAACCCACCCAGTCAGGAATCAGCACCAGAAGGGCCCAATTTGATTGTGGGTGGTGGAGGGAGTGACTGAAATCGGGCAGAGAGTGGAGCAAGCGCCATTGCTCCCTCTCGGCCCCTCCCCCACATACAGCATCACAGCACAGCAACCTGTGTTACCCCACCCCAGTGAACACCTAAGGCACCGCCCCTTTACATAACAGGTGCACCAAGACAAAAAAAATGGCCCAAATGAAAGAACAGATCAAAGCTCCAGAAATAATAAGAGTAAGCAACAAAGAGATAGCCAACCTATCAGATGCACATTTCGAAACACTGGTAATCAGGAAGCTCACATAATTGGTTGAATTTGGTCACAAATTGGATGAAAAAATCAAGGCTATGCTAAGAGAAACAAAGGAAAATGTATAGGGAACCAGTAGCGATGCGAAGGAAACTGGGACTCAACAGCATCGACCAGAAAGAAGAAAGAAACATCCAACCAGAAAAGAATGAAGAAACAAGAATTCAGGAAGATGAGGAGAGGCCTAAGAACCTCCAGGACATCTTGAAACGTTCCAACATCTGAGTTATAGGGGTGCCAGAAGGAGAAGAGGAAGAACAAAAAATTGAAAACTTATTTGAACAAATAATGAAGGAGAACTTCCCTCATCTGGCAAAGGAAATAGACTTCCAGGAAGTCCAGGAAGCTCAGAGAGTCCCAAAGAAGCTGGACCCAAGGAGGAACACACCAAGGCACATCCTCATTACATTACCCAAGATTAAACGCAAGGACCTACATCCAAGATTACTGTATCCAGCAAAGCTATCATTTAGAATGGAAGGGCAGATAAAGTGCTTCTCAGATAAGGACAAGTTAAAGAAGTTCATCATCACCAAGCCCTTATTATATGAAATGTTAAAGGGAGTTGCCTAAGAAAAAGAAGATCAAAAATAGGAACAGTAAAAATGACAGCAAACTCACAGTTATTAACGACCACACCTAAAACAAAAACAAGAGCAAACTAGGCAAACAACTAGAACAGGAACAGAACCACAGAAATGAAGCTCACATGGAGGGTTATCAATAGGGGAGCAGGAAGGGGAGAGTGGGGGGAAAGGTACAGAGAATAAGTAGCATAAAGATAGGTGGAAAATAGACAGGGGGTGGGTAAGAATAGTATAGGAAATGTAGAAGCCAAAGAACTTATAAGTATGACCCATGGACATGAACTATAGGGGGTAATGTGGGAGGGAGGGGGTGGGCAGGATGGAGTGGAGTGGGGGGGGAAATGGGACAACTGTAATAGCATAATCAATAAAATATATATTTAAAATATTACAGTATAGTTGGCATACAATATTATGTTAGTTTCAGATTTACAACATAGTGATTTGATATTTATATACTTTACTATGTAATCATCATAAAAAGTTTAGTAACTGTCACTGCATAGTTATTACAATATTATTGACTATATTCTCTATCCTGTACACTATATCCACATGGCTTATTTATTTTATACCCCTTATTGACCTTTTTTAACCATCCCCCTATTCCCTTCCCCTCTGGCAACCAGTTTGTTCTCTATCTGTGAGTCTGTTTTGTTTTTCATTTTCTTTGTTCATTTAGAATCTACATATAAGTGAAATCATATGGTATTTATCTTTCTCTGCTTGACTTATTTCACCTAGCATCATAATCTATATGTCCATTCATGTTGTTGCAAATGGCAAGATTTCATTTGTTTTCTTTTTGCTGAGGATTATTCTATTGTGTGTAAGTGTGTGTACATCTCACCTCTTCTTTACCCACTCATCTGTTGATGAACACCTAGGTTGCTTACGTAACTTAGCTATTGTAAATAATGCTACAATGAACACAAGGGTGCCTGTATGTTTTTGAATTAGTGTTTTATTTTTTTCAGAAAAATACCCAGAAGTGGAACTGTTGGGTTGTATAGTAGTTCTATTTTTATGTTTTTTGAGAAAATTCCATGTTTTCCATAGTGACTGCACCAATTCACAATTCCACCAACAAGGATCTGAAAAAATAACTATTATCCAAAATACACAAAGAACTCTTAAACCTCAACAATGGAAACAACAGCTTGATGAAAAAACAAGCAAAAGTCCCAAACAGATACATCACCAAAGAAGATAGACAGATATAGTATAAACATGTGAAAATATGCTCAATATCATATGTCATTAGGGAATTGAAACTTAAAACAATGACATATCACTACACAGCTACTAGAATAGCCTAAATTCGGTATAATAACAACAACCTGGAAAAAAGCAAAACTGCAGCAATAGTAAAAAGTTCAATGATTGTCAGGGATTGCGCAGGGGGAGAAATAAATAAACAGAGCACAAAGGAGTTTTAGGGTAGTGAAAATTTTGTATTGTAGTATAATGATAGATACCTGCCATTACACATTTGTGCAAAACCATAGAATGTAAAACGCCAAGAGTGAACTCTAATATAGACTATGGATGTGGGACAATTATACCATATCAATGTAGGTTCACCATTCGTAACAAATGTACCACACTGGTGGGAATGTCAGTCAATAATGGAGAAAGAAAAAGGCAAAATAAATGGATCCAGATCAAAGGAGGTAGGTAGATTTGGTATAAGAGACGTGTAGAAGTTTTCTCTTTTTATTTATGTTATTATTATTACTTTTTATCCAAACCTGAGGACATTTTTTCATTGCTTTTAGAGAGAGAAGAAGGGAGAGAGATAAACATTGTTGTAAGAGAAAACGATCAATTGGTTGCCTGTCATACACATCTGGACCGGGAATCGAACCTGCAACCTACATATGTGCCCTGACCAGGAATTAAACCCACAACCCTTCAGTTATCCAATGGACAGTGCTCCAACCAACTGAGCCACACAGTCCAGGGCTGAAGTGCTCTTTTTAAAATAGTTTTATTGAGATGTAATGAACATACCATAAAAATTAATCCCATAAAAGCATATACCATGAAAATTAATTGTGACTGCACAATTTAAAAGAATGAAATTCAGTGAGGTCTTTTTTGTATATTGAGAGTTGTGCAACCATAACCACAATACAAGTGTAGAACATTTTTGTCACCCTGGAATAAAAAAATGCCAATGTCTATTATCAATCAGTCCTGTATCCCCCTGCCTCTGGCCCCTAGCCATCACTTATCTACTTTCATTCTCAATGTATGTGTATACTCTAGACACTTAAATACACATGAAATCATACTATATGTGGCCCTCTGTGTTTGGCTTCCCTCACTTACCATATGTTTTTAAGGTTTATTCACATTGAAGCATTTATTAGTATTTTATTGCATAGATATAACACATTTTGTTTGTCTATTCAACATTTGGTCAGCATCTATCTTCCTTGTTTCCACTTTTAGTTATTACAAATAATACTTCTTTGAACACAAAGGGTAAACATTTTTGTGTGAACACATGTTTTAAATACTCTGGAGTACATACTTGCAAGTGAACTTGCTGAGTTAAACTTTATGTTTAACTATTTTGAGGAACTTTCAAACTGTTTTACAAAGTGACTGCACAATTTTACAATCTCACAGCAATGGGTCCGCATTCCAATTTTATCACATTTTCCCCAACACTTGTCACTGTACATCATTTTAATAATATCCATCCTAGAGGTTGTGAGTGGTATCTCACCATAAATAATTCTTCATTTGAATGTTCATATTTTCTCAGGGAAATTAGGAAGCAGTATCATCAACTGAGAGAGAGGAGAGAAGAAACGTTTTGGAGGCTTAAGGACTGACGGGAAGACATGAAACAAAATTAATTATCTGATAGTGACAGATTAAATGAATTTGGGGAATTTGGAATAATTAGTAGGACTATAAGCAATGTTAAGAGCTCAACTGAAACATGTGACCATATATTTAATAAAAGCCTAGACAATATTTTTCCTTTTTTTCCCGCTTTTATTTGTTCACAAATAGGGGACATTCATGGTCATAGGAACTGTCAAGATAAAGTTTTTACCAGTCTATAACAAAATGAGAAAAGTAAGGATATATTAATAGTTTCTCACAAAACTTTATTCAACCTGAATGGCTATTTTGTTCTGAGAATTTATCATTTTACTCTATAGTGTTAAAATAATCTTTTATAAAATGATGGTGATGTGAGATAATTTTATTGCTGCTGATGACCTAAAGTTTTGTTTTTACTTGGCACATAAAAAGTTGGTAGTTTTATGTCATTATTTGCAGGTGACATGATAGCCTACATAGAAAATCCTATAGACTCCACAAAAAAACTACTCAACCTAATAAGTGAACTTGACAAAACAGCAGGATACAAAGTCAATATTCAGAAATCGAAGGCATTTTTGTACACCAACAATGAAATATCAGAAACAGAAATCAGGAAAAACATACCATTTGATACAGCAACAAGAAAAATAAAGTACCTAGAAATAAACCTAACCAAGGAGGTAAAAGACCTGTACTCAGAAAACTACACAACACTGAAGAAAGAAATTAAGGAAGATACAAACAAATGGAAGCAAGTACCATGCTCATGGATTGGAAGAATTAACATCATCAAAATGTCCATACTACCCAAAGCGATTTATAGATTAAATGAAATTCCTATTAAAGTACCAATGCCATATTTCACAGATATAAAACAAACATTTCAGAAATTTATATGGAGAGATAAACGACCCCAAATGGCTGCAGCAATTTTGAGAAAAAAGAACAAAGTAGGAGTGATCACAATACCTGATATCAAACTGTATTACAAGGCCACTGTAATCAAAACAGCCTGGTACTGGCATAAAAACAGGCACATAGACCAATGGAACAGAACAGAGAGCCTAGAAATAAACCCAAGTCTCTATGGTCAATTAATATTTGACAAAGGGGGCAGCAGCATAAAATGGAGTAAAAATAGCCTCTTCAACAAATGATGTTGGGAGATCTGGACAGCTACATGAAAAAAAAAAAAATGAAACTTGATCACCAACTTACACCATACAGAAAAATTAATTCAAGGTGGATAAAAGATTTAAATATAAGTCATGACACCATAAAATTCCTAGAGGAGAACATAGGGAGGAAAATCTCAGTTATTCCACACAGCAACATCCTCACAGACATGTCCCCTAAAGCAAGGGACATAAAGAAAAGAATAAACAAATGGGACCCCACCAAATTAAAAAGATTCTGCATGGCTGAAGAAAACAGCATTAAAATAAAAAGAGAACCAACAGTATGGGAAAACATTTGCCAATGATACCTCAGACAAGGGTTTGATCTCCAAAATATATAAAGAATTCATACCACTCCACTCCAGGAAGACAAAAAAAAAAAAAACAATTAAAAGATGGGCAAAAGACTTGAACTGACACTTCTCCAAGGAGGACATATGGAGGACTCAGAGACATGTGAAAAGATACTCAGCATCACTAGCTATCAGAGAGATGCAAATTAAAACCACAATGAGGTACCATCTCACACCAGTCAGAGTGGCCAACATAAACAAATCAACAAAAAACAATTGTTGGAGAGGATGTGGAGAAAAGGGAACCTTAGTGCACTGTTGGTGGGAATGCAGACTGGTGCAGCCACTGTGGAAAACAATATGGAATTTCCTCAGAAAACTAAAAATGGAACTGCCCTTTGACCCAGCAATTCCACTGCTGGGATGATACACTAAGAACCCTGAAACACCAATCCAAAAGAACCTGTGCACCCCAATGTTCATAGCAGCACAATTTACAATAGCCAAGTACTGGAAGCAACCTAAGTGCCCATCAGTAGATCAAAAAATCATGGTACATTTACACAATGGAATACTATGCAGCAGAAAGAAAGAGGGAGCTCCTAGCCTTCATAAAAGCATGGATGGAAATGGAAGGCATTATGCTCAGTGAAATAAGCCAGGCTGTGAGGGATAAATACCATATGATCTTACCTTTAATTGGAACATAATCAATAAAACAAACAAGCAAGCAAAATATAACCAGAGACATTGAAATTGAGAACAATCTGACAGTAACCAGAGGGGAGGTTGGAGGTGATGATGGTGAGAGGGGATGATGGGAGGAGGGGTTTTCAGGAACTACTATAAAGGGCACATGGACAAAACCATGGTAGGGTGGAAGCAAGGGAGGGAGGTGGATTTAGCTGGGGTGTGGGGGGAGTGGTGGGGTAAATGCAGACAACTGTAATTGAACAACAAAATAATTTTTAAAAATTGGTAGTTTTATGCTGCCCCTCTATTATTTTAAATTGTGTGTGAAATCCAAAATCACAGATCCCTAATGCACCTAATATTACACTAGCTATGTAAAAAAAAAAAAAAGAGTAGAATAACAACTGGGTTTATGGGCAATTTTTATTTTCTTCTCTATACTTTAATGTACAATCTTAAGGTTTCAATAAATACCATGTACAGAAAAATCTAAAAACTGTAAGATTTCACTCATATATGGAATATAAAACTGAAACTCATAGACAAAGACAACAGTATGGTGGTTACCAGAGGGAAGCTGATAGGGGATAATATAGGGTAAATGGAGCCAAATACAGAGAGACAGAAGATGATTTGACTTTGGGTGGTAGGCACAAAATGCAATGTACAGACCATGTGTCATGAAAATGTACAGTTAAATTCTATATAATTTTATTAACTAATGTCACCCCAATAAATATAATTAATTTTAAAAAAACAAGGAGATAATAGAACTTAAAGGTATAATATAAATCAATATAATGAATATTTTAATTCAAGAATTTGCTTCAAAATTTTGTTTTCTAAAATTTAATATAAAATTGTCTGATCTTTTTTCTTAATTCTACTACAACTTAAAATTGAGTCTGTTTAATACACTGCTTGATTCTCTATTGTCTCATGGTTAATTTAGAGTTAATGGTCGTCCTGTTGCTGGAAGAGTACATGCTGACTTAAAAAATACACTAGTGATGGGTGACCTTCAAAAGGTTTTTTGCAAGAAAACAGTCCCCCAACTGGATATAAGCTGTGTTGCAAACATGTTAACAAAGATATGTTGCTAGAAACACCAGCACAAGGTTATCAGTGCCTAGCAAATGTTATTCTGAGAGAGCTGTCATAATTACAATAACCTTTCAAGGCTCTGAAGTCTGGAGTAACATCCAGTTGAACTGCAGGAAAGAAAAATTGAAGAATTAGATATGCCAACTCAAACAGTAAGACACATTGGTCACTGTATTCATTTAGCCTTAATCTTTCAGGACACAGAGCATTATCTTCATCCTCACTCACTGATGTGACCAATTTAAGGAATTCCTGTTGGATAACAAATAGGGAGGCATATAGTTATCACGGTTATTTAATTAACTGTGGCAAATAAAGAAAAAATCTAACAGTTTGGGAGACAAGAGACAGTGAAATATCCTTCAGGTGAAAAGTTGCTCTAGTCATTGGTTTGCTCATACCAGGGTTGAAAATATCTACAGAGAAATGACCATTACCATCCTCAACAAAACAAATGAGATATGACCTGAGAATAAGTTGAGGTTGATAAACTTAAGTTTTGATGTCCTATCATTCTTTCATTCAATACCTTATTAAGTTTTTTAAAAGTAATCAGCCAGCTTAATATTCTTAGACAATTAATGTTGAAAAATTATCTTTATGTCCTAATTTCTAAATCACTATCATCCATATGGTGGAAGTATATTCATCTGCACTCTTTCCCTCACCCCTCATGCCCAGTCAGTCACCAGGTTGTGACAGCTAAACCTACAGGCATCCATGCCCTCCATTTTATTACATCTTCAGTTATCACAATTCTCTAAGAATATATCAACCAAATGATTTCTCATTTCTTCTATCTCTCCAAAATAATCTATCCTATATATTACACTTCCTCCTTCTTTTACAGAAGTGATCTTGTTCCCATGAAAAGCCAAATCTTCCTTATGTGTTCGTGAAACTATCTCCTTTCAATTTCCCAATGTGTTAGGTCCTATTATTATTACATTCTGTACTGGCTTACTGACATTATCCTATTAACATGCTCAAGTAACCACTGCTTAAACAAAGGCTCTTCTTTGACCCAACCACCACCTCCAGGTACTATTCCATTTACTTACTTACATAGTATAGTAATATTTTCCTAAAGAGTCATCTGCACATTCTGTCACAATTTTCTCACTTCCTATTCACTCCCTCACAACTCCAACTATGCTTCCATTAGAGCCACTCTACTACAACTGTTTTGTTTTTTTCTTTAAATCTTACAAACAACCTCCACTTTATTGTTGTAGGCAACAGAAGGTCACCATGGCCCACACTCACTTTGTCTTCCTCCTTCCTCATCACCCAAACTTTTTTAAAAATATTTTTAAATTTTATTTATTTATTTTTAGAGAGGGGAAGGGAAGGAGAAAAAGAGGGAGAGAAACATCAATGTGTGGTTGCCTCTTATGCACCCCCTACTGGGCACCTGGCCTGCAACCCAGGAAGGTGCCCTGACTGGGAATCAAACTGGAAACCCTTTGGTTCCCAGGCCAGCACTCAACCCACTGAGCCACATCAGCCAGGGTCACCCAAACTTTTAAACATCCATTCATACTTTCTTATATCTCACTTAGAAATTTGAAATTCCTTCTGGCTCAACCCTGAGCCCTCTTTTTTCTGTACATTAATCATTGATCTCACCCATTTCCATGTCCGCTAGTGCTACATATTCACCAATTATTTTCAAATTTATTTCTGAAGTGCTGACTTGTGTTTAAGATCCTGAGGATCATCCAAAAGTTAACTTGACACCTGTTCTTAGATATCTCACAAGTATCTCAAACCTAATATTTGCACAACTGAGATCTTTTTTATTTTTCAATTACAGTTTACATTCAATATTATTCTATATCAGTTTCAGATACACAACACAGTGGTTAGATAATCGTGTGTCCACTTGGCCCCATACGCACTTATGACAATATTCAAAACTGAACTCTGGATTGCTGTCCCAAACCACCACCCACACTCTTCTCTTTCTGAGAATTTGATTCAACCATCCAGTCAATTATTCAAGCCAAAGATTATGAGTAATTCTCTATTGTTCCATGTTCTTTACTCATGTTATCAAACTAAATCAATTACCCAGTTGTAGCTCTTGCTCCCCACCAAGCCATCCATGTTTCTTATGTAGAATCCTGAAATAATACATGCATATCATGCATATATTTTCAGCCCTGATTCTTTTCTGAGAACAGGTACTAAATATAAAAATAAATCTGGGCTTGAAATTGTCCCTTTCAGTTGGAATCATAGACTTCTTTTAAAAAAACATGTTGTAGCACCCGGAAAAATGGGTCATTTTACACAAATTTGACTGATACCATTTTTAGGAACGAAGCAAAAGTATTTAGTAAAGTATGCCCTGTTAGGCACATATTTATGATTTTTAAACAAAAGGACAGTTTATAAATTTTATCTGTCAAAAGAAAACAGTGAATAGCCATGACACTCAGAGAACAAATAGAATTGCTTACTGATGAGCTAATAATACGAGTTTGAGGGCTATGAAACTAAAGCTACGCTAAGATGTGTACGCTCATTTTAGGTTAATTGATCTTCAAAATGACTCGACATTTATTTAAACCTCATATTCTGGATTACAGGAATAATCTTTAGTTTTAATCTGTACTTTTTAAAAGTAAACTTTTAATTTTGAGATGATTATAGATTCACAGTTATGAGAAATAATATAGAAAGATACTGTATACCCTTTTTTCGGTTTCCTCTAAAAGTAATATCTTCTAAAACTATAGTGCAATGTCACAACCAAGATTATGATATTGTTTTACATTGATACAGTCAAGATACAGAAATTTTCATCACAAAGTTTTCTAATTCTGTTATCTTATAGTCAAACCCACTTTCCTCCTTAACCCATGATAATAACTAATCTGGTTCCCATTTCTATAATTTTTCTATTTCAAAAAATCTTCCATAAATGAAACCATACAGCAAATAACCTTTGTCATCGGCTTTATTTCATTCAGTGTTATTTTTTGGAGATTCATTGAGGGTTCTTCGTGTATCATTGGCTCACTTCTTTTTATTGCTAAGTACTATTTCAAGGTATGGATGTACCACAGTCTGTTTAAATATTTACTCATTGAAGGACATTTGGGATGTTTCCCATTCTGGCTATTATAGACAAAATTTCTATGAACTTTCATGTACAGGTTTTTGTGGGAACATAATTCTTCATTTTTCTAAAATAAATGCCCAAAAGTGCAACTGCTGGGTTGTGTAGTAGTTGCATGTTTAGTTTTTGTTTGTTTAAGATACTATCAAACCATTTTCTAAAGTGGCTGTATGATTTTACATTTACACTAGCAGTATAGGAATGGTTGGTTTTTCCACATCCTTACCAGCATTTGGTGTTGCTACTATTTTTTATTTAAGACATTTGGACAGATGTGTTCTGATATCTCATGTAGTTTTACTTTGCCTTTCCTAACAGCTACTGATGTTGAATATCTTTTCATCTTCTTAAGTGCCATCTTTATTTTTCTCTGTAATTTTGTATTTTCAACCCTTTTATGAACAAACTGATCTTTGCCATATGTCTAGACCTTGAATTTGGATTATGACTTCAGAGAGATTCATACAGTGTCTGAGAGGCAGTGGCTGGTTTGTATTTAGCTCTTTCATTGCAAAGCTGTAATGCCATTTTCTGAAGTCCTTCAGTAGATACTACATCAGTCAAATGAATCTTAAAAAGTCTTTACCCTGGCTAGTGTGGCTCAGTCGATTGAGCACTGGACTGTGAACCAAAGGGTCACTAGTTCGATTCCCAGTCAGGGCACGTGCCTGGGTTGTGGGCCAGGTCCCCAGTAGGATGCACAGGAGAGGCAACCACACATTGATGTTCCTCTCCTTCTCTTTCTCCCTCCCTTCCCGTCTCTAAAAATAAATAAATAAAATATTTTTTAAAAAGCCTTTATACAGGGAAAATCAGCCCCAAATATTTATTATGCATGCAGAAAGTAATTTAAACACTCTTTGCAAAAAATTGTATGTCTTAAAAATAATGTAATTGGATTGTCCTGAGGCTAAACTTATACCAGATTTTTGGGCTGTTCACTAAGTTCAACAGAAGTGGTTTCAAATAACATGAGCCAATAATAGTTCAAAATATATTAGCTCAAGGATAACTCATCAAAGGGTTATTAGCAAGTGTAAGATAACTGATAAATTTATCTTTTTTAGGGAGTGCTTAATACATTTATCTTCATAGGGCTTGGTTGAATGAACAGTATGCTTTTAGCAAGCACAAATTCATCAATTTTCCTCCTTACTACACGGCTGCTGCTAGATCTACATAAATAGTAATAAGAGAGAGGTGAGAAAGTAAAAGAGACTTTATTCTACTTCCTCTAAAATTCAAAACAGCACCTTATAGGTGCCCTCTATTCCATTCTGCCCGCCAAGTTGTATTTTCGAAATCTCACTCCAATTTGTCTATATAAGAATTTCCCCTCAGAACACTATTAATAGCACTATAAAATTCCCACAGTGAAGTGAATGTATTCAGTAGTACTAAGGACTATAGTCTATTATTTACAATCAAGTTATTTTTTAAATAAAAGAGTGTGCATATTAGCACCAGAAGTTAAGTAAAACAGTGTTTTACCAAGAGTTCACTACTGTATTCTGTGTAGTTAAATGGATTGTCACTGGATTTAATGTCTAAAGATATCACTGTTTGGACGCAAGATGCTAGGTAAACAGTTGAGGCTTAGATTGCTTATCATTTGCATACAGTTACATGAAATAGTAAGCTTAGCCACCGTTTAATGAATGATAAACGATGTGCTGGCACTGTGTTAAGGAATTTTCAGACCACTCTTTTAATGTTCACCTCAATCCTATAAAATAAATATTTTAATCTCAGTTTTACATATGAGAAAAACATTGCTCTGAGAGATTAAGTAATTTGTCCATAAAGTCATTGTGACACAGTTAGCAAGTGACAGAACTGGGCTCCTCTGTCTCCAAGTCCCTATCCTGTTCTGCTCTGGTTTATGATGAGCAGCCATCCCAACAAACTCCCAGAGCGCCGGGGGTTGGGTGGAGGAGCAGCGGAGTTTGAAAGATAAAATCAACTCTGAAGTCAACAGAGCAGTCAATTCCTGGTTTTTCACCTAGGGGCTATCCCAGAGAAAATTTACAACTGAATATATCCCTGACAACCATTCCTATGTTATTTCCCCCTGAATTTTTTCATCCCTGCTCTGCTGAAAAAGCATTTGGTTTTTCTAAGAACAGATAAATCCAAATGTGTGTAGGATGGCTCATCCTTTATTAACACACACATTTGTACACAATACACACATACCTCCTATTTCTTCACAGAATTTGTTCCCTCACCCCACCTCCCACACACATACTTATCACCTATTGTTAAAACAAGGTATAGGTGTAGTATTGGATAAATGATTGTTCAAAGGACATGACCTCTTTCTGCAGAGCTATCACCTGAAAATACCAGCAAGGGACTCTGAGGGTCTGTGCAAGAATGAGAAAAGGGGTAAAGAAGATGAACTCTTCCTACCTTTCAAAGTGCTTAAATAACAATGTGAATAACTATTTATTTGAATAAGTTACCAGTGCTTTCAAATTCTTATAGGTGAGGCATGTAGGTATTTATCTCCATATTAATCCACTCCAACCAATCATAGTAAAAAGGAAAAAACTATAATAGTAGTAAATTCTTAACGAAATTCTACTATGTATCAGTCATTAAAGTAATGTCTATACTATATGGGTAAGTCATTGAATTCTTACAACAACCCTATGCAATGGGTTCTCATTTTATCCCATTTTATAAATGAGGAAACTGAAATGAAGAATTGTAACTATGTACACCCAAGCTCACACAGCTCATGATTAGTAACTGGCTCAGCAGAAATATAATCCCAAGCAGCCCGGCCCCGTAGCACATCTCTTCCATACCTACTGTGCCTTACTGCGTGTTTGTGTATGTGCACGTGTGTGCCCTCCTCATTTATAAATAAAAGATGGGCCAAAAATGTGGGCTATCACAGTGCATAGGAACATATCACTGATATATGGCATGTCCTCCTACCCTGATCTGTTACTTACCAAACCTTGAAATTTATGCCACCGCACATTCACACTGCAAGCCAGTTGTGGCCCTGCTATGCAGACTAATGAGAACGCACAGCCCTGCTGCCTTCGAAAGCTCTGTGAAAAGGAGAGCTCATTCTTCTTTAATAAATAACCGGAACAGTCAATGAAAGCCCCATGATGATAAAATGACTAAATATTTACAGAATTTATGAGGAAAGGTACTAAAAGTTCAATTAAGGTTAAAAACACTAGTCTTGATATAGCTTCAGAGATCCACAGGGTATCAGGTATTGATATAGGCTGCTTGTGTAGACGAAATAAAATTATATTTCCTTCTTAAAAAAGAGGGGCTAAAAGAGGAAATACATTTAAGGCAACATGAAAATATTGGAGTATATTTAAAGGAAAAAGAAATTGGCTTTCAATGACCTGCTGCTGCTCTAGTGTTTTAACAGACAAAATGCAGGTTTGTTATTGTTTATTTTAAACCACTTAGAGCAGCAATTTTCAACTGGTGCGCCACAGCACTTTTTAAAACACGCAATACCTGACCATTGAGTCAGGGGCACCGATAGCTTTTCCTTTAGATTGTCCAATAAAAAAATGACAACAGCCAACACAACAATAGCTATCCGGTGTGAGTGAATCAAAATTATACCTATTTTTCTCAGACCAGCAAAAAATAGAACAGATTTTTGGCGCACCACAGGAGTTTAGTGATCAGTTCATGTGTGACATGAGATTAAAATGGTTAAAAATAGCTGACTTAGAGCAAATTAACATACTACAGGCCAGCGCTCTAAATTAAACTATATCTATAATATAGTTTAATATATATCATTTATATATGTGTGTGTATATATATATAATTTTCAACTAAGTATGATGAACTTACTTTTTGAATTAAAAATTGGGACATGTAGTCTAACAAGTCCAAGTGTACGTGTACTTGTGAAACAACAAGAAAAATTCTATTTGAATTTAGCCTTTTGTAAAATCTAAGCTGTGTAGTCAGGGTGCCTGGGTGGTTAAGAAACATACGAAGCAGAGCTTAAAGATTTCGATGAAGAAAAATTCTTTTAGTTTTCAATTTCCATGATATATGGTACCTCCTCCAAAATGTGTATTATTTTCTAGCTTATGTTGCTAATTTTATGCACGTGTGAGAGTGTATCTATGGATATACTGTATATATGCATGTACGTATGTATGTCTATCTTTAACTAACACAAAGTAGCCTCTGCAGAAAAAACCCTCTAATTCAGGGAAAATATATACCGTATTTTTTGGACCATAAGACACACCTAGGTTTTAGAGGCGGGAAATAGGAAAAAAATTTGAACCAAAAAATGTGGTAAGATATTTAATAACATAAATAACACCCCCCCCAGCAAGCCAAGTAAGCTACATTCAGACTATGAGACTCACCTCCATTTTCCTCCCAAATTTTGGGGGAGAAAGTGTGTTTCACAGTCCAAAAAATATGGTAACTTATTATTTACCCTCAAATACATAATTTATTATTTACCCTCCCACCCACTGCAACTAACAGAATGATTTGTACATAACTATTGAATAAATATTTTTGCATAACATGATTTGTTTAATTACTTGACAAATACTGATGTCATTTCCAGTGTAAATTGTTTTTAAAACCCAGATTGGAGACAGTTCTTTGTTAGTTTTCATTGAGGACAGACTTTTTTCACTAGCAATATGGTGAAGAATAATGAGTGGATGCTTAACCAACTACAAAAACCTTTATCTAATCCAGGCCTCAGACTTCCAGGATTCCCTAGGATGACCCCCTTGCAAAAAGTGCCACATAATGATTCAGTCTTCACAGCATATGTAGACATATTTAGATGAGACTGAGGGTCCGTGGAGACATGGCACATTCCTGACCTTCCCTAAAAACAGGGAGAGCTTGACAGACGTAACAGACTGCTTGCTTTACTCTGTATGTGATCAACTAGTCTGACTGATAGCACTCATATAATGATGGGCACTTGGGCTGTTTCCAGCACTTGGCTATATAAATCGTGCTGCTATGAACATTGGGGTGCATAGGTTCTTTTGAACTGGTGTTTCAGGATTCTTGGGATATATTCCCAGCAGTGGGATTGCTGGGTAATAAGACAGTTCCACTTTTAATTTTTTGTGGAAATTCCACACTGTTTTCCACCATGTCTGCAGCAGTCTGCCTTCCCACCAATAGTGCACTAGGGTTCCCTTTTCTCCACAGCCTGGCCAGCACTTCTTTGTTGATTTTGTTATGATGGCCATTCTGACCGGTGTGAAGTGGTATCTCACTGTGGTTTTAATTTGCATCTCTCTGATGGCTAGTGATGCTGAGCATCCTTTCATATGTCTCTAGGTGTTCTGTATGTCCTCCTTGTAGAAGTGACTGTTAAATAAATTTCACTTTAAAAATTATTGTTTTGCTTTGTTTTAATGGCCCAAAGGTAGCAGCACGCTTAAATAGCAAAAGAATATAAGGTTGCTAATCAACAAAATAAAGAAGCAAGCAAGATATAACCAGAAACATGGAAATAAAGAACAAACTGACAGTAACCAGAGGGGAGAGGGGAGAGGAATAATGGGGAAAAATAGGGGAAGGGTCTTCAAGGAACATGCGTAAAGGACACAGGGACAAAGCCAAAGGGCAGAAGGGTTGAGGGTGGGAGGTCGGGGTGTGAGGGGGAATGTGGTGGCAGGAAGAGGGAGACAACTGTACATGAACAACAATAAAAAACAGACAAAAGAAAAAAATTGAAATAAGATAAAAAATTGAAAAACAAAACAGAAACAAAAAATTGAATATAAGGTCTCTATTTATAATTTACAAATACTACTGTTTAATTGCTTCTTCAAAGTTGCAAACTGCTTTAGAAATTTTTTTGTTAATAAACTTGCTTAAAGCTAGCAAACTAATCAGCAATAAAACCAACACAAGCAACAGTGGCTTAAAAGAAAGTTGTTATCCTTAGAGGATGTCTTTAAAAGGGATTAGCAAAATAACATATACATAACTCATAGACACAGAGAACAGTGTGGTGATGGCATCAGGGAAGGTGAGGTGGGGGCTGAGTGGGAGCAGGCAGAGGAGGGGAAAACGGGGACATCTGTAATAGTGTCGACAATAAAAGTAAAGACAAAAAAGAAAAAAAAGACTTGTTTTAACCTCATCTTTTGTTTGCTGCCAGCTTTTGGCTTATGGCTATTATTTGTCTTAATACATCACTACCTCCACTCTCTAGCCTCTTGTTGTTTAAAAAAAAGCCCAACAATTTTGGACATTCTTCAGTAAGTAAGTTACCCGTTCCGAGTGACTGCTTGCCACGTTGCATATTATGGGCTGTGAGTAGCAATTATGTGTTGTACATTTAAAACTTTGTTATAAGAGTGGATCTCATGTTCAGTGTTCTTATCACACAGAGACAAAAAAAAGAGAACACAGAAGACTTTTAGGTATGATGGATATGTCTATTACCTTGATTATGGTGATGGGATCACAAGTATTTGCATATATGCAAACTCATTAAGTTATATACCTTAAATATATACAATCAATTATACCTCAATAAGCCTGTTTTAAAAATCTATGATGTTAAAGGTGAGATCATATGGTATTTGTCCCTCACCGGCCAGCTTAAGAACAATCTAACAATAGCCAGGGGGAGGGGACAGTGAGGAGAGGGGATTACAGGAACTACTATAAAGGACACATGGACCAAATCAAGGGGGAGGGTGGAGGTGGGGGAGGGAGGTGGGTTCAGCTGGGGTGGGGTGGAGGGATGGGGAGAAAAGGCAGACAAGTATAATTGAATAACAGTAAAATTTTAAAAAATATCTATGATGTTAATACAACATTCATAAAACATCCTTTTGTGGTCCCTGGAGTAGATTCATTTGTCAACATTTTATTCACTTGCATAAACAATAAAACTACAAAGTGAGTAATCCAAAACGTGTGTTATTTGAATTTTAATCACGTTGATTTAGGAATCAACACTCATTCTGCTAAAAGGACGGTCAAAGGCTGTGTCCACTGACACCCCTATCGTTTGTCATCACTGTAATGCCGGTGAGTGTATTCAGATCCTCCTTTCTGCTGTTTTAGGTGTACGGCGCCCACAGTGTATTCATTTTCTCACCATCTGGAGCCAGCAGTGTTTATTGTTTACTAATAGACTGGAAAGCACCCAAATGATGATATCCTAATAAAGTAGAAAATGGATCTGTCCTCAATTTATTTAATAGTTTAATTTTTTATTGTATTTGTTTCCATTACCATTTATCCCCCTTGATAACTTCTTCCACCTCCACACCCCCAAATCACCACACTGTTGTCCATGTCCATGAGTCCTTTTTTTTTTTTTTTGCTCAACCCTCTCCTGAGCTCTTAGCCTGCTCTCTATGAGTCTGTCTGTATTACCCTTCGCAACAGCATGGATGGACTTGGAGAACGTTATGCTAAGTGAAATAAGCCAGTCAGAGAAAGACAAATACCATAAGATTTCACTCCTTTGTGGAATCTAATCAACAAACTGAACTAACAAGTGTCTTCAATTTATTATCCAGCAATCCAAAACTGCATGAGGTAAACTGCTCATATGTTTCTAATATGATTTGTCAATTAAGAAAATGATAGGTGAAGAAATACACGACCCTCATACGACACAGCACATTAAAACTCCAGCCTACTGCTACCATTAATTATCCAGCCTCCCAATTTAGCACTGCTTTCCAAAAGTACAAACGCATGACATATATTCCTAATGTCTTAAATTTCTTGATGATGAATTTTATATTTACATCTAAAACTTGCATATAGAACTTAATTTTTAAATCACAGAACTGGATTTTCATGCTTGGCTGAGAATATAAAGTTTTAAAAGAGTGTTTAAAGAAGCCAGAGCCCTTTTTTCAAGTTAAGATGAATGAATCCATTTGTATTCCCCTGTGCACAATTCACTGAACTTCATTTGGAAAATGTCACAGATAAATATTCTTCAAATGCTACCATTAAATAGATAATAACCATAATAATAGTGTATGGTTTGAATTTACCTATATTTCTGAACTTCCATCTTAAAAATAAAATGGTATTCAAAATTAGGTTGCAAATGGGAAACACTTACATGCTTTTTACACACTGTTCATATAGGAATATTAAAACAAAGATACAATATCCTTTCAATGCATTACATTTAGTCATGCTTATTGTCAAAAAGGCTTTTACAATAGCTTTTTTATTGTAACATGTTCTAACTTGAAATCAAGTATGCTTATTTGAGAATGCATGGACAGAGCTCTTTTCTAAACTTGCAAAATATTACCCATCTCCCTTTTACAACTATATACCAAAAAAAGAGACAGAAGTAGATTAAAATGTGCCCTAACCACATGATGTTGAAGTGGAAAGACAAGCGAACTTAGAGATCATTGAATCCTACATAGTCATTTTTGCAGATAAGGAAAGGGACACTACCTATGACTGTACCTACAGGAAAATGATTATGTTATTTTTTTAAAAAGTGCCATAAAGAGAGTAATGATTAAGTCATGTACTATTGATGATCCCACTTTTCAGGTTATGTTGATGCTATAAAATACAATAGAAAACTAAGAAAAAGCCCATAAAATGAAGGGACCCTGAGAGATACACAAGTAGGACATTAAAAATGATAGGGTGAATCTTTATCAAAACAGTTGTTGCTTAGAAGTCCTACAAAACACCTGGTGTATTAATGAATATTGTAATGGTTACTAAAACCCTTGTTCAACAATGAGCTGAGATGACTTGTGCATATGGGGAATATTTTAACTGAGGTGAAGTGTGTTTTCTTCCTCCTCTCCAATCCTAATGTGAAACTAAAACATTGTCAGAGGTGAATTCTGAGAATTCAAAGTACATGAATTTAATTTGCTGAGCTACTAAACAAGACTTCCAAAATCCCTGAGAAATCTATTGGTTCTGTGAAAGCATTTAATCAGATCAGATGAGATGTACAACACATGCAAGGGGATATAAGAACTGGCAGTACCAGTAAAGTCAGGTCAACAATTCTCAGATTCAAGAACTCTGTTATTTTTAAATGAAACTGCCTTTTGACTCGGCAATTCCACTGCTGGGAGAATACCATAAGAATCCTGAAACACCAATTCAAAAGAACCTATGCATCCCAATGTTCATAGCAGCACAATTTACAATAGCCAAGTGCTGGAAGCAACCTAAGTGCCCATCAGTAAATGAATGGATCAAAAAAATATGCTACATTTACACAATGGGATACTATGCACGTGAAAGAAAGAAGGAGATCCTACCCTTCAGGACAGCATGGATGGAACTGAAAAGCATTATGCTAACCGAAATAAGCCAGGTGGTAAAAGACAAAACCACATGATCTCACTTGTAAATGGAACCTAATCAACAAAACAAACAAATAAGCAAAATATAACCAGAAACATGGAAATAAAGAACAAACTGACAGTAACCCAAGGTGAGGGGGGAGGAGGAAAATGGGGGAAAGAAGAGGGAGGGTCATCCAGGAACATGTATAAAGGACCCATGGATAAAGCCAAAGGGGATAGAATTGAGGGTGGGAGGTGGGAAGGGGTGGGACGTGGGAGATTGGTGGGGGGGAAATGAAGACAACTGTACTTGAAGCACAATAAAAACAACAAAAAAAGAAAAGTTCTTAGATTCAATTGAATCCACCTGGCAGGGAATTTTCATTCTGTAGACCCACTTTCTTAAAAATTAAACAATCTACCCATGAGTTTTTTGTTTGTTTTTTTCTCTTATAAAACCATAGCACATGTCAGCATGGATAAACGCTCCAATTTTTCAGTACCCGAAGCCCATGTCTAGTCATTGGTGAAATCACTGTAAAACTGTTCAACAACTGGCCCTTTCCTCTCATAAAGTCTTGGTGGAAGATGCAAAATGTCTGTTATTCCAGGTTCTAAAATAATGCCATATTTCAATTCATAGCTATTACTTAAGCCATGATGCTCAAAATGAATGTTTATTTTATTTTATTTATTTATTTTTAGAGAGAGGGGAAGGGAGGGAGAGAGAGGGAGAGAAACATCAATATGTGGTTGCCTCTCATGCACCCCCTTCCAAAATCCCTGAGAAATCTATTGGTTCTGTGAAAGCATTTAATCAGATCAGGACCCGGGCTGCAACCCAGGCATGTGCCCCAACTGGGAATCAAACCGCTGACCCCTCGGTTCGCAGACTGGCACTCAATCCACAGAGCCACACCAGCCAGGGCTGAAATGTTTGGTTTTTTTAAACTTGATTTTCAAAGCAATTAAGCAGTGACTTTTGGAGGCATTCTTTTGGGGAGGATCCAGAATATTCTCACTTTCACCAACACTACAGAAACTGAGAAAGAAGGCATTAGGCACAGTGACTCTAAAAAAACATACAAAGTGAGGAGGAGTTTCGGTCTTCATTGAGTGTGGGCTACTTAGCCTGTGGTGTTTAGTTTCTCAGCATCATTTCCTGAAATTCCATCCTCCCCAGACAAAGATTGGTCACAAATCTAAGCCTAGAATGCAACTAGATTACAAACTTGCTAGTTATCTTTGCTTAATATTTTCTGTATGCAAAGATTCTGTGTTGAGTCTACATTCTTAGTTTCTAGAACATGCAACTATTGCCACAAGTATATTCTAAATAATTACATTAAAATATGCCATTATTTGTCAAAGAAAAGTTTTTATATTGATAGTAGGTGATCACTAAAAATTAGTGCTCCTGAGTATATATTGTATAATAGGCATGATTGGGGGGAGGTATAAACACTGCAGGGTGGTAGAAAGAACCCTGACTCAGGTCTCATAAGTCTGGGGAAGGCTGGGTTCTGCGGGTACTTGCTATGTAACTCTGGATAAGTCACTTCTTCTGAATTGCAGGTTAATGATTTGAAAAATAATGAAGTTTGACTGTCCTTGAAGGTATTGTCAAATTTGAATTTACATGAAATCATTCAGGAAGGTTTCTAAGCCTGTAGTGCTTGGGACCCAGGCCTAGAGATTGATTTCGTTGGACTACACTGTGAATCCGGAATTTGGGTCATAAAAAGAGAACATCTGACACAAGTGTTCTCAGACTATACCTTGAAAGACACTGTACGAAAATATTTTCTTGAGTCAAAGTTCCATAACTTGGTGAGGGACACACAAGGAGTAATGACTCTTGAGGAACATAGAGAAGAGATTTATTTTAATTTGTGGTACTCTGTCATCAGTAGCTGGGGAGAAACAATCTTGTACAATGTACAAAAGGAAATCCTAATGACAATAGACAATGCATTTACAGAACAATCTCCTGATGAATTAAACTGTCACTGTCTTTTTATCACTGCAGAAGGCTAAATGCAAATAAATTGACCTATCAATGGTTAATTTTTTGTCCTGTGTCACAGCCCAGGATTAAATGCCACGTCCTTTGTATGTAAGTATGATACTATATTCCCCACACACTGGCCATGTGTTTGAGTAATTTAATTCATTTAGCAGGTTTGTGACTCCTTCTCTTTATGGGTGCCTCTGTGACCAGTGGGATAATTTGGAGAAGTGCCTGGGCAGTGTTAATGGTACTTATAACCACAGAAAAAAAATGAAAATACCTAATATAACCAGGGACCTTGGCCTCAATAGTTCTACACATCTGGGTGATAACAGTGACTTACGTACACAGATGGCAATCTCTCTGGAAAGTATTTATGTTTGTCTCTGAAAGAGACCAAGGTAATGCTTTACTGCCTATACTCACCAAGGAAAGGAGGACTCACAATATGTATTAAAGCATGACCTTTATCTGAGTTAAAACAAATCGGATCTCCCTACATTTATGCCTTTGTTTTGCCCACTTTTCCATTGAACCGGGGGTGTCCAGCCTGTGGCCCACATACCACATGGGGCCCAGGATGGCTATGGATTCAGCTAAACATAAAATCATACATTTACTTAAAACTTTATGAGACTTCTTTGTGATTATGTGTCACAATGTATTTAACGTGTGGTCTAAGACAACTCTTCTTCCACTGTGGCCCAGAGACGCCAAAATGTTGGACACCCTGTAAACCCTTCTCTCACAGGAGGTCTAGCTGCTTACGGTTCTGCTTCAATACCTGAGGTAGAACTAACCTCCCCTTTATATAAACTTCCGTAGCAGTGATATTGTACTTCCATGAGGGAATTTAAACCTTTGTGGGCCTTACTTTATTTATCTGTGGATGACTTTTATGATTCAACGTTTACTATTTGTTTTTTGTTTTGTTTTGGGTTTTTTTTTGTTTTTTAATTAATTTATTTTTATTCAGTTACAATTGTCTGCACGTTGGTGGTATAGTGGTGAGCATAGCTGCCTTCAACGTTTACTATTTGTTTATTGTTTAAGTTGTTTTTTAATGATCCTGTAGTTATAATCTTCATTTTTTTCCCCTAGATTCTGAACTCACTGATGGCAGGATTTATTTTGCATTCTTTGTCATATCTACAATATCTTGCTTAGACTCTAGATTATAATTTGTACGTAATGAATGTGTTCTGGAGAAATGATTAGTGAATGAGTGATGGATTAACTGGATCCAAGTATCAGAGGTAAAAAAAATTTCCCAGAATTTTCTTTTTGTTAAAAGTTACCATTTTGAACATAAAGTTTCCCACTTAGTCACATGGGATGAAAAACGAGGCTATCATGAAGTAAACATACCCTTGGTGAACAGACCATGGAGTGACTTTCCCTCAGGACTGAGTGCTGAAGAGGAGTTGTGATTCCAAATAAAAATATGAGATACCCTCCAAAGTCAGCTGAGTGAGTTGAAGGTAAAGAAGGTTTGCGATTGTTTCACCGCTCTTCATGCCCACTCTGGAGTGCCAGTTCTTTTGCATGTTGTGAAGCCTGCAGTGGAAATTCCTACAATTTCCCTGCTCCTTGACAGGGCAAAAATTAATTCACCTGAGATCCAGTTAACTGCCACACAGGTAAACATTTGACAGCATGCTGCTGGCAAAGCACTTCAACTACACAACTTATTTCCCCATAAACTCGGGCTAGAACTGTTTTGATGCCCAGAGGTAATTCTGTGGTTGATAAAGAAGAAAATGTTGCAGTATTGTTCTTTTACACATATTAAACATTAATCTCACCAGAAATGGTACACTGTAGGTTTCTTTAGTTTTCTTAGCCAAATAATAAAATAATATCATCAAAGAACTATACCAAAAGGGAAAAAATATTCTACTGGTAAAGCATAATCTTCCTTTTACAAGGTGTGCTTAATAAAGAAAAAGAATTGGGTGATCTCAACTTCTTTCTCTGTCTTCTATACACACATGTGCACACACACTCAAACAGAGGCAGGAGGTTAAAAACACATAAAACCAAAATGAAATTTGGAGATATTGACTTACAATTGGCAATCCAGATTGTCAGGTCTGAAAGAGATTAGAAGTGAAATGGCAATTATCTAACATGTGGGATAAATTTATGAACATAAATCCTGGAATTTTTTCAAAAGTATGTCCTATGGGTGTCACAGATTTGGATGCTGTCTCTCATATCTGTGGACTGGGGATTTTCATAATCTTACTATTTTATAAAAACAGTTAAATCACAGGTAAAATATAACTTATAGATGTTTTAATTTAGACATGAATAAATACTATCTATATGATGTGTAGATAGATATATAATATATAATGAATATACTCATATGCATACTTTTTATATGAACTTTGCTAAATTATAAAATTTATCATCAATGCTCTTTTATTCCAAAAGAGAGGATCCATGGTTGTTTCATTTTACCACTAAATACATTAGGAAAATACATTATAACTCAGAAGGTGTGGGCCTAGATCACTGCTTGCTAAAATAAATTGAATGCATCTTAGATTTTATGACAAATGTTATATTTAATATTGAGGACTTGTTTGATTAAAAAGACTGGTAAATGATAGGCAAAATAACCAGGAGCTCAGGAAGAACTACAAGCCAGAAGGTGTGATCCAGGGATAATTAGGAATTTAAATGAACCTCCACCTTTAGGTTAGACTGGTTTGCTCCAAAACTTTAATCACTGTCTTCCTACTCATTTGTGGACTAATAGTTTTCAGTTAATAGAATAAAATTTTACTGCATGTATTTGAAAATTATTGAGGGCAGGAACTTAGGCACAAGGCGGTATGCATTTGAGTGTTTTATGAGGATTAACATTTACATTTACCCCCAAACAATAGGTTACTGAACTCCTATTGCCTCATCCTAAATAATATGAAGAAAAAATAGTAACCATTTACTGTGCACCTACAATGTATTTGATGCTGTGGTAGGAGCTTGGAAATAGATAGTAGGATTAATGAGTCTGTAAGCAAACACTTTTTTAAAAAGATTTTATTTATTTGTTTTTAGAGAGAGGGGAAGGGAGGGAGAAACAGAGGGAGAGAAATAGCAATGTGTGGTTGCCTCTCACATGGCCCTCCCTGGGGACCTGGCCTGCAACCCAGGCATATGCCCACTGGGTATCAAACCTGCGACCTTCTGGTTCGCAGCCCATGCTCAATCCACTGAGCTATACCAGCCAGTGCTGAGTAAACACATTTATGTGCATAAATATTATATATAATATAATATATCATACTTAATATATATCATATTTAATGTAATAATTATTGAGCACCTTCCATGTGTCAAACAGTCTAATAGACACAACAGACTTAGTGTTGAGCAAAACTGACAAACTGACATATACTTTGCTGCCATGGAGTTTGACATATCATAATGAGAATAGCATTAAATTGAATATTAGACAGGAGTAAGCCAGAGGAGGAGGGCAGTTTTCAGTAATAATTATGTGAGGTATTTATGAACTGTATCTATTTTTTAACCTTATAAACATCAACGTGCTGTTCTTTATGCAAAACATTGCTCTTGACTCATAAACACAAATAGGGTTAACATAGGGATTGTTTCCCTAAAACTTAGATAGATCAACATTGAACTACCACTCACCCTTAGCTAATTTCTTACATAGACACATGTACTTACTTAGTGACTCACTAGACTAGGGTATGATACACTATTAAGATAATTACTTTAATTAGAAATTAAATCAGCAACTTGTGCCTCTCTAGTTCACTTTAAACTGAGCTATTTATCAAACATCTAAGTGTGTGGTCAAGCTAGACAGACAAGGTGTTAGTGAATGTCCGTGCAGTATCACTTTTCCTGTCTCTAAAAACACCTTAAGTGTAACCAAGGCAGATATTACAGGTCCCGTTTTACAGATGAAGACAATGAGACTCTGAGTAAATAATCCATGTGAGGTCAAAACAAGCAAGCAAAATATATCCAGAGACATTGAAATAAAGAACAAACTGACAGAAAGCAGAGGGTAGGGGGGAGGGGATAATGGGGGAAAATAGAGGAAGGGTCATCAAGGAACATGTGTAAAGGACGCATGGACAAAAAACCAAGGGGTAGATTGGAGGGTGGGAGGCAGGGATGGCTGGGGTGGGGGGTGGAGTGGGGTGAAAATGGATACAACTGACCTTGAACAACAATAAAAAAATAATAAAATAAGAGTTATATCCAAAGCTCAAAACACAAGTCTCCTTGCTATGAACTCTGCTCGCTCAGCTAACTCATATACTAATTCACATACATTGCAACATGTTATCTTTAAAAAAGCTCATTTCTGTGCACTTTAAACATTTTAGGTGTGTTCTATCATAAACATTATAAGATGAAATTGATTCTATTTAAAAATAAAATTTCTTTCAAATGTATAAACACAAGCTTCTGGTCAAGATGGTGGCACAGGTAACTGCAGTACTCACCTCCTTCCACAAACACATCAAAATTACAACTAAACCACAGAACAACCATCTTTTGAAACCATCTGAAATCTGGCTGAGTGAAAGTCCTATAACTAGTGAATTAAAGAAGAAGCCACATCAAGACTGGTAGGACAGGCTGAGACAAGAAACAGGCTGGCCCCACATCCACATGAGCTGGAAAAAAATTGGGAGGGATATCTCAGCTGTGGATGTGTCCCCTGAGGAGCAAGAGCTTCAAGCCACAAACCAGACATGCTATCCCAGGGTTCCAGTGCCAGAAAAAGGAGTCCCTATACCTTCTCTGTAAAAACCAGCAGGGATTGAGGCTGAGGAAGATGGAGGGCTCTGGAGTCCCAGGCAGTTCTTCTTAAAGGGCTTAAGCAAGGACTTACATGGACTCACTCCCTCTGGGCTCCAGCACTGGGGAAGAAGCTTGAAAAACACCAGAGACATATGGGGAGGAACTGAATTGGCCTCACAGTGAGAGCTAGGTAGGAGGCAGCTTTCTCCCAGACAGAAGTGCTGGCAAAGGTCATTGTTCCTTTGATGAGTCCCCCCTTCCAACCTTGGCACCATATCTGAGACTCTATCAACCTGGCTCACACAGTTTGCCCTGCCCTTGGGATTCCCTGAGATCCCACCCCACCCAACTTTCAGGCCCACCCAAGCTGTTTCCAGTGCCTTTCCATACAAATGGCATGTCATGTCTCATGGTTCCAATTTTCCTAAAGTCTCTCAAACAAGCAACAGCTATCCTCATCATGCCCTATACCACTTGCTAATTGGCCCCAGGCCTGGCACCAGGCACAGCTGGCATTGGGTCACAGCTTGGCCTTTCTTAGGCACCTCCAAGCCCCACACAAGTAACAGCCATCTGCAGTTTGCACTGTAGCTCATGCCAGGTGGTCCCAAACAGAATACAAACAGTGGCTAACCTTGGTCTGAATCTCCCAGGAGGCTCCAGAGCCTGAGTACCATGTGGATAGCATCAGACCACATCAAAGCACCACCACCCATCCACCTACCTCCATAAGCTACACAATGTAGACTCAGAAGGCACCAGAGCCCTGCTGAAGTACCTCATGCTCTGTGGCATGAGACACCGCACAGCTGATCCTTCATGGTGGTCGGTGGTCACAGCCAGTCCTTGAAACTGATTGGCTTGGGGATAAATCCCTCCTGTTGAAGTGCCAACAGCAATCAAGGCTTAAATACAACATGTGGATGTACACAGCTCACAGAGGGGATTCACCTGCAGTGCCCAGATTGGGTGATAAGGGAAGCTGTGCCACTGGACCCTACAGGACACCTACTACATTAGGCCACTCTCCCACATCTGGGAGGCATAGTAGCTCTACCTAATAGAGAAATGAGGAGACAAAGAAACATGGCCCAAATGAAACAAGAGAACAAAACCTCAGAAAAATAACTAAAGAAATGGAGACAAGCAACTACTAGATGCAGAGTTCAAAATACTGGTTATAAGGATGCTCAGTGAACTTAGGGGAAGACTACACAAGCTTAGTGGGAACTTCAAAGAAGAGATAGGAAACATTAAAACAGAGATAGAAAATGTAAAAAAGGAACCAGTCAGAAATGAAGAATGCAATAACTGAAATGTTACATTACAAGAAATGGACAGTAGAGTAGATGAAGCAAAGAATCAAATCAGCAATATGGAACATAAGGAAGCAAAAACACCCAAGCGGAACAGTAAAAAGAAATGTTCTTTGGTCTTTTTTAAAACATTGTATTTATTTTTTTTTTTAGGCAGAGGAGAAGGGAAGGAGAAAGAGAAGGAAACATCAATGTGTGGTTGCCTCTTGTACACCCCCAACTGGGGACCTGGCCTGCAACCCAGGCATGTGCCCTGACTGGGAATCAAACTGGTGACCCTTTGGTTCACAGGCTGGCACTCAATCCACTGAGACACACCAGGTAGGTCAGAAAAAAGAATTTTTTAAAAATGAGGATAGTGTACAGAGCCTGTCGGACAACTTCAAGCGTACCAAATGCACATCATGGGTATGCCAGAAATAGAAGAGAGAGAGCAAGAAATTGGAAACTGATTTTAAAAAATAATGACAGAAATCTCCTTACTGAGTGAAGGAAATAGACATAAAAGTCCAGGAAGTACAGAGAGTCCCAAAATATATGAAATGAAAGAGACCCACACCAAGACACATCACAATTAAAATGCAAAAGGTCAAAGACAAAGAGAATCTTATGAGCAGCGAGAGAAAATTAGTTAGTTATCTACAAGGGATCTTCCATAAGACTGTCAGGTGATTTGTCAAGAGAAACTATGTAGGCCAGAAATGATTGGCATGAATTACTCAAAGTGATGAAAAGCAAGGATTTACAATCAAGATTAGTCTACCCAGCAAGTTATCATTTAGAATTGAAGGACAGATAAAGAGCTTCCTAGCAAGAAAAAAGCTAAATGAGTTAATTATTGCCACACCAGTATTATAGGAAATGTTAAAGGGTATCTTTAAGAAGAAGAATAAAAAATATATGAACAATAAAGTGGTAATAAGTACATATATATCAAAAATTGCATTAAAAAATGAACAAACAGAACAGAAACAGACCTAGATACAGAGAGCATTTTCATGGTTGCCAGATGGGAGGGCAGTTGAGGGGATGGATTCAAAAGGCGAAGGAATTAAGAAGTACAAACCGGTTGTTAAGGAATAGTCATGGGGATGTATAGTATAACATAGGGAATATAGTGACTAATATTCTAATAACTATGTATGTTTTCAGATGTGTGTGAGATTTATCAGGATGATCACTTAGTAATTATGCAACGTGTGATCACTGGGGTGTTTACCTGAAACTAATATAATAATGTATGTCAACTATAATTGAAAAAAAATTTAAATGATGTCAAATAAAAAAAATATATAAACAGGATATTGACTTGCTTGTAGTCATGACTCAGCAAGTAGTCAGGCAACAGATGTTTTTCAGAGATATTACTCAGTAGATAATAATGAAGTGATGCTTTCTTGGGTAAAATTCTACTCTTAGATCTATAGAGTGAAAGTCACTTAGAATCTTTTCTGCTTGCTACTATAAAAATGTATATTTAAAAAACAAAAACTAACCTTTTCCTTATATAAGTTTATGTCCCAAATGAGTGTAGTAGAGATTCAATTTGCATATACCCCAAGTGAAATTTGCAAATAGGGACCTGAAAACATCTGTTCTGCAAATATGTATATCTACATCTATAATATCAAATACCTATAATACAGAAGACCAACCAAGAAGTAACAGATTTACAACAAAGAAGGAAGAACCACACACACAGTTGCTTATCACTGAAGAATGCTACTTCTTGTCAGGTTTTGGGACTATGTATATTCTGCGTTTGTTTGGTTCATGTATTGTTTCATGCATGTTGTGTGCATGTATGTTTATGTGTGTTTGAGACTATGAATGACTTCATGGATATGAGACCAAAAGCACAGTCAACAAAAAACCACAACAGTGAGACTGCATCATACTAAAAAGCTTCTGCACAGTAAAGGATATAATCAACAGAGTGGAAAGGCAACATACATATTGGGAAAAAATATTTGCACATCATGTATCTGATGAGGGGTTAATCTCCAAAATATATATGAGCCTCATACAACTCAATATAAAATAATTACTCAATTTTTAAAAAAAGGGCTTAAGACTTGAATAAACATTTCTCCAAATAAGACATGCAAAGGCCAACAGTTATGTGAAAAAATGTTAATTGCCACTAATCATCAGAGAAGTTCAAATCAAAACCACAATGAGGTTATCACCTTACACCTGTTGGAATGGTCATTATAAAAAACAAAATAAATATATAAAAATAGCCCTGGCTGGTGTGGCTGAGTGGATTGAGCGCCAGCGTACATACCAAAGGGTCGCCAATTTGATTCCCAGTCTAGAGCACATGCTAGGGTTGCAGGCCAGATCCCCAATTGGGGACACACAAGAGGAAACCACACATTGATGTTTCTCTCCCTCTTCTTCTCCATCCCTCCCCCTCTCTAAAAATAAATAAAATCTTTTTAAAAATTATAAAAAGTAAATACAAATAAACAGAAAATAACATATGGTGGCAAAGATGTGGAGAAATTGGAACCCATGCCATTTTTAGTAGGAATGCAGACTGGTGCAGCCACTATAGAAAACAGTATAGAGATTCTTCAGAAAATTAAAAATGGGACTACCATATCATTCAGCAATTCTACTTCTGGGTATATAGCCAAAAGAATTGAAATCAGGGCCTTGAACAGATATTAGCACTCTCATGTTCATTGCAGCACTATTCACAATAGAGAAACAACCTAAATATTCATTGTCACATGCATGGATAAAGAAAATGTAGTATATACATACACTGTTATACTATTAAAGAGAAGGATATTCTTCAATATGCCACACATGTATAAACTTTGAGAACATTATGTTAAGAGAAACAAGCCAGACACACAAAAAAAAACTAGTACTGCATGATTCCACTTATACGAGTTACCTAAAATAGTCAAATTCATAAAATCAAAGACTGGAAGGTTGGTCACCAGAGGATGAGGGAGAGGGAAATGAGCAATTAAGATGAATAAGCTCTAAAGATCTCATGTATGGCTTTGTACCTATAGTCAAAAATAATGTATTATGCACTTGATATTTGTTAAGGGGGTTAATATCATGTTAAGTGTTCTTACCATAATACAATATATTTTTTAAAAGATTGAGGCTGTCATATTGAGTAGATTATGCATTTAATACAACAAAACCACACTAGAAGAGAATTCATAAGGGTGCATGAGTGTATGCATGCAAAATCACATATTTGTTTTTTATATTTTTACTAATAACAGTAATATTCATTGAAGAAAATTGGAAACTAATTGTAACACAAGCATTCTAAAATGACTGCTATTAACTTTTTACTGCATTTTCTTCTATACCACTGGTTATATAGGTCTGATATTTCACATGTATTTTATAATATTTCTTCATTGCCATTTGCTTTCAGAACATATTTAATTACTATACCATATCTCATTTAATTATTCCTACACTGTAGGATATCCTGATTTTGCCAACTTATTTTCATTTTACATATTTTCCAGTTTGATAGGTTGAAACAATATCTCAGTGATTTATATTTTATTTATTTCACTTTGAGAGTGAACATGCTTCCAGATATTTGTTGACTACTTCTATTTCTTTCTTTGCTGGTTTCTCAAGAATGCTCTTTATCTATTTTATTAAGGATAGTATCTTCTCTCTTTAAAAAACTGTATAAGCAAAACCTAAAGCAAATTACTGAGGAAATATATTTTTGAGGAAATATATTTATAACATATTTGACAGATAAAATACTATGATCTTCTCATGCCAGAAATGGGAGTTTGTTTGTTGTGATCTTGAGTAACAAATTTCACCTTTACAAACTCAGCTTCGGGAGTTAAATGATAATAGGAACACACTTGAAACTAAAGGAGGCAAGGAGAGTCATTGTGTTCAGCTCCTGTAGGCAGATGATATCAGCTACTGAAGTTGGATTGATGCACAAAAACTGATTCTTTTTCTCCATTAATGATTCAGCCTTCTGGCCTTTCATATTCACATTAACAGTTCAATGTCTCTAAGCCATCCAGAAAAGACTTATGAATCAGAATATGATCTTTTAGCAGTGACTCATCTTAGCAATTTATGTCTGTCATTACAAGACTAATGCTTTGAAAAAGAATGGAAAAATCCTCATTTGGTATATGTATAAAAATCTATAAATGGTATAAAATTTTAAAACTACCATTATTACTACTAGTAATAATTGTATTCCATATAAACACCTAATTTGTTCATTTATCTTCATTGATCTCATGGCAACCTGGAGAGCTAGGAAGGGAAGGCATTTTATACTCTTTCTATAAATAAATTGAGGTCCAAAGACATTGAATAAAAGCCCAAGATCACAGCATTAATAAAGAGCATAGAAGATGTTAAAATCTTGTCCCTCTGATTTCAAATCCTTTGCTCCTTTTCCTTAACACAACTGTCCTAATTTTTGTGACCCACCCTTTAAGTCATTGTCAGAGATTTTGGCCTATAGTTAATATTCAAGTATGCTTTTGTGTTTTAAATCAATCTATTAGAGATCTAAAATGGCATAACTTTAAGTGGAAGCTACACTAACCTCCTCCCAGGACCAATCTGGAATCACAATTAAATTGTAGAGAAATCATCCAGAATAACCACCTGAACACTAGCTGGAAAGAAGACTTATAACCAAGGACAGACACAAGAAACCACTTCATCACAACGAAATGGGTAGGGAGGGCAGAGGAGGCATGAGAGTGCTGGCTGGGCTCCCACAGGCAGCAGCTGAAGATCTAGAGGGATATTTCAGTGGCCAGGGGTTCCCCCTGAGAAGTGTGGGGTCTAAACCCCAAGTTGGGCTCCCCAGCCTACAGCACCAGAGCCAGAAAGGAACCCAGATAACATCCAGCTGTAAAAATCAGCAGGATTCCTGTCTGCCAGGGAGAGATGGCTAGAAATTCAGAGAGCCTCTTAAAGGGCCAACACACAAAATTTTGTTTGAAGCCACTTACCCCGGGCTCTGGCAGAGGGAGAGCAGTGTGGACTAGAGACGTTTGAGGAGAGTCTGAGTTTGATAGCTCTGGGGAGAGAAATGAAGGAGCAGCCACCAGGATTCTTGTGCTGAGTCATTCCCCATATAGCAAAAGCCATCTTTCTCAGGGAGAACACTCCTCTCCAAGTGGCATCAGCCTGAGGGGAAGCAATAGCCCCACCCCCAGAAATTACTCTGCCCAACCATGTGGTGTTTAAGCCAAGCTGCTGATTACAGCTAAGGCCATGGCATTGATTAGTTTAACAACTAAGGTGGAAAAATACAAAGAAGCAGCCAAAGTGGGAAGACAAAGAAACAACCTCAAATGAAAGAAAAAGAGAATTCTTCAGAAGAAGAACTAGATGAGATGGAGGCAAGCAATTTATCATATGGAGAGTTTAGAGTAATGATTATAAGGATACTCAACAGCATGAAAAAAGACATAGAAAACATAAAAAAGGGCTAGTCAGAAATAAAGAACGCAATATCTGATATAAACAATACACTGGAAGGAATAGAAAGTAGGGTAGATGAAGTAAATGATGTAATTAGTGATTTGGAAGACAAGGTAGAAAGAAACTCCCAGGGAGAGCAATAAAAACAAAAAAGAATTTTAGAAAATGAGGAGAGTTTAAGAAACATTTTGGACAACATAAAGCACAATAACATCTGCATCATGGGAATACCAGAAGAGAGTGAGCAAAGGAACAAGAACCTATTTGAATAAATGACTATAGACTTTCCTAATCTGGTGAAGTAAAAAAGACACACAAGTCCAGGAAGCTCAGAGAATCCCAAACAAGTCGGACCCATAGAAGCTTACACCAAGACACATCATAATTAAAATGACAAGGCTTAAAGATACCGAGAAAATCCTTAAAGCTGCAATAGAAAATCAAGTAGTTACCTCCAAGGGAGCACCCATTAGACTAGGGCTATCATTTAAAATTGAAGGAGAAATAAGGAGCTTCCCAGACAAGAAAAAGCTAGAGTTTGTTAACACCAAGCCAGTACTGCAACAAATGTTAAAGGGCTTGCCAGAAGAAGGAGAAGGAGAAGAAAAGAAGAAGAAGGAGAGGGAGGAGGAGGAGGAGGAGGAGGAGTGAGGGGAGGGGGAGGAAGAAAGAAAAAAGCAAAGGAAAATAGTCTAACAATAAAATGGCACTAAATATGTATCTATCAATAATCACCTTAAATGTAAATGGTGTAAATGCTCCAACCAAAAGACAGAGGGTAACTGAAAGGATAAGAAAACAAGACCCATATATATGGTGCCTCCAAGAGCCCCATCTCAGATCAAAAGATATACACAGCCTAGAAGTAAAGGGATGGAAAAAGATATTTCATGCAAATGGAAAGGAAATAACTGGGGTAGCAGTACCTTTACCCAACAAAAGAGACTTTAAACAAAGACTATAGTAAGAGACAAAGAAGGACAGTACAGATTGATAAAGGGTACAATCCAACAAGAGGATATAACCCTAGTAAACATTAATGCACCCAACATAGGAGCACCCAAGTATGTAAAGCCAATCTTGATGGACAAAAAGGGAGATACAGACAGAAACAGATTCATAGTTGGGGACTTTAACACCCCATCAACTTCAATGGATAGATCTTTCAGGCAGAAAATCAGCAAGAGACAGTGGACTTTAATGACACACTAGGTCAATTGGATTTCATTGATATCTCCAGAGCATTTCACCTTAAAGCAGTAGAATACACATACTTTTCAAGTGCATAAGGAACATTTTCTAAGCTAGACCATGTGTTAGGACAAAAAACAAGTTCATAGTTGGGGACTTTAACACCCCATCAACTTCAATGGATAGATCTTTCAGGCAGAAAATCAGCAAGAGACAGTGGACTTTAACGACACATAATGCTATGAAACTAGAAATCAATCACAAGAACACTGAAAAACATGCGAAGACATGGAAACTAAATAACATGTTATTAAACAGTGAATGGATCAACAATGAGATCAAGGAAGAAATCAAAAGATACCTTGAAACAAATGAAAATGAGGACATAACAATCCAGAATCTGTGGGACACTGGGAAAGCAATCCTAAGAGGGAAATTCATAGCACTACAGGCCTATTTCCAAAAGCAAGAAAAACCTGGCTTGTGTAGCTCAGTGGACTGAGCACAGGCCTGTGAACCAAGGGGCCACCGGTTCAATTTCCAGTCAGTGCACATGCCTGGGTTGTGGACCAGGTCCCCTACAAGGGGCGCGTAAGAGGCAACCACACACTGATGTTTCTTTCCCTCTCTCCTTCCCTTCCCCTCTCTCTAAAAATAAACAAAATCTGAAAACAAAAAATCAAGAAAAAGCTCAAATACACAATCTAACTTCACACTTTAAAGTAACTTGAAAAAAAAAAACCAAATAGGATCTCGGACAAGATGGCGGCAACATAGGTGGGAGCGGAGTCCACTTCCCCTCAACGCCAGGGAAATACCTAGCTGATCTGAGGAGCAGAGCGAACAGCCAACAGTATTCCAGCATATACGAAGATCAGAGACGAAAGATAGAGGACACTGAAAGATCTGACGGTAAGAAGAGTGCTCAAGGACAATAAGGTCCACGGGACCCAGGACCGCGCGGTACAAGGGCGGCAGAAGCGCCAGCCCTGGCGCAGGGGCTCCTGCAGGAGTCTTGGGAGAGGGCCAGGCTGCGCTGTGAGCAGCCAGGTGCTTGATTAGACCAGGGGGGCTTGAAAAGGAGGAATTTCTCAAAAAGAAAAAGAAAATAGAGACACTCAGGGGCTAATTAGAGAACTCTCGGTAGTAGCCGAGGCCCCTGGCGCCCCTCCCCCTCCACCCCTGGACTGCTACGCTCACCTGAGGTCCGGTCGCGCGCGCGAGCAGATTAGCGAACGGGACCCACACTTGAAACCCCGGAGGGGCGCCCACACCTGAAACCTCCGAGATAATTTGGAGCAGAGACTAGCTGCTCCACCCACAGGCCCAAAACCTCGGAACCCAGTGCCGCGTGATTCCCAGGGCGGCCCCGCCCGCCCGAGAGACTCAAGCCCCGGGCGGCTGGGTCGGGCCCCCAAGCACAGAGCCTGTGGCTCAGCGGGCTGCGCGCGCTCACCAAGCACAGGGCCGGCTGGGTGCCTGTTTTCCAAATACAAAGCTGCTGGCGAGTGTCCTAACCCCAAGGCGGCTGAATCCGCCACCTGCGCGCCAGCGTTCCAAGCCCTGGCGGCTCGATTGGTCCGCCGGCTGCGCGCTCAGGGCACAAAATAACGTCACAGACCCAAAGCGGCTGGATTCCCCTGCTGCGCACGCACGCGTCACAAGCCAAAGCGGCTGGATTGGCTGATCAACGGACTGATTGACTGCCAGGGACCACACCTACAAAACAGCGAAGAGTGTGACCCAGGAAGAGAGAAAAGTGAAACCAATCCTTCCAACCACCCCCTCCCGTTGCACAGACAGGACTCCAGCAGAAATAACCTGACCGGTTTAAAGCCAACAGAAGATTTTTTTTTTTTTTTTATCCTTTTTCTTTTTTTTCCTTTCCCCCTGAATTCCTTCTTCCTCTCTCTTTTTTTCTTTTTTCTCATTCCTTCTTCCTCCCATCCTTTACCATTTTTATGTCTTCTTCCTGCCTTCTTTTATCTATTTCTATGTTTTAATTTTTGCTAAAATTCCTTCTTATCTTGCCTCCGATCTTTCTTTATTCCTTCTTCCCTCCTTCCTTCCTTTCCTCCTTTCCTATTTCCTTTTTCCCTCCTTCCCATCTTTGTTTTGGTTTGTTTTGTGTGTGTGTGTGGGTTTTTTTTTTTTTCTTTTCTTTTGCCCCCCCTTTCTCTTTTTCCCACAGGTGAGACAACAAAACCTGGAGTGCTGAAAAGACTAGAGTTAGACCGTGTTAAACACATAAACGTCAGCTCAAGACCAGTGAGCACAGGAGAGTAAGGAGACAGCACCACCGAATCCCATTGGCATTCTACCATAGAAGTTCATATCATAAATCCAGGGAGTCAGAACAAAGCAATTTAAGACGCAGAGGCCAACAAGAAGAGCCTCACAAACAATGGGAAGACAAAGAAACAATTCCCAAATGAAAGGAAAGGAGGAAGCCTCAGAAAGAATACTAACCGAAAAAGAGGCAAGTCAACTATCAGATACTGAGTTCAAAGCAATGGTCATCAGGAAACTCACTGAGCTCTCTGAGCTCAAAGAGAACTACCAGAAACTACAAGGAAACTACAATGAACTCACTGCAAACTATATCAACATGAAAAAGGAAATAGAAAATATCAACAAGAGCCAAGAGGAAATGAAGAATACAATTTCTGAATTGAAGAACACAGTAGAAGGAATTAAAAGCAGACTTGACGAAGCAGAGGATCGGATCAGCGAGCTGGAGGACAAAGTAGAAAAAAACACCCAGAAGGAGCAAGAAAAGGAAAAGAGGCTCAGAAAGAATGAAGAGGCAATAAGGGAAATGCAGGACAACATGAAACGTAACAATATCCGTATAATAGGAATACCAGAAGGAGAAGAAGAAGAGCAAGGGATAGAAAACCTGTTTGAAAAAGTAATGATGGAAAATTTCCCTAATCTGAGAAGAGAAAAAGTCACCCAAATCCAGGAATCACAGAGAGTCCCAAACAAGAGGAACCCAAAGAGACCCACTGCAAGACACATCATAATTAAAATGGCAAATTTCCAAGACAAAGAGAGGATCTTAAAGGCAGCAAGGGAGAAAAAGGAAGTAACATACAAGGGAGCCCCAATAAGGTTAGCAACTGACTTCTCAATGGAAACGCTCCAAGCCAGAAGAGAATGGCAAAAAATATTCCAAGTACTGAGAACCAGAGGCCTGCAACCAAGACTACTTTACCCAGCAAGGCTCTCAATCAAGATAGAAGACCAAATAAAGAGTTTCCCAGACAAAAGAAGTCTAAAAGAATACAGCTCCACCAAACCAGCTCTGCAAGAGATGCTAAAGGGACTGCTTTAAGGAAAGGAAGGAAAAGAGAAAGACAGAGGAACACAGGTAGGAAATAATGGCAATGAATAACTACCTATCGATAATAACCTTAAACGTAAATGGATTAAATGCTCCAATCAAAAGACATAGAACAGCTGAATGGATAAGAAAACATGACCCACACATATGCTGCCTACAAGAAACCCATCTCAGGACAAAAGACTTACACAGACTGAAAGTGAAGGGCTGGAAACAAATCTTCCAAGCAAATGGACAGGAAAAAAAAGCAGGGGTAGCAATACTCATATCTGACAAAATAGACTTCCAAAGAAGGGCCATAAAGAGAGACCCAGAAGGTCACTTCATAATACTCAAAGGAAGAATCCACCAAGAAGACATAAACATTGTAAATATATATGCACCCAACATAGGAGCACCCAAATACATAAAGAAAATCTTGGAGGATTTCAAGAAAGATATTGACAGCAACACAATTATAGTAGGGGATTTTAACACCCCACTATCAAAAATGGACAGGTCTTCCAAACAAAAGATCAACAAAGATATTGTGTCACTTAACAATACCTTAGAGGAAATGGACTTAACTGATATATACAGAGCTTTTCATCCCAAAGAAGCAAAATACACGTTCTTTTCAAGTGTCCATGGAACTTTTTCAAAGATAGACCACATGATAGGACACAAAGCAAGCCTCAACAAATTCAAGAAAATTGAAATCATATCAAGCATCTTCTCTGACCACAAGGGTCTGAAACTAGAAACCAACCCCAAGGGTAAAAACCCAAAACACTCAAAAGCATGGAGACTGAATAGCATGCTATTAAACAATGAATGGGTCAAGAATGAGATTAGGGAAGAAATCAAAAACTTCCTGGAAACAAATGAAAACGAACTCACAACAACCCAAAACCTATGGGACACAGCAAAGGCAGTCCTGAGAGGGAAGTTCATAGCAATACAGGCCTACCTTAAGAAGTTAGAAACAGTTCAAACAAACAACCTAACCCTACGCCTACAAGAACTGGAGGAACAACAACAAAGACAGCCCAGAGCAAGCAGAAGGAAGGAAATAACCAAGATCAGAGCAGAACTAAATGACATAGAGACTAAAAGCACAATTGTAAGGATCAATGAATCCAGGAGCTGGTTCTTTGAAAAGATAAACAAAATCGACAAGCCTTTAAGTAGGCTCATCAAGAAAAAAAGAGAGAGGATCCAAATAAACAGAATTAGAAATAAAAGTGGAGAGATTACAACTGATACCACAGAAATACAAAGGATCGTAAGAAATTACTATGAAGACCTGTATGCTAAGAAATTTGAAAACCTAGATGAAATGGACACATTTCTAGAAAAATATAATCTTCCAAAACTGAATGAAGAAGAAGCAGAAAACCTGAACAGACCAATATCAGCAAAGGAAATTGAAGAAGTCATCAAGAAACTCCCATCACACAAAAGCCCTGGACCAGATGGTTTCACAGGAGATTTCTACAAAGCATTTAAGGAAGAACTAACCCCTATCCTTCACAGACTATTCGAAAAAATCCAAACTGATGGAAGACTCCCAAACTCTTTTTATGAAGCCAACATCATCCTAATCCCAAAACCAGATAAAGACACAACGAAGAAAGAAAACTTCAGGCCAATATCGCTGATGAACATAGACGCTAAAATTCTCAACAAAATATTAGCAAACCGCATCCAGCAATATATTAAAAAGATCATCCACCATGACCAAGTGGGATTCATCCCAGGGATGCAAGGATGGTACAATATTCGCAAATCAATAAACATAATACATCACATCAACAACAGCAAAGACAAAAATCACATGATCATATCAATAGATGCGGAAAAAGCATTTGATAAGATACAGCACCCATTTCTGATAAAAACACTCAGCAAAGTGGGAATAAAGGGAGCAGTCCTCAACATAATTAAGGCCATATATGAGAGACCTACAGCCAACATCACACTCAATGGACAAAAACTTAGAGCTTTCCCACTAAGATCAGGAACTAGACAAGGATGCCCTCTCTCACCACTCCTATTCAACATAGTATTGGAAGTCCTAGCAACAGCAATCAGACAAGAAAAAGCAATAAAAGGCATCCAAATTGGAAAGGAGGAAATGAAACTGTCACTGTTTGCAGACGACATGATAGTGTACATGGAAAACCCTATAGACTCCACTCAAAAACTACTCGACCTAATAAATGAATTTGGCAAAACAGCGGGATACAGAGTCAATACCCAGAAATCAAAGGCATTCCTGTACACCAGCAACGAAACTGCAGAAACAGAAATCAGGAAAAAAATCCCATTCGATATAGCAACAAGAAAAATAAAGTACCTAGGAATAAACCTAACCAAGGAGGTAAAAGACCTGTACTCAGAAAACTACACAACACTGAAGAAAGAAATTAAGGAAGATACAAACAAATGGAAGCATGTACCATGTTCATGGATTGGAAGAATCAACATTATCAAAATGGCCATACTACCCAAAGCAATTTATAGATTCAATGCAATCCCTATTAGAGTACCCATGACATATTTCACAGATATAGAACAAACATTGCAGAAATTCATATGGAACCATAAACGACCTCGAATAGCTGCAGCAATTTTGAGAAAGAAAAACAAAGCAGGAGGGATCACAATACCTGATATCAAACTGTATTACAAGGCCACTGTAATCAAAACAGCCTGGTACTGGCATAAAAACAGGCACATAGACCAATGGAACAGAATAGAGAGCCCAGAAATAAACTCAAGTCTATACGATCAATTAATATTTGACAAAGGAGGCAGGAGCATAAAATGGAGCAAAAACAGCCTCTTCAACAGATGGTGTTGGGAGATCTGGACAGCTACGTGCAAAAAAATGAAACTCGATCACCAACTTACGCCATACACGAAAATAAACTCAAGATGGATAAAAGACTTAAATATAAGCCGTAACACCATAAAAGTCCTTGAGGAAAACATTGGCAGGAAAATCTCAGACATTCCACGCAGCAACATCCTCACAGACACATCCCCTAAAGCAAGGGACATAAAGGAAAGAATAAACAAATGGGACCTCATCAGAATAAAAAGCTTCTGCATGGCTAAAGAAAACAGCACCAAAGTACAAAGAGTACCAACAGTATGGGAAAACATATTTGCCAACGATACCTCAGACAAGGGCCTGATCTCCAAAATATATAAAGAACTCACTCGACTCCACTCCAGGAAGACAAACAACCCAATTAAAAAATGGGCAAAGGACTTGAACAGACACTTCTCCAAGGAAGACATACAGAGGGCCCAGAGACATATGAAAAGATGCTCAGCATCACTAGCCATCAGAGAGATGCAAATTAAAACCACAATGAGGTATCATCTCACACCAGTCAGAATGGCCAACATAAACAAATCCACAAACAAATGTTGGAGAGGATGTGGAGAAAAGGGAACCCTTGTGCACTGTTGGTGGGAATGCAGACTGGTGAGGCCACTGTGGAAAACAATATGGAATTTCCTCAGAAAACTAAAAATGGAACTGCCCTTTGACCCAGTAATTCCGCTGCTGGGATTATACCCTAAGAACACTGAAACACCAATCCAAAAGAATCTGTGCACCCCAATGTTCATAGCAGCACAATTTACAATAGCCAAGTACTGGAAGCAACCGAAGTGCCCATCAGCAAACGAGTGGATCCAAAAACTATGGTATATTTACACAATGGAATTCTACGCAGCAGAGAGAAAGAAGGAGCTTATACCCTTTGCAACAGCATGGATGAAACTGGAGAGCATTATGCTAAGTGAAATAAGCCAGGAAGTGAGGGACAAGTACCATATGATCTCACCTTTAACTGGAACATAAGCAATAGAAGGAAAAAGCAAACAAAATATAACCAGAGACATTGAAGTTAAGAACAATCTAACAATAGCCAGGGCGGGGGTGGGGGGTGGGGGCGGGGATAGTGGGAAGAGGGTATTACAGGAACTACTATAAAGGACACATGGACAAAACCAAGGGGGAGGGTGGAGAGGGGGGAGGGAGGTGGGTTCACCTGGGGTGGGGTAGAGGGATGGGGAGAAAAGGCATACAACTGTAATTGCATAACAATAAAAAAAAATAATAATAATTTGAAAAAAAAAAAAAAAAAAAAAAAAAAAAAAAACAAATAAAACAAAGCCTAAAGTGAGTAGAAGGAAGGACATAATAAATAAAGATCAGAGAAGAAATAAATGCAAGGGAGTCTAAAAAAATACAAAATCAATGAATCTAAGAACTGGCTCTTTGAAAACATAAACAAGATTGACAAACTTTTAACCAGATGCATCAAGAAAAAAGGAGAAAGACCCAAATAAAGTCAGAAGCGAAAGAAGAAAAATAACAACTGACACCAGAGAAATACAAAGGATTGTAATAAAATATTATAAACAATTATATGCCAACAAATTGGACAACCTGGATGAAGTGGATAAATTGCTAGAAACACACAATCTTCCAAAACTAAAGCAGGAGGAATCAGAGAATGTGAATAAACAGATTACACCTAATGAAATTGAAGCAGCACTTAGAAAACTCTTAAAAACAAAAGCCCTGGACCTGATAGCTTCACAGCTGAATTTTATCAAATATTCTGATAAAATATTTGATAAAATACACCTCTACTTCTCAAACTATTTCAAAAAATTCAAGAGAAGGGAAGACTCCCAAACTCATTTAATGTAGCCAGCATTATCCCAATTCCAAAATCAGATAAAGACACTACAAAGAAAGAAAGTCATAGGCCAATATCCCCGATGAACGTAGATGGTAAAATTCTCAACGAAATATTAGCAGACCAACTACAGCATTGCTTGAAAGAGATCACACACCATGATCAAATGAGATTTATTCCAGGAGTGCAAATGTGGTACAACATTCACAAATCAATAAATGTGATTCACCACATAAATATAATGAAGGATAAAAACTACCAAGTTATATCAATAGATGTAGAGAAAGCATTTGATAAAATCCAGCATCCATTTATGACAAACACTCTCAGCAAACTGAGAATAGAGGGAACATACCGAAATATAATAAGGGCCATATGTGACAAACCCACTGCTTGCATCATACTCAATGGGCAAAAACTACAAGTGTTCCCCTTAAGATCGGGAACAAGATCTGTGTTGTCCACTTTCATCACTCTTATTCAACATTGTACTGGAAATCCTAGCCATAGCAGGCAGGCAAAAAGAAGAAATAAAAAGAATCTGAATTGGAAAGAAAAATTAAAACTGTGTTTATTTGCAGATGATGTGATATTGTACATAGAAAACCCCAAAGATGCCACTAAGAAACTATTAGAACTGATCAATGAATTCAGCAAAGTAGCAGGATACAAAATTAATATGCAGAAATCTGTTGCATTTTATATGCCAGTAATCAACTAACAGAAAGGGAAATTTTTTTAAATCCCATTTACAATTGCTTCAAATAGAATAAAGTACCTAGAAATAAATCTAACTAAGGATGTAAAAGACCTTTACTCAGAAAATCATAAGACACTGAAGAAAGAAATTGAAGAAGACACAAATAAGTGGAAGCATATACTGTGTTCATGGATAGTTAGAATTCAGATGATTGAAGTGTCCATATTACCCAAAGCAATCTATAGATTCAAAACAATTCTTATCAAGATTCCAATGACATATTTCACAGAACTAGAACAAATATTTAAAGATTTATGTGGAACCACAAAAGACCCCACATAGCAACAGTGATCCTGAGAAAGAAGAAAGCTGAATGAATCATTCCACCTAATATCAAACTATACTACTAGTCCAGAGCAATCAAAACAGCATCATACTGGCATAAACATAGACACATAGATCAACAGGACAGAATACAGAGCCCAGAAATAAACCCACATCTTTATATCAATTAATTTTTGACAGAGGAAGCAAGCACATAAAATAAGCTAAAGATAGTTTATTCAATAAATGGTATTGGGAAAATTTGACAGATCCATGCAGAAAAATGAAACTAGATCATTTTCTTATACCACACAAGAATAAATTCAAAATGGATCAAATACTTAAATGTTAGACACAAAGCCATAAAAATACTACAAGAGAACATAAGCAGCAAAATCTTGGACATTGCTTGTAGCAATATTTTGTTGGATATTCATCCCAGGCAAGGGAAACAAAAGACAAAATAAACAAATAGGACTACATCAAACTAAAAAGGTTTTGCACAGCAAAAGAAATCATCAATAAAATAAAAAGACAACTCACAGAATGAGAGAACGTACTTGTCGATACACCTGATAAGTGGTTAATATCCAAAATTTATAAAGAACTTACAAACTCAACAGCAAAAAAAAAAAATCCTCTTAGGAAATGGTCAAAGGACCTGAACAGACCCTTCTCCATAGAGGACACCAGATGGCCAATAGACATATGAAAAGATGCTCTATGTCCCTAATCATTAGAGAAATGCAAATTAAAACCACAGTAAAATATCATCTCACACCTGTCAGAACGGTTATCATCAATAAATCAACACACAACAAGTGCTGGCAAGGATGTGGAAAATGGGGAACACTTTTGCACTGTTGGTGGGAATGCAGACTGGTGCAGTCACTGTGGAAAGCAGTATGCAGATACCTCAAAAATTAAAAATGGATCTGCTTCTTGATCATGCAATTCCTCTTCTGGTAATATTTCCAAAGGAACCCAAAACGCCAATATGAAAGACATAAACATCTGTATGCTCACTGCAGCATTATTTACAATCACCAAGAAATGGAAGCAGCTCAAGTGTCCATCACATAAGTGGATAAAACAACTATGGGATATTTACACAATGGATTACTACTCAATCATGAAAAAGAAGAAAATGTTACCCTTCATGACAGCATGGATGGATCTGGAGAACATTATACTAAGTGAAATAAGCCAGTCAGAGTAAGACAGATACCATATGATTTCACTCATATGTGGAATCTAATGAACAAACTGAACTAACAAGGAAAATGAGGACAGACTCATAGGTGGAGTGTAGGATGACAACTAAGGGTGGAGGAGGTTAGAGGATGGAGGGATTGAGCAAAAAGGAGAAAAGACTCATGGACATGGACAACAGTGTGGTGATTGCTTGGTGGAGGTGGGTATAAGGGGATTAAATGGTAGTGGAAAAAAATACAATAGAGATAGAATAAAATAAATAAATAAAAGCTGTTAAAGCCCTTACAATTTATTAATACATAGAAGAAAGAAACTGAAATTTCTTAAGAAAACTTACAGGATAAGATAACACTTTCTTTTTTTTTTTAAATACATTTATTGATTATGCTATTACAGTTGTCCCATTTCCCGCCCCACTCCACTCCATCCTGCCCACCCCCTCCCTCCCACATTCCCCCCTATAGTTCATGTCCATGGGTCATACTTATAAGTTCTTTGGCTTCTAGATTTCCTACACTATTCTTACCCTCCCCCTGTCTTATTTTCTACCTACCATTTATGCTACTTATTCTCTGTACCTTTCCCCCCACTCTCCCCTTCCTGCTCCCCTATTGATAACCCTCCATGTGAGCTCCATTTCTGTGGTTCTGTTCCTGTTCTAGTTGTTTGCCTAGTTTGCTCTTGTTTTTGTTTTAGGTGTGGTCGTTAATAACTGTGAGTTTGCTGTCATTTTTACTGTTCCTATTTTTGATCTTCTTTTTCTTAGGTAACTCCCTTTAACATTTCATATAATAAGGGCTTGGTGATGATGAACTTCTTTAACTTGACCTTATCTGAGAAGCACTTTATCTGCCCTTCCATTCTAAATGATAGCTTTGCTGGATACAGTAATCTTGGATGTAGGTCCTTGCGTTTAATCTTGGGTAATGTAATGAGGATGTGCCTTGGTGTGTTCCTCCTTGGGTCCAGCTTCTTTGGGACTCTCTGAGCTTCCTGGACTTCCTGGAAGTCTATTTCCTTTGCCAGATTAGGGAAGTTCTCCTTCATTATTTGTTCAAATAAGTTTTCAATTTTTTGTTCTTCCTCTTCTCCTTCTGGCATCCCTATAATTCGGATGTTGGAACGTTTCAAGATGGCCTGGAGGTTCTTAAGCCTGTCCTCATTTTTCCGAGTTCTTGTTTCTTCATTCTTTTCTGGTTGGATGTTTCTTTCTTCCTTCTGGTCCACAGCATTGATTTGAGTCCCAGTTTCCTTCCCATCACTATTGGTTCCCTGTACATTTTCCTTTGTTTCTCTTAGCATAGGCTTCATTTTTTCATCTGGTTTTCGAACAGATTCAACCAATTCTGTGAGCATCTTGATAACCAGTGTTTTGAACTGTGCATCCGATAGGTGGGCTATCTCTTCCTCGCTTAGTTGTATTTGGGCCTTTTTTTTTTTTTTTTTTTGTCTTGGCGCGTCTCTTACTTTAAGGGGCGGAGCCTTAGGTGTTCACCGGGGCGGGGTAATGCTGGTCGCTGTGCTGTGATGCTGTACGTGGGGGAGGGGCTAAGAGGGAGCAATGGCGCCCGCCTCACTGTCCTCCGGATTTCAATCTTTCACTCCGATACCCACAATCAAACTGGGCTCCTCTGGTGCTGGTTCCCGAGTGGGTGGGCTTGTGCACGCCCTAGGCCTCTGTGGGTCTCTCCAATGACCTCTCCCGTGAGGCTGGGAGTCTCTCCTGCTGCCGCCCCAACCCCCATGGGCGTTTTCAATCAGAGGTTTGAGGCTTTATTTCCCCGTGCTGGAGCCCTGGGTTGTGCAGTCTGCTTTGCTCCCCCCCCCCCGCCCCCGTTCACCCGGTTTATCTATGCATGAATGTGGGGCCGCGGGGTGCTACCCACTGCTCAGCCTGCCCCGCTCTCTGCCACTCTGAGTCCGGCAGTCTCGGTTTATGTGTGCGCGAATGTGGGGTTACAGGGTCTGCCAGTGGTCAGACTGCCTGCGCCGTTCATCCCACACTCCGCCAGTCTCAGTCCCGCCACAGCCACGCAAGTCCTCTCCACCCCGGTGCCCGTCTCCGCCCCTCCTACCGGTCTGGATGAATGTTTATTTTGTATTTCCTTGGTGTCGGACCCCCTTGCCATTCGATTTTCTGTCAGTTCTGGTTGTGCGAGGAGGCGCAGTGTGTCTACCTACGCCGCCATCTTGGTTCTCCAAGATAACCCTTTCAACGAAGGTGTGCAAAGTATAGGTCTGTGAGTTAGTCTGATCTAATATATTTTGCACTCCAATGCACCCATGATACTGTTCATATACTTCCCAATGCCTGGGATGAATGATCATATTCTTTGTATTCTCATTCTCTCTCTCTCTCTCTCTCTCTCTCTCTCTCTCTCTCTCTCTCTCTAGCTCTCTCCTCTTCATCCTTCCCTCTTTCCCTGTCTCCCTCCTTCCACTACTCATTCTCTAAGACCCACCTCATGTCATCGACTTTTCCCAACACCTCCCATGAACTGAACATGAAAATTCCTTTCTCTGAACACATACAGCAATGAGTAAATCTATCTTTTCCTTTAGACATGTATGAGCTATTTTATTCCCTTATCTGACTATTAAATGCTTCTGTCTGCAATATACAAGTGCTCAATATCATTAGGAAAATAATGTACAGATACACATCTAAGGAGGTATTGGTATAGATTATTGAAATAGGTATATGAGCCCCTAAAATGGGTTAAATTTATAGCCCTAGAACTGTCCATAAGTATCAAAAATATCCTCCATTCCTAATCTTGGTATGTAGCTGAGAACAATCCACAAAGTCTTGAGTAATCTGCAGTGGAGCACTTTAGAACCTGATTATATTCCCAGAGTGCATTCAACTTTGGCTTAATAATTTCATTTATTGTTATTTCTCTAAATTCAGTGATGGCAATGTTTGTTATCGCTTCTTCTAATTGGAACCTTCTGCCTTTCTGAATATGATGAATGGCTTAAGTTATGTAAGTAGCAGCAATACAAGCACAAAACACTTGTGTCCAAATTATATTCAGGACAAAGTTCACAATCTGCTCTAGGATTTACTGTAGGATATCCTGCTGATTTTCTGGCTTTCCTAACATAAATCTTCCACACTGAAAATTTCCAATCTGTACACACAGTACATAGTGCTGGAGTTGTAAATAACTACTAAAAAGTCAAATGATGTGACTCCAGCCCCTAAAAAAAAATTACATACAAAGACAAGATCCTTTCTCCTTCCTATGCCTCTGTTAATACATCTATCGAAATAAATTGTATTATATCAGAAGTTTCCAAGCCTTTCTATGCAGAAAAACATCCTGGGAAATTTCAAAACTATAGGTTTTTTTTTTTTTTTAATTTCAACCCAAGTCGTAGAGAATAAAAAATCTCCAGGGGTCATTCTAATGAATAGAGTCTAAGATCCCTGTTGAGAAAGAGTAGACTGGATGAGCTCTAGGGTATCGGGAACCACTAGAATTTTCTAATTTCTGAATATATGTGAAGTCAAAATAAGAATAGAAAAATGCTCTTTTAACCTTCTAGAATTATTAAAAGCAAAATAAACATTCAACTGAGCAGCATGAGGTCTGGAATAAATCATGGATTTCTAGGATTCTTTGTGATCTTGAACACATTCTTTGCTTCTATGCCTTCAGTTTTCTCATCTGTAAAATGAATAATTACATTACATTATAATCTAATCTGTGGGACCTTGAAAATTGTAGCTGTAGAAGTTCAAACAAGATGAATGAGGATGCATTCAATAGAAACACTTGTGTCACCAGGGAAAATGCTGCCAACTGCATTAGAGTGATACATTCATTACCATGATGCCAAGGTCTGGGATTTAGCACTCAACCCTATTGACTCAGAGGTCTGAATTGTCAGCAAATCTAGAGCAGACATGTGACTTAGGAGATAAATTCACATTGCTCTGGCTCACAAGACTGATCAAGCAATCTATCAGATGCAGAGTTCAAAACAGTGGTTATTAGGATGCTCAAGGAACTTATTGGGTACTTCAACAGCATAAAAAAGACGCAGGCAGAACTAAGGTTTCACTAAGTGAAATAAAGAAAAATTTACAGAAAATCAACAGTGGAGTGGATGAAGCCAAGAATCAAATCAATGATTTGAAACACAAGGAAGAAAAAAATTCAATCAGAATGGCAAGAAGAAAAATGAATTTAAAAAAAAGAAGATATGGTAAGGAGCCTCTGGGACAACTTCAAACATATCAACATTCAAATCATAGGGGTGTTGGAAGGAGAAGAGAGAGAGCAAGAATTTGAGTATTTACTGGAAAAAATAATGAAAGAAAACTTCCCTGATTTGATGAAGGAAATAGACATACAAGTTGAGGAAGCACCGAGAGTCCCAAACCAGATGGATGCAAAGAGGACCACACCAAGACACATCATAATTAAAATGCCAAAGGTTAAAAATAGAGAGAATCTTAAAGGCAGTAAGAGAAAAGTAGATAGTTACCCTCTACTGAGTAACTATCAGAGTTCCCATAAGACTGTCAGCTGATTTTTCAGAAGAAATGTTGCAGGCTAGAAGGGACTGGCAAGAAGTATTCAAAGTGATGAAAAGCAAGGACCTACAACCTAGTTTACTCTACCCAGGAAAGCTATGATTTACAATTGAAGGACAGATAAACTGCTTCCCAGACAAGGTAAAGCTGAAGGAATTCATCATCACCAAGCCAGTATTCTGTGAAATGTTAAAAGGACCTATTTAAGAAAAAGAATATCAAAACTATGAACATTAAAATGGCAATAAATTCACAACTATCAACAATTAAGTCTAAAAAACAAACGAAGCAAACAAGCAGAACAGAAACAGAATCATAGATATGGAGGGAGATCATTGGGAGGGTTACCAGTTGGGAGGGAGTGGGGGAGAATGGGGGAAAAGGTGCAGGGATTAAGAAATACAAATTGGTAGGTAGAGAATTGACAGGTGATGTTTACCTATTGGAAGTGGAGTAGCCAAAGAACTTATATGCATGACCCATGGACATGAACTAAGGGAAGGATTTCCAGAGGGAATGGGAGGTACCAGGTAGAAGGAGGCAAAGGGGGAAAATTGGGACAACTCTAATAGCATAATAAATAAAATATATTTAAAAAACTTTAAAAGACTGATCAGAAAGACAAATGATTAACTTACAGTGAGAAATGGAAATGTGATAGTAACTATACACTGTAATTATCTTTTCCCTATAGCCCATATAACAAGACATGTAATATAAAAAGTCACCTATAATGAGAAAGGCAGGAACTTGATTATAATGAAAAATATAATTTAAAAGGAAACAGAACAAAGGACCTGAATACACGTTTCTCCAAAGAGAACATACAGACAGCCAATAGACATATGAAAAAATGCTCATTACTAATCATCAGAGAGCTGCAAATTAAAACCACAATAAGATATCACCCCACACCTGTCAGAATGGCCATCATAAACAAATCAACAAACAACAAGTGCTGGTGAGGATGTAGAGAAAAGGGAACCCTTGTGCACTGTTTGTGGCAATGCAGACTGGTGCAGCCACTGTGAAAAACAGTATGGAATTTTCTCAAAAAATTAAAAATGAGACTGCCTTGTGACCCAATGATCCCAGTTCTTAAGAATGTATCTTAAAAAAAACCCAAAACACTAATTTGAAAGAACATATGCATGCCTATGTTCATTGCAGTGTTTTTCACTGCAAGACAGCCAAGATATCCAAACAGCCCAAGTGCCCATCAGCAGATGAAGGGATAAAAAAAAGCTGTGGTGCATTTACACAATGGAATACTACTTGGTCTTTAAAAAGAAGAAAATCTTACCTTTTGCAACAGCATGGATGGACCTAGAGACTATTATGCTAAGTGAGATAAGCCACTCAGACAAATAGCATAAGATCTCAGTTATATGTGGAATCTAATGAACAAAATAAACTGACAAATAAAATAGAAACAGAGTCATGGTCACATGGAAGAGACTGACAGTTTTCAGAGCGAAGGGGAAGGGGAGCTGGATGAAAGAAGGAATTAAGCAAAAAAACCTCACATATATAAAATATATATATATATAATGAATCATATGTATATATATTTATAATACTACTCAGTCATTTATAACAACACGGAGGATCTCAAAGGTGTTATGCTAAGTGAAATAAGTCAGACAGAAAAGGAAAAAACCACATGATTTCACACATATTTGGAATATAAAATTAAAAAGTAATAAACAAAACAAAGAAAAAACAAATTAATTGATACAGAAAACAGAATGGTTGATACCACACAGTAAGGCTAGTGTGGGAGAGGGAATTGGATAAACGGGGTCAAATGTGTGATTACAGAAGGAAATTAGACTTTTGGTGGTGAACATGCAATATAGCATATAGGAAAATTTATTTCATGTTACCTTAATAAATACATTTTTAAACAAACTTTTCCTTTTGCTCTCAAACGGCAACTAGAACCCAATACAGTATAAAAAGGATCTAATTGGAGAACCAAGATGGCGGCGTAGGTAGACACACTGCGCCTCCTCGCACAACCAGAACCGACAGAGAATCGAACAGCAAGGGGGACCAACACCAAGGAAACAGAAAATAATCATTCATCCAGACTGGTAGGAGGGGCGGAGACGGCACTGGGGTGGAGAGGACTCGCGTGGCTGTGGCGGGACTGAGACTGGCGGAGTGTGGGACAAATGGAGCAGGCAGTCCGAGCACTAGCAGACCCTGCGGTCCCACATTTGCACAGATAAACCCAGAGGGCCGGACTCAGAGTGGCGGAGAGTGGGGCAGGCAGAGTGGCGGATAGCACATTGCGGCACCACATTCCCCCACAGATAAACCGGACGAACGGCGGGCAGAGAAGCAGACTGCGGCGCAACCCAGGGCTCCAGCTCGGGGAAATAAAGCCTCAAACCTCTGATTGAAAGCGCCCCTGGGGGTTGGGGCGGCAGGAGAGACTCCCAGCCTCACAGGAGAGGTTGTTGGAGAGACCCACAGGGGCCTAGAGTGTGCACAGGCCCACTTACTCGGGAACCAGCACCAGAGGGGCCCAGTTTGATTGTGGGTAGCTGAGTGAAAGACTGAAATCCGGAGGAGGGTGAAGCGGGCGCCATTGCTCCCTCTCGGCCCCGCCCCCACGTACAGCATCACAGCGCAGCGACCAGCATTACCCCGCCCCGGTGAACACCTAAGGCTCCGCCCCTTAAAGTAACAGACGCGCCAAGACAAACAAACAAAAAAAATGGCCCAAATGACAGAACACTTCAAAGCTCCAGAAAAAATACAACTAAGCGACGAAGAGATAGCCAACCTATCGGATGCACAGTTCAAAGCACTGGTTATCAATATGCTCACAGACTTGGTTGAATCTATTCGAAAAACAGATGAAAAAATGAAGCCTATGCTAAGAGAAACAAAGGAAAATGTTCAGGGAACCAATAGTGATGAGAAGGAAACTGGGACTCAAATCAATGGTATGGACCAGAAGGAAGAAACAAACATTCAACCAGAAAAGAATGAAGAAACAAGAACTTGGAAAAATGAGGAGAGGCTTAGGAACCTCCAGGACACCTTGAAACGTTCCAACATCCGAATTATAGGGGTGCCAGAAGGAGAAGAGGAAGAACAAAAAATTGAAAACTTATTTGAACAAATAATGGAGAACTTCCCCGATCTGGCAAAGGAAATAGACTTCCGGGAAGTCCAGAAAGCTCAGAGAGTCCCAAAGAAGCTGGACCCAAGGAGGAACACAACAAGACACATCATAATTACATTACCCAAGATTAAACGCAAGGACCTACGTCCAAGATTACTGTATCCAGCAAAGCTATCATTTAGAATGGAAGGGAGGATAAAGTGCTTCTCAGATAAGGTCAAGTTGAAGAGGCTCATCATCACCAAGCCCTTATTATATGAAATGTTAAAGGGAGTTACCTAAGAAAAAGATCAAAAATAGGAACAGTAAAAATGACAGCAAACTCACAGTTATTAACGACCACACCTAAAACAAAAATGAGAGCAAACTAGGCAAACAACTAGAACATGAGGGTTGTCAATAAGGGAGTGGGAGGGGGAGAGGGCGGTAAAGGTACAGAGAATAAGTAGCAGAGATGATAGGTGGAAAATAGACAGGGGGAGGGTAAAAATAGTGTAGGAAATGTAGAAGCCAAAGAACTTATAAGTATGACCCATGGACATGAACTATGGGGGGGGGAATGTGGGAGGGAGGGGGGTGGGCAGGATGGAGTGGAGTGGGGGGGGAAATGGGACAACTGTAATAGCATAATCAATAAATATATTTAAAAAAAAAAAAAAAAAAAAAAAAGGATCTAATTACTGCCCAGCCTAAGAGAGCTGCAAATAATTGAAGTCAGATGTCAACTTCCTTATCTTACTAAAGATCCACATGATATGCCCTAGATAAGTAAGTACAGTCTTGCCTCTCACTTCCACTTCGTCATCCCTAACAGATGATTGGAGACGGTAAGGAGAAAGAGCCAACAATGACATTGGCCTTGTGAGGAATGTAGGGCTCCTGGTTAGAGATTTTGTCCTTTTCTCCTTAAGAGGCGGGGAGGGCAGTTACTTTCCCTTTTCCTGGTAGACAAGTAAGGGGGCTGCAAGAAAGTCAATTATAAAGATTGTAAGTTTCTATTCAAAGGGAAGACTGATACCTCTCTCCCCAGTCAGGGTTTACTAAGTGATTTGGAGGTTAGTTTTAAATCACTTAGTATACTATTGTCAGAAGTGGAATTTTTTCTCTAATATCTATATTGTTTTAACTATATTTTATTTTTTAGGAGAGCAAATTCCTTACCACTTATTATTTTAACATCTCTTGCCTAATCTCATATGATTATTTTCCACATAAAATTTAAAATTATTTTGTAAAATTACAAAATGGAATTACATTGCACTTATTGCTTGCTCTATTTAGAAAGAGATGACATAGTTTTGCCAAGATTTTATTAGAATATTTGAAATAATGACAATTTTGATATAATTTCATATCAGTTATTTTTCTCTTCTTATGGTATTTTAATTACAAATACGCCTAATTTTTCACACTCTGCATGAAACTAATGAATAGTCTTTTTAAAAGAACATATGATGCACATATTTCTCTATGCCTTATTTTATGTTTTTTTTTAAATCAAGAACTAATGTTGAATTCTAACCACGTCCTTCTGTACATTTTTATTTTCCTTCAACTAATGTTTATTTTATGTGCACTAGGTGCCAGATAGTCATGTATTTAGCTGTCACAATGAACAATAGAGAGGGACACAATTTTCAAGCTCTAATGCAGCTTATATCCCATATTGCTCAGTGACTTAGCATGAAACAGCATACTCAAAGGCAGTATTTCAAGAGATTATGAAAAACAATGATACAAACATATGGACAGGGTCAAGGAAATCAAACCAATTATGGAAAAAAAATAACTGGGTCAACAAGTTATTGATAATAAAGTCACAAGGGACAAGGGGAGAGACAATGCTCTCTAGAGCTCAGAATAAAATCTCTGTTTTGGAGAGTTTTGAACACAGGAACTATTAACTTAAGCAGAGAAATGCAGCCCTGACTGGTGTGGTTCAGTGGATTGAGTGCTGTACTGGGAACCAAAGGGTCACTGGTTCAATTCCCAGACAGGCCATATACCTGGGTTGCAGGCCAGGTCCCCAGTAGGGGGCATGCGAGGGGCAACCACACACTGGTGTTTCTCTTCCTCCCTTCCCCTCTCTAAAAATAAATCAATAAATCTTTTTTAAAAAAGCAGAGAAATGCAACCTGGAGGGATGCAGCGGAATTAATACTCTCACTCTCTCCTTCCACCATCAGATATCTTACCAGTATGTTCCTTAGGTTAAATCCGGCTGGGAACCAAAAGGCAAGGCATCCTAACCATCTCCATCTTATTCCGGAACACAGAATAAAATAGAAAAGTGGAGAGAGACCATATAGAGGGACAAATGTTGAATAACTACATATAATACCTGGAAAGTGACAGAGTTATATATTATGTATAGTGTTAAGTGCCATGACAGAGGAAATCTGCATTACACAGAAACTTTTAAAACAGGCATGTCTGATTCGCTGCTCTGTAGCATCTCTTGGATGCTGTTCCCACCTTTTCTGGCCTAGTTAGAACCATCTCTGCATCTGTACTCATATTCGGTATTTTAAAAAACATTTTATTATGAAAATTTCAAAGGTACACAAAAGTAAGAACAATATAATTAATTGCTAAGTACCCATGACAGACTTTCAATAATCATCACTACTTTTGAATCTTGATTCTTTGCTTCCCCACTACTCTTTTTTGTGTTATTTTTGAAAGTTTTAAAAGACATCCCAGTATCATGTTATTTTACTGGAAAATATTTAAACATACATCCCTAGTTGGTATGAGTAGATTTTGCCTAAAGGGTCTAATTATCACACCTAACAACATTGACCAATTGACAGAGTTAATATCATTTGATATTAAGTAAATTTCTTCATCTCATCTAATATCATCTATACTCAGATTTCCTTGATTCTCTCCAATATATTTTTTCATGGTAGGTTTGTTTTAATCAGGGCCCAAACAAGATGTAGGTATTTTATTTATGTTTTCTTCTATAATCTCCCTTCCCCACTCCCCTGCTGAAAACTTTCATCATGCAGTTGATTGAGGGAAAAACTAGCTCATTTTTCCTATAGAATATTCTGCATTCTGGATTTGGCACATTGCTTCCTCGTGATGTCATTGAATGTGTTCCTCTATCCTTGATAATTCCCATAAACTTGTAGGTAGATCTAGGTTTAGATGTACTTTGCTTAACTTTTTGGCAAGAATACGTAGTAAGCAGTGTTGTTTACTTCCCATTGCATCATACCTGACAGCACATGATGTTTGATTGTTCTACTTTCAGAATTGTAGGCTATCATTGTAGGTTTAGGTGATGTTGCCTGATTTTTTTCTTAATCAAGCTTTTCAACATTTTACCTGATGATTTTACCACTCATTGATTTTTGTCACCATAATATATTATTCTTTAGGGCTTAAAAATGAAGATTTTTCTCATTCTATATTCCTTTTGAATTTATCAGTGGCAAAGTTTTCTATATAAAAAAAACATGGTCCCTCGTTAATTATTTGGTTTTCTGAAATATAGTTGATCTAGAATGGGAGGATAAATATTTTATTTTCCCCTTATTATTCATCAGTTTTCAGAACAATGAGTTGCTGCCTTAGCAACTTACAGTGGTATCTAATGAATTTTTTATAATTATGAATTTATGCATTTTTGTATTTTGATGTTTTCTTTATCATCTTCATTATTACTCAAATTGTGCAGCTTTTAGGCCTGTGATGGTTCCCTTGAGTTTTCATTCTTTCTTTCTTCTTTCTCTTTCTTTCTTTTCCTTCCTTCCTTCCTTCCTTCCTTCCTTCCTTCCTTCCTTCCTCCTTCCTTCCCTCCCTCCTTCCTTCCTTCCTTCCTTCCTTCCTTCCTTCCTCCCTCCCTCCCTCCCTCTCTCCCTCCCTCCCTTCCTTCCTTCCTTCCTTCTTTTTTTCTTTGAATTCATAGGGGTGACATTGTTTCACAAAACCATATAGGTTTTGAGTGTACAACTCAACAAAAAATCATATGCACATTGCATCATGCATCCATCGCCCAAAGTTTCTTTCCTTTCTCATTTATCCCACCTTGACCCACCTTCACCTACCTCCACCCCCCTTTCCTCCTAGCTATCACCAAACATATATGTGTTAGTGCTGCCAAACAAATGAGATGAATGTTTGAAGGGGCTTTTTGATAGAGTTTTACATTCATCCTCAAAAATTGAGGATGCACGTGAACATTAAAACCGGTGTCCTCTTTATTTTCTGGAAATTCCTGGAGGTGAAAGAATTGGTAGAATAATAATTAATACCAGTCAGGCAAGAAAAATACTATAGGGAATAGAACAGAAAATGTGGATATATGTGGAGTGCTGTCACTGGAGAGGCACTCAGCAATTCCCATGGCTGCAAGTGAAAGAACATGGAATGTAGAGATGAATCAGGAGAAGCTACTGAGTGACTCAAACATCAATTCAAAAGATGCCCTACCTGGAGAGAAGGTTGGTGGGTATACTGCTGCCAGTATCCTTTGACAGGGCTCAAAGGTAGTCATAAATACCCTCTCTAAGGAGATTCTACCTGATCAGGGAGCTCAGGTACAATAACAGCCAAGGGAAACTATACTCATTGACTCTGGGAAGACAACACGATTAGGCCACCTTTGCTGAAAGCAGATGAAACCAGAGCAAGACCAATAAGATTCTCACGCACCTACACATGACTCTTGGCCCACTGATCCGTCTCTGTACTTTTCATCCTAGAGGAACCAGACTCTGGAAACAGATAGAAAGGTAATGTCCCTGAACCTGAATAAAGGTAGGGTAGAGGATAGGTTAAAACAGCAGACGATGCACCCACTCTGTATCTTTAAGTTTATATAATCTCACACTAAAATATAACCAGCTCTGGGCAAAGAGAAGATACTAAATTAGATTTGAATTGAGTTAGAGAAATTGTAAGCTCTACCAGGTTGAACATGACCAAAATATTGTAGAATCTACCTAAGATGGCACTTATAAATGGGAATTAAAAATTATAAGCAGTGATTGAAAAAAGCATTCTATGATTATTCTCCATGAAGTTGAGACTTCTTAATAAATCATTTACACTGCTTATATTCAATGAAAATCTATCATGTGCGACACACACATGCATCTGCTCTTGTAGTAAATTCTTAGTTTCTATAAATAAATATCTATATCTATTTATGAATGTAATCATTGGTAAACAAAACATACACATAAATAGAAAGTAAGAAGAAGAATGACCATTTATCGCACACTTACTGTGTAGTGCCAGGCACTATATTAAATTTTTGCTTAATTCTCAACATAACCTTATGTGTGCGGTACTGCTTTTTTGCAATGAGAACAGAGGCTCAGGCTGGTAAGTTATTTAAGGGCTTATACCTTGTATGTGGAAGAAGCTGTACATGAATTCAGATTTCTCTAACTCCAAAGCCCATGTGGAAAACCACTGGGAAATGAAGGATGTTTTTTCAATTTTTAGAAACCTGCCTGGAAAGCACATGGCCACATCTGAGTTTACCTCACTGTCACCCCACTTTCCCTTGATGAAGAACCCAGGAAGAGGGGGGACAAAAGAAGTTGGGTAATACTATAGAGAACTTCACCCACATTGGTCAAGAGTTAAGAGAGTTGTATTTTCTAACATGGAATGCATCCTTCTAGGGAAAAGAATCCGGGTCTGCACAACACAGTTCCTCTTTTCTCTAGATCAGGAGTTAGCAAACCACAGCCAATGTACCAGATTTTCCCACCACCTGTTTTTCTATGGCTTGTGAACTAGGAATGTGATTTTTAATGGTTGAAGAATTAAAAGATTAATAGCGCTTTTATGACATATGAAAATTATAAGCAACTCAAATTTCATTGTCCACAAATAAAGTTTGCTTTGAACATAGTGATGCCAAGTCTTCAACATATTGTCTATGGCTGCTTTTGTGCTACAACAAAGTTAAGTAGTTGTGGAAAAGACCATATAGCCTGCCAAGTGTACCTGGCCCTTTACAGAACAAGTCTGTCAACCCCTGACTTAGATAGTACTTGATAATATTTGCTTTAAAAGGATGGGGGTACTCTAGTAAAATCCTTTCTTTATCATCCACAGCTTTTCCACATATGAGGTCTGTCCAGAAAAAGTACAGCCATTGTTAATATAAAAGAGGATGGTTTGCACTGCTTTGGTGTAACCTGGCAGCCAAGGAGAGTGGACTGGAATGCACATGTGTGAACAATGAAGACTTCACTGTACTAGTCAGTGGGGATGGTAGATGCCATTGAGTGAGCACGTGTACTGGGTGGGTGTCCCATTCAAAATGAGCGAGTAGAGCCATGAATCTGCATCAAATTTTGCATTAAGCTTGATCATTCCTCTGTGAAAACTTTTTGGATAA